>NC_137456.1:50809016-51409016 GCF_964235325.1 Thermobia domestica
AATAAACTCTCGGAAGAAGAATTTAAGTGAAACGAAGTTTTTAACGTATCGCAGTTATATCTTCTAGTCTAATGGTGACGGATGATAAATGAAAAGTTTCCTGTCCAAGTTACAAGTCTATGAAAATGAAAAAAAAATGACTCCTCTTCGTAATACGTAATTTCGTGAAAGATAATTCCGTGCACAGAAGGAATGGAAATCGACGAAACACAAGTTGTTGCACAATGATACAAAGAAATACAGTCTGAAACTACCGATTTATTCTGTTTCCTACAAAGTAGGATAATTGTGAAATACTCGTAAGTACCTTGTACAATATTTATAGAATGCAGTATGTGTACATGAGACAGCTGTGAAGAAGAACAGTTCACAGTCTGATATTGTACACCGTCGATCGCATTGCAAAAATGACATCGGCGAAACAAATTTTTCCCCGTGCGGTCAAACATTCCTGAAATTTTGGAGATGACTGCTATATTAACATGAGGAACAAGTTAATGGCGGATGTTGCATGCAAAAGGCGTTTCATTTGGCCCCTATAAAAGAAATCAAGGGACGTGAGGTAGGGTGAACGAGTGGTCATAACACATGTCCTTCTCTCCCAATACAACGTTCTGCTAATGTTTCATTTAGGTAGTTCTTCATAATCCTTTCAAAAGGTGCAGGTGCACTGTCATGCTGGGATCACATCTACTATCTTATGTTCATGGGCACATATTCTAACAATTTTGGGAGAACATTACGTAAAAATAAAAGATACGTACTCCCACACAGATGCGCCGGTAATAAATAAGGTTCTACCATAAAATTATCCACCACATCTTACCGCACGCTCACACTAAATCTCTGCTGCTGATCGTTCACTAGAGTTACATATGGTTTTTCACGCCCTAAAATGGGTACTGCTAGTTTCAGGACGGTCTCTGATCATTCCCAGTAGGCTTATCTTCAAATTCAACTGCCCATATGGTGCAATTTCCTCGGCTTTCACGTATGGAAAATTGAAGAAACCCTATCTCTCGAAGGCGAATATGGAGGAGTGGAAAAAATCCAGGGAAATCCTCTCTCATTTGAGGGCAACGGACATGATATAAACGCCTCGCCTCGCCACATTATCCCTTACCTCTCCATAAATGAGGTGCATATTTGCCACGGCATACAGCTATATCTGAACAGGGTAATCTGCCATTGCGTAGGCACGTGCAGATTAACACAATCAATTTTACTTAAACACCAACGCCTACACGACCTACACAACCGTGAATACTTGGAGAAAACCTCTACCGTTAAACGCAACACTTACTGTCCTATTATACAGCAATTTCACACGTAACATCAGAGCATCGGACTATCTATATCACTCAGAAGTTGCGTAGATGCCTACTACACAGCCATGCTAATTGGCACCATTCCACAACAAAACTGCAAGACAGCCTTCTGCGAGCCACCCGCAATTGGCAAACAAGGAACGATAGTTCCGTAGCGTGAGACTAAAGCATCATACCCTTAGTAAAAATACTATGAGCTATGTACGTGCTGCTACGTGTACGCAAAAGTACCACATTCTCTTTCTCCGTGTAGGTATTCCATCCAGCTCCAACGGTATTCCATCCAGCAGGAACATTAGAACGTCGAAAAAAGATTTTCCCCCATTTTTTGGATGTAATTCCAACAAGCTTTCTTATAGAAAATTTCTCCAGCAGTGACAAAATCAAAATGTAAGTGGGCTACACTAGGACGCTAGTTTTGTATATTCACAATAGCAATGTAGTTTTTCGTAGCCGAGAGGTAAAGGACGGTTTGCCATCTCCAAGGGTGGAGAAAAGCCCCTCGAAAGTATCCCTGGAAGAAGATTCAACTAACGGATGAATCAAGTATGCTGTCACAGCGCATTTATTTGTATCGTTATGTGACGTGTACAACATTTCGTGTTTTGTCCATTTTCGTTGCTTCTGTGCACAGAAGTATCATATTCCACGGAATTACATATTACGAGGAGGAAACCCTTTAATGCAACTTACTTTTGCTGAATATGTAATATTTGGGAATTTATGTTGTCATGTGGAGAATCCCATGTACACTCGTTCATCACATATGATCTTTGAATTTTTGGATGCTACATGTTATGTTTCTTTACATGCCGCCTGACCGTCCTATTGTAACGACCCATTTTTCTTATGGATCCTGGAACTCACGGAAAATGGACTCGTTCAAGAATGTTGAAAGAAAAAACGGAGGAAAAGTATTTGTAAAATAATAATTGTTTATATTATTCAGGTTGAAGTTGTTTATTCTCAAAATTGAACTGTAAATCTGTTTATTCCTATGTGATATTATTTTCTTTGTTGATTTTTTTTAAAAAGTACTAATTGTAAAATGAATGTTTGAACTGCTCAAGCTGTTAAATTGCTGAAGTAAGAAAAGAATTGCGTGATCAGGGGCGTGGCTTCTCGCTCGAGGAAGGCTACGTGGCAGCGGGCTTCTCGTTGCTCGCTGAATGTGGCCTTGTTGGATCTGACAGGTAAGGAACGGATTGCCTTTCTGTCTCTTCGTTATAGTTTGAATGTGTCTCGTTAGTAGTGATTCTACACGGAAAATTCACGAGTAATTGCTGTAACGAAAGGAATAGGATATTTGTTGTTAAAAATTTAAAACTTCACATATATTTGAAAAAAAAAATGAAATATTAAAAACTAAATTCTTTAGATTCCTCTACATTAACAGATTTGCTATACTATTATATTGTTATTAAAGTGTATCTGTATTATTCTAACGCAATAGTACACATACACTGCCACATATTTGTTTTCAATAAAGTTGTTATTGCATATTCGAAATTTTGGGTATGTATTTCATTAATTATATATTTGTTTCCTATTTTTTCTGTCTTAATTATTGGAAATATTGGATCAAAACTCCGACTTAGAGAATTGAGTGAGGCGATCTGATCCGTCCTGCAAGACCTTTCTATTAGGCTTGACTTACTTCGAATTGACAGTTTTTAAAAATAATTTATTATTATTATTATTATTATTATTATTATTATTATTATTATTATTATTATTATTATTATTATTATTATTATTATTACTTCTGAAAAACTCTCAGTTCGAATTATATCCGTTCTGGCCGGATGGAAAGGGGCGTTACACTATGCACAGTCGTTTTAAACCTAATCTGGATCAAAGTTAGGTTTTACATTCTCACAGACTCGTCATTTGGAAAGGAAGCCGTTTATTTACCACCATTAGCCTAGAAGATCAATCATGCATTTGTATCTCTCTTTCTTTCGGATTCTAAGAGTTCTAACTTCAATGATGTAATATTATTTTCGATTGTTGAAATCTTATACTTGAACGTTGTTCATTTCCCTCACTCAATGTTCGATGAAGGCAGGGGCGTCGGAACCGGGAGCAAGGGGGCAGCTGCCCCACCCCTTGAAATTTTCATGCAGGACAAGATACTCGTTTTGCCCCTCCACTTTCAGACTGCAAAAACATCACACAAGAGTGATTATATGAACTAAATTTTGTTTTTCATGACAATGTGAAAAAATTATCTATTTTAGATTTATATTTCTCCTTGAGACATAAGTCCGAGTGCTTTTTCTGACCCTATGATAGAGAGAAAAATTTAGGAAAAAGAATTAAAAATTTACTTTATTTCCATTGGTGTACATTCTCAAAACGCTGTAAATCGAGATTTTAAAGTTCAAAAAAGATAATTGGTTAAATGCGTAACAGGACATTTAAATATACAGGGTGGGTCAAAAGTCCTTGGACACTTGCATAAGTTTGAAAATCGACGGGAAAAGAAAAAAGTGATGATGGGAAGAGAGGTTTGATGAGGGGCGCAACTTTTGGAGTGTATGACATTTATGGGCGCCATCTTGTATACAGAAGAACAAGTAAAAGTACTTATGTATAATGTAATGTTTCGCTGGGCGCACTGTACCCTTCGCAGGTTCTTTATCAACAGTAACAATATGTAATTATAGTACAGAACTGTGTTATACAGAAGAATGAAGAAAACCGTTTATCTTTGATGTAAGTTTCGCAAGGGCGCCTTATGTAAAGGCGCACTATGTATACTTATCACGGGTTCTTTACCAATAACAACTGTAAGAATTTATTATCATTAAAAAAAAACTTGTACCCTTATTTATAATGTGATGTTTGGGAGGGCGCACGGTGAGCCAGCACGGGCCTGACAGAGACTGTAATCTTACTTAACGAATAAGCCTTGTGAGTGAAAGTACAGCATGTCTCATAATAACTTGTTCAAACTCTTTAGTTTTTTAAAGGATTATATACTCTCTCTAAAGGATTATATACACTGCTATACTCTCAAGTTATAATAGACACTCTTTCTAGATTTTGTTGGATACCATGATGATGAAAAGCATCCCAGGCACTTTCCTTTTGTCCATTAGTCTTCAGTCTCCAACTACGACTGTAAACAAGTTCGACGGACAACAATTTTTCTTTAAACATGCTTTTTTCAGTCCGTTCTTAAAAACATAATCTTATTTCATTTTTATTTTCATTTGCAATGTAGCCAACCCAGTAAACAAGGTTAAATGTAATAAATAGTACTGGGAATAACAACAATGAGAGCCTGTCCATGGAGTTCCATTGTTGATTTCTACCTAAGAGTACATCGCAGATTCTTTTGCACGACGATCTGCAGCCAACTTTTACACTTTTCTGGAAGAAAAAACAAATTGAAGTTAATAATTTGAAAAGTAATTGAAGTTTACGTAGTCATTATTTGTATGTATGCAAGAGTGAATCATGGATTAGTAGCAAAATCAAAGAAATACACGAAGAGAACAGCCAAAGTATGTAAAATTCAAGGATGTTATACAATAGAGGATCTGCCCATACAACAAAATCGTGAAGCCATACGTCACAGTTCCGCCACACCTAGTCTGCCCGCTTCGCGCCACGAAGATCGCAATGTTTCGAGCCAACAAACATAGCGGAAACGAGAGTAGCCCATCAGGCGTACCAGCTTAGACGATGCTCAGTTGTTTTTCGGCTTCACTGAGTTCATAGGATGAAGATACGTATGGGCAGATTCTCTATTTTATAACATCCTTGGTAAAATTGACGCGCACGGTTTCAGAAGGTGTTGATAGATGGCCTGAATGAGAAGGGCACTTGAAAATGGTTGGCGGCGCACTTCTCTGTTTGCACTACAGAAAAGTAGCAAGCAATACTAAGAATTTTGTGCTTAGTGTTCACGGATTCTTGTAAAATTCACAGAGGGACATCAACAAAGACCAAAGTTTCGTTATTCAAGATCATACAGACGGTTATATAGATAACTGGGAAGTTGAGAATTAGTCTGTAATTCTAACAGAATTGGGATAAAAGCTACCGCCTAAGTAAGGTAATCGTAATCATGATATTGGTACCAGTACCATATATTAGGACAATAAAAAATCCTGAAATACTGAAACCGGTATCCTTTTTGAATACTAAAACTTCCGTATTACTCATACCGAAATACCGAAAATACTAAACCATGACGAAATAATGAAAATACCGAACTATACCGTAATATCGAAATACCAAACCATACCGAAATACAGAAAACCAAAGAAAATGTTAAACCATACTAAATACCGTATCCCAAAAACATACTAAAAACGGAAAACCAAATGCTAAATATCGTGAACCAATAATAACGAACAATACCAAAAATACCGAAACATATCAAAATACTGAAAATATCGAACCATAGCAAAACATGGAAATACCGATCAATATATGAGTAATTCTTTTACTATTTATTCCTTTATTTTCTCTGTTGTTAAAGTAGAAACCTAACATATTTTTCCTTCTAATTTGCAGACAAGTATATTATAGATATATATATTCTCTTTCTTGTATCTTACCATATTTATTGTATATAAAAATGCATTTTATCAGAATGATTCTTGGTCCTTTCTTCTTTGTTGCCTTTCTAAATGAAGTTATGTATTCCCAACGAACGTTGGGTTTGTCATAAGAATGAAAAACACGAACTCAAACTAGAAACTGGAATTTCCTCTGCTACACTACTGGTTTATGTTTCTTAAATAAAATATGAAAAGCGATATTGTACGAAATTTTTCACTTAGAAAAGGATATGACTTTTAAGACATACTATAATATTTAAGAGATATATTCAATTGTTCTTTCCAGATATATTCCAGGGGTGCCCACAAGGGGGGTTATGACGCAAACTGCGTCATTGAAATATTTGGGGGGGTTAAAAATCTATATAAATATGTTTGACGGGGGGGAGGGTAAAAATTAATAGAAAATATTTTTTTCATGGAAGAATACCTATGGATAGACAATTGCGGGGGGTGCGTCATGGACATAAGGGGGGGTGGGCACCACTGTATATTCAACTATACCTAGCTAATATTAAGAGTTTCCAGTTACATTTATTCTCTCATCGTTTCTGCATATTTTAATTTGCTGATCTTCTTTCGGTATTTCAGTATTTGGTTATGTCTCGATTTTTTTTAAAAAATGTTTGGTAACTTACTGTACTTTTTTCTTGGTTGTACTGGGTTTAGTACTAAGGTTATATGAAATGAGGAACTATAGCATAATGTGAGAACCGAATCATGAGCTCCTACCGGGAATGAACCTGGGCCTTTCGCGCGGAAGACACGTATGCTGACCACACAGCACCCAGAGAGCTCTTATACGGGGATGTAATGGAGGAGTATACCCAGTGCTCTAGTCCATTTTTTTTTACAGGGAATACGTATTTTTGTGAAAATCTATTTTTGTTATAAAATACATATGGTAAAGAAAAGACATTTAAAAATACAGTATAAACACACATCTTAATAATATAATTAAAATATGAACTGTGAGACGTTGCTGTATAGTTAAAAAAACATTTTATTCTTTCTTATGATAATCCTTAATTAAATCATTTCGTCAATAACATAAATGGGTGTAGATACACAGAAAGAACCAACCCACTGCGAGGAAGAAAACATATAGCTATAACAATTAAAACAAAGCTTTCATATCGTTATTAACTGGTGGAAACAACACAAACTTGGAAAGGGACAGGATTCACGTATTTTTTTTTTCCATTTTTGCTATCTCTCTCTCTCTCTTGTAATACTTTTTCGTGGCCAAATAGTTGGTGTTTGCGTCTTCGAGATCGGAGGCCCGTGTTCGATTCCTGAGGAGAGCTCATATGTTTCGGATTCCATGTTAAGCTGTATGTCCATATGCTGAAAAACGCTAAACTCTAACCCTATCTACCTAATTTATTTTGTGACCATGTACTTTAACAGCGGCTAAGAATAGGATAGATAAGGAAATAAAATCGATATAGTCAGCTTATCATTTCAATCGTGACCCCATTAAATAAATAAGTAAACAACTATAAACAAAACAAAAGTAATATACGCCGTGAAACATAATAAGCCCTCATATTAATACACTTTCATGATTAAAACGGTTATCTTTCTTATTTTAATGCAGAAAAGATAGTAATCATTTCTTTTTTACTTTATAAATAAAATAGTGTATTATTTTTCTCATATTTATATATATGGTTAACAGACTATGACTTTTTCCCACGATACGTACCCTTGTGTTCTTTGCAGAACGTGTTCCGTACAATTACAAACTCGCGGTTGCAAAAGGTCAACTTTCAGCACACTGCAATAAAGTTAACCAAGAAAGATATATCACTTTTCGTTGAGGTCTGTGTTTAATTGCCCTCACACCGTGAGTTGAATGCGAATGGAGATAAGGCAAAGATCACTTGTTGGTGTGGGTATATCAAACATACTACCTGGTTGTGGCAGTTTAGTTACACCGTGAATTTGCGTAAGGACAGAGTAAACATGGGACCTTTACAGAGCGTCATAAGGGCGTGTATGTTGTACGACTTCAAACTCGAGTCAAACGCCGCTGTAGTGGGACGGAAGATATGCCAGATCTTTGGTGAGGGTGTCATTACTACGCCCGTCAGTGCAGCGGTGGTTTAACAAGATTAAGGACGGTGACTAAACACTCGAACACGCACCACATGCCTGAAGACTCACATATGTACAAAATGAAGATTTTCAGGCAGCATTGAGTCGAACAGTGTCCAGATATGTGAGGAACTGGGACTACAATTCAGTGTGAGTGGAGAAACCATTCGGCAGCACCTCCATCAACTTGGGTAGCACTACAAGTTGGGTTGATGGGTTCCTCATGATTTGACTCCGGGCCAGAAGGCAACTCGAGCAAACACCTTTGTTTCTTTGCTGTCTCGTCTGAGGAAGGAGCCATATGTGGACAGAATGTTAATGTTTGATGAGAAGTGGGTCCTGTACAAAGCTTCATAGTGCAATCATCATTGGTTAGCATCCCATGAATGGTTCCAAAATAGCCGAAACCAGCACTGCACTAGAAGAAGTTTTCCTGTGTGTTTGGTGGATTGTTCGCGGCATCGTGCATCGAGAATTGCTACCAGCTGGTCATTACATCAATGCAACTGTGTACTATCAGCAGTTTGAACCGTGTTCAAGAAAAATTCAAAACTCTGGTGCCAGTACTTCTGAATAGCAAATGGGTCCTCTTGTTTTACTTGACAACGCTAAGCCTCACGTGACTAGGATGACTCGGTAAACTTTTCTAGGCTTTGAATGGGAAACACTATTGCATCCGCCATATTCGCCGGCATTGTACCGTCCTATTATCACTTGTTCCATTTCTCGGACAATCACCTTACAGGACGCCATTTCAACTCCATAGTAGAGGTGCAGAGGTGTACCTTCTTCGCTTCACGCCCCACCAAGTTCTATCGCGATGGAATCCATGGCTTTCCAGAACGTTGGCAAAAGGTTGTCCATGCTGATGGGGTTTATTTGTAATCTTCAAGATGGTTCGTAGGTGACATATCGATGTTTGAAGGGTAGGTGAAAAAGCGACACAACTTTCTTGGTTACCTTTATACAAACATTGGTTTGAGTGCTTCGCACTTTATATCAGATTTTCCACGTAATCCCCTTCTTAACTGTCAATACTGCTTTCTCTTCTACGAGATTGAATACTTCCGATTCAGTGATAATTTCAGGGGTGTCCGGCTCGGAAATCTACTGCAAACTACGAAGTCTTTCCCGAAGGATTTCTCCAATCGGATTCAAACTGGGCTGCCAGTATTTTCGCAATACTGTTTTCACTGTCTGGGATAAATCCTCTGAACTCATCACTGCTATATTTAATCACTCGAAAAAACATATTAACACTTTGAGTGCTAATCACGTATGAATACTGAGTGACGAAAGTTCTGCAGACTTTGGATCACGGGCAAATACGTGTTTCTATTTAAAATTTGTTTAATCGGTTTACTTTTATAATTCTAACGATTTAACCATCTTAAATTATTTCCTGAATTTTATAGATTGCAATTTTGTCACTGGATGATGCGTAAATGCTCCTTACTGGCACGGACGCGAACTACAGGGCTACTCAGGTGCTCGATAACGGACTATAATTTTATGGAGTGCTCAGCAGCTAAAAAAATGGAAGAAAATAAAAAGAGAAATAACCAAGAAGGAAAGAAACTAAAAGAAAAAGAGGAAACATTCTGATATTTAACCTCATTTCTTAAATGATAGTAAGGCCTGATATTTCCATAGAACGGATATGGGAGGATATAAAGTTTTTACAGATTTTACCAGGGTCGAAACCACGTACAATTCCAGAATTGTGACATTGAGGACTTTTAGGTCAAATTGAATGAGAGTTTCTTTGTGGTTCTTTAAAATATTTTTTTACACATCTTATAACACAAATGATCAGCGTTCAGAATGGAGAAGAGAGCTTACATCTGAAGTTAAAATCTTGGAACCTCCATGGTTATTCTGACATGTTCTCACTCAAGAGTACATCCTTTCCCTTTTGGAAACAGTAATGCAACATCTTTATTTTTCATATCAAGGTATATTTCAATTTTTGTCTATTTTATGCTAGTTTTTACAACCTCTTGTAAATATACACGGTGGATGTAAGGTAGAACTAGTCCTAGTTACAGACAGCCAAGAAAAAGAGCAAGGTCACACATATATTTTGTCATGATTATTACCTCTGAGCGTTTCCTAACTATTCTGGACTCCATTCGCCATTTAGGAATTTCAGTATCGTTCGGCATTTTTTGGTATGACGGTTTTCGGTATGACGGCTTCGTTCGATATTTCGGTATTTTCGGTTCTTGGGTATATCAATATTTTCGGTATTCGAAAATACCGAACAGCTTTACGATATACCCACTTGGACACATTGGTTAATTAATATTTCTTCGGATATAAGGCACTCGTGCTACAATTTAGATCACGACAAATGTACGAATTTTTAAAAATTCAGTTCATTGAATATTTGTACATATTCTATGTAATCGGTCTTGAACTTTTAGATCATTTACTTGTATGAGGCAGATTGGCAGAAATTATATTACCTTGTTAGTGTCATAATGAATGACTTGAAGGAACTATATTTCAATATTAGTTTCACTTTAACAGGTAATATAGTAGTTATCGTATTTGTTTAAAAGATGTTTTTGGTGATTTTCTCGGAAACTATTCATATTGATTCCTTATGACAATAATCTTGTTCAGTTCCATGATACATATATCTGTATGTTTATTTAAATAACAGAAATATCTCATAAAGTGCGAGTTGTCAAATTAATATGGCGTTAGAGTACTTTTCGTTCTCAGAATAGATCTGAGAGACGTGGAATGCAGTCATGGAAGTCACGTATGGCAACAAGTGTATTTTACTATTTCGCTTCCAGTGCAGCATTCAGTTCCATGAGGGAGGATAATGGTGGAGATTGGAGTTTCCGGAACGGACTACAAATGTTCAAAATATTCAGGTTCATGGATGGGGCTTGCCATGGAAGGGGTTCAACATCATCACGACATTCCTCAAATAACGTTGCAATAGCTCCAGCTGTGGTAATGGACGCGTTATCTTTCTGAAATATGGCGATATTACTCGGAAACAACATTTGGATCGTAGGATGCATTCGGTACCAAAAGATGGCGATATACGTACAGTAATTATGTCCAGTGAAGCGACCAGTAAGCATCAGCACAAAAATTCTCATAAAAACAAGTTTATTCGAAACCTCGCAACATCACAGAGCCACTGCCATATTAAGGTTGGGCGGAAACCCTTAGTATCATAAGTTTCTCTGAGAGTCCGCCATGCGCAAACACGGAACATGGTTTGAAATATAGTGAACAATGTTTTATTATACTATATCACGTATTTCCAGGCACCAGCGGTCCATATTGCATGTTTGCGGTAGCATTCGAGTCAAACAAAAGCGTTATAGCCCAACACCACTGGTTTCACTTGCACAAATCTAAGTATATCTAGGGTTGCTTACTCTGGAAAACAAAATTACCGTCAGCTGCTCATAATCCTTAAAACAAGTGAAGAATAATTCTGTTTTAAACTTTGAAATATTTAGTTAATTTTGATCTAAATAGCAGTCAGCCGGTAAAATACCGATCAGTTGACAACCCTACATATGTCCTTATACAATCCGTGGGACGTCCGAGACTGATCTGCAATGGACAGCATGACATCCCAGGATTATCATAATTTCCTTCTGGGACATCCATAGGACCTCCGCGAGATATCAAGATGTCCGCTAATATTCCGGAAAACGGGATATTCAGCGGGACTTCCAAGGGATGTCCACTAGTAAATCGTGGGAGAATGTGACCTTAGCTGTATCCGGCGTGAGATTTCCCTAGGATCTTCTGTCCCAACGGGACGTCCCGTGGACATCCTACTTGGAAATTTTTTAGGAAGTCCCATCCAGGACGTCCATGGGATGTCTACTCATTGTTCCGATAATTCCGGGAACTATATGGGATAATTGGGATGTCCCAGGGTCGTCGTGTGCTATGTGGGAATTGGAACTAGTATTGCTGTATCTAAATATCTTTGTTTCAGAATGCTGCGGTACTTCCGGAACAATTTTATAGAGGTAGTTGGAGAATACTTCAAATTATATGCCTGTAGCTAAATTTCCTCTATAAAAATTGTTGCGTGATTGCCTTAGGATTTTGAAACATCGATTTTTGGATAGGGCACATATTAGTTCCTAAGTGAAGTCTTCACCCGATTGCGGTAGGTCCCATAGATTTGGAGCTATTGACCTTTAACGTTCATTTCTTCCATGTTTTCGGCAGCCTATAACCCCGAAAGGAACCATTTGTGCACCCAGGTTTTTCTATACTTTTTGTCTTATCTTGGTGAAAGAAATCACCTTCCAAACATTGTTGTTGTTGTTTTGAAACACCGTATTAGGAACAATTTAATTCACCAGAAACTTCAAAATAAAAAATAATATTAAATGTTTTATAAGTGTTAATTACCCTTCTGACTTTAACAATTTGTCTTTCCTCCGGATAAAGTCGTACATTTGTAAACAATCGAATGTGATGTTCCAAGGCATCAGTTTCATTTCTTTTTTGTGTAGTCCTCATCATAAATAAGAGAATAGCATACTCAGCCAAAGCACAGAATACAAAAATTATGCAGGCTAGAATCCAAACATCAATGGCCTTTATTTCAATCGATGGAGGAGTGTTTGTTCTAAAGAAAGAAAGAAACAAAATTATTTTTAGTTTCTCCATGAATATTAGTAATGGTATGAAATATATATGACGTATATTATACCTAGATATATATGGTGCCGATTTTCAATCTTGTCAACCTTGTAAAAGATTAAAGCCTTTTACGTAACTACCAGAGCATACTCACCAGGGACGAGTCCAAAGTTGATCCTTAAATCTAGGGATAACCTATAAATTCCCTGAAAGGGTTTGTCTAGCAAGTTCCAAAACAGATTTCAATTCCTTGCCAGGAAGTGATCCCACCCCTACAGGGTTGGAAATATGTAGAACAACTTGACCTTATGTCCTATATATCGAAGTGCTCTGCATGACTTTAGATTAAGAATATAATATGCACTACCCAATTATATCCTATATTAAGGTAATAAAACCAAACAAATGATTACTTCACTACAAATATCCTATATTAGTAGACCTATAAAGTTGAGAAAGGCGTGTCCATAATGTCCAGTCAACAAAAACCATTTCGTATCACAGACTGATTATTATGGCTAGATGTGACACATTCGGTGTATGTATTTCAATTTCTATATATATTCTATATCGTTGTAGTTATATGAAGCCGATTGGTCATCCTTTGTAGTGTAAGCCCTCTAGCCACGACAAGGCCAGGTAATCAGATGGAACAAGGCTCCGGTTGGATGTTGTTTGCCGGAGCTTGGAATCTGTTTTTGGTTATGTGTGAGAGCCATGTAACTCACACGTCACAATCCTGGCAGGACTTTACCTTTGTTTTTAATGTGTGAGGGCCCATGTAACACGGCGCGATAGTGAGGTTCACTAATATAGGATATTTATAGTGAAATAATAATTTTAGGGGTGGGATAGGTACCGCTTTAACATTTCGAAATGAGTTAAACTTCCAACAATTATATTGACATTCCACTAACAGAATTAATACCGGAAATATATATATAATATCCAGTTTTGTACTCCTATGCGCCTCGTATCTGTAGGACAGTGCGATCGGAATGTTTTTTTTTCTAAAACAATACTGATGTAGCCACCACTTTACATGATATACATGTCTTGTTTATTTGAAGCGATTACAATAATATTGTTGCTGGCCAGGATCTAGTACGATGTTTTCTTCCAATTTTTTACGGATGATCAACTAGTTTAATATAAATTATATTTGGTGTTGTTTTTATCATAATATCCTGGGTATACGTACTTCTACAACTCTGGATCTTTGCCTTTAGATGTGTTTTTTACACTGAATAATCACGCCCCTATTTTAAATGATACAAATATTGAAGGAATTCCCGTTTTCTTTTCCAAAAAATACAGCGGAAATTATGACCATGGTTACGGATACAAAAGCTCACGAAACAGTCGTTTATGGCATTTAAAATACCAATATCCTTTCTGAGACGGACTTTAAGCAGCTTCTACGCCAGTGCTGGCATGAAATTAATCAACATCGTCTAGAAAGACTAACATTTTTAAAACAGTAGAAACAACGAGGCAAACCAGCTTTAAAAAATATGCAAAAGCTACTGCAGGAAACGTACACAACGATTTAATGAAAAATACGACTATCACTATATACTTTAGAATGAGTATAACACGACTTAGAACGCTAAACCGATTCCAATGAAGCCGCTTCTCGCTATATCGTATTAACGTATGCCAACTTATTGGATCGAAATCCGGGCGTCTACATACACAATTTTATATTCACACATACCTCATGTAATAGTAACCACGTTAGCATGAGGGCAACTTAGGATGCATATTCATAACAAAACTTAACCATGTAATTTAGGTAGAGCTATAAATTTGTTAAGTTGAATAGTTGTGACTGCTTAAATAAAACTAGAGATATCAGATCAGATTTTTTACCCAAACCTGGTGCTGTGGCCTTATGACAAAATCAATAATAACTGTCATATTGAATCAGATTTTGATGTGAAATGAAATTTGTAATGAAGTCGAATAATAGAAGTGTGTTAGCAATTTATAATCAGCATGTACTCACCAAGATTTTGATCGGAGAAGAATTAAGAGGTCGAACCTTCCTCTGTGATGATCACTTCAAAACTCTCTCAAGTTCACTACTCTTTTTGTCCACCTACCTTTTCTTCCTAGTTTTTGGTAGATTCATTTCTTCCGCTTACAATTACATTTTCAAGAATTTCGTCATGACTCCAAGCTAGGAAGTGTTTGTTATTGACTTGACACATTGCTGCATAACATAAGTTATATTTCCTACTAAAAGAATGTTTTATCCAGACATAGTTTTGAGTTATTAGGAGACTTCCTTAATTGCTCTACACATGTGAGCGACCTAACAGCATCAGATTAGGAATTGAGTTTCTTATTTCCATTTAAAATATGAAAATTTACAAAATATTAGTATGAAGATTAATAAAATATTATTTGCCCTTTACCAATTTCGCTTCAGTCATATTACAGTATAATTTTTGCTCTCTGTAGATCAACATTGAAACCACAGATTGTAGTGTATTTGTCTCATTTCCAGCTTTAGTACAGAGTTAAAGATGGAAACGAAATGTATTCTTGGAGCACTTAATCAATTTTAGGATACCGTTTCTCACTAATCTATTACCTGTTTTGGTCTATAGTGATCAAAGTTAAAACTGGAAATGGTTGATTTCTACCACTTCTAATTTGAATAAAAGACATCCTTATCAAAGTTGATGGTGATCCGTCAAATAGTACTTGAGATTTGTTCTTCTGCTCAGATCGCCGGACAGACAGGCTAAATACGAGGCGTATTCGGAAAGAAAGTACCGTTTCGCATTCTCGCCGCTGCTGCGCTGTGATCGGCGTTCCGTGCATGCCCACTAGTCGTCCTTGTTCGTCGTTCGGAAATTCGATTTTTAAACGCAAAGGATGTGAAACCGGCAGAAATTCATCGTTAAATTAAAGATGTTTATGGTGAAAACGCAATGACTGATGGAATGGTGAGAAAGTGGGTGAGAATGTTTAATGAGGGTCGAACTAATGTCCACGATGAGCCCCGGAGTGGTTGGCCTTCTGTTGTCAACGATGACTTAGTGAGGAAAGATCGATGAAAAATCCGTGAGAACAGACGTTTCACTATGACAACGCTTTCAGGCGAATTCCCGATGAAGTGAAACTCGCTGTGCAGCAACGGTTCTCATCACTGGCGGCATATAGTGTCAAACTCACAGGCGGCATCGTTATATGAGGAAGGACTAGATAAGATGATCCACCGCTACGACAAGTGCCTCAACAACGGTGGAAACTATGTGGAAAAGTAGTGTAAGATATGCTTTTTCTTGTGACAATAACATTTTCTAAAAAAAATGTTTATTATATTTTTTTTCCAAAACGGTACTTAGTTTCCGGATACGCCTCATATATAAAGTAGTTTTGTTAAATCAAACTTCTTAATAACAAGAAATTTATATTTTCATAGTGCATCACTTCTTCACAAAGGGAAAAATATATCCTTTTCTGTGGGTATGTCAACACCACTCACATTTAACATGAGGGAAAAAGAGAGAGAGAAACAACGGTCCTGCAGATATCTCAAATAGGTACGTGTTCCCCAACTACTTCCCACTGGGTAAATGATATCATCCTTTAACACTGGTGACCGAAAATCGTTAAATGCATTTTTCTTTTGTAATATTATTTTAATTGCTGCACTTCGTTTGAGAAAGTGCACTATACTTCGATATGTTTTCTTATGCAGAATATACTTTGCACTACCCGAGATAATTGCAAACTTAAGTTACCATTGTGCTAGTAAAACTTACCTGGTGGATTCGTACATCGTAACCAATGTTAATAAATTAGTAACCAGAAGAACCATTCTCCCAGGAACCATTTCAGGAGATATAACAAAACTTCCCCAGGATATAATAACAAAGAGACCACTTGGAAAGAAGATTTCTAATAGATATCCCACAATTTGCCTTCTCAGAGACATATACATCACCAAGGCCGACATTTCCGCTGCAACAGATAGATATAGTATTTGAAACTGGTGTTCTAACAAGCAAAATTTGAACGCTCACTTTGTTGAACTGTAGGCGTTTCATTCATTTATAATTGTATGTTCTCAAACTATAACAATTTGAAATCTTATGATTACTTTAGTGCATCCTGTATATGTAGTGTTTTTAGAGAGTGTTCTTGTTTACAAATACATATATTATAGCTTTATTTTTAAATATATTCTGTATACTTGGTTTTAAAACTTTATTAAAACCATGAACATCACCTGCACCTGGTTTAAAATTTCTGCCGACAGGCAAGAGAAACAAAATTTCTTCTAAAATAACTTATAGAATTGGCTCTTTTATCATTATAAAGTAAATTGTCGCTGTAGGTACCGCTATTATAAAGTATTCAGAATTGCAGAATTATTTTCTCGGACACCATTTTCCATTTAGGGTTTTGGAACATTTCATTTTAACAAATCGTGACTTTCAGTATGACATTAAAATATTCCCTTTTGCCGATAAAAAAAATAATTTTCCAAAACACTAGTATAATTGAAATCCATCTTGTTAAATAATATAATTAATTATTATATTATTATGTTATTCAGATGATATGGTAGATGTTTTTCAAACATGTACGCGATTTGTGGAACAAGATAGTGATTTAAGAGTAACGAATGAAATTTGTGCATCTTTCAATGAAAGAAATAAGGATCAAAATCGTAACCACGGTAGCTTCTCTCTTATTATAAAATGCTAAGAATTAACTGGAATTATTAAGGATTTGTTTTAATTATACAGGGTGACTCAAAACAACACCGACAATGTTTACGAGGTGATTCCTGACACCAAGATAAGACAAAAATATAAACCAACCTGGGTACCGGATGTTTCAGGCAGCCTATAACACCGACAACGTTTGGAAGGTGATTCCTTACACCGAGATAAGACGAAAAGTATACACCAACCTGGGTGCACAAATGCTTCCTTTCGGTGTTATAGGCTCCGAAAACATGAAAAATATAAACCTTAAAGGTCCATAGCTCCAATACTATGGAACCTACCGTAGTCGGGTGAAGACTTCACTTAGGAACTAATATATGCACTATCCAAAAATACATATTTTAGAATCCTGGGGTACTCACGCAACAACTTTTAGAGAGGGAGTTTGGCTTCGGGCATATAATTTGAAGTACTCTCCAACTACCTTTGTAAAAATTGTTGCAGAAGTACCGCAAGGTTCTGAAATATGGATATTTTTACAGGGCCCATAGACCCTACTAGTTCCTAAGTGAACTCTTGACCCGAATACCATAGGTCCCATAAGTATTGGAGGTAGGGACCTTTAAAGTTCATTTTTTCATGTATTCGGCAGCCTATAACACCGAAAGGAAGCATTTGTGCAACCAGGTTGGTATATACTTTTCGTCTTATCTCGGTGTAAGGAATCACCTTCCAAACGTTGTCGGTGTTATAGGCTGCCTGAAACATCTTGTATATGTGCTGATTTTCTACCTTTAAGAATTGTTTACAACTTATCTTTGTTTAAAACAAACAGTTCCAAACATAATGAATGAATAAATAAATAATTAGTGACTATACTTCATGTTGCTACACTTACACCCTTTCAATGGTTAACTATACATTTAATATTGTTAGCTTGTATAATCGTGTTCAGGCCAATGGTATATCCTCATCGGAGTACTAGTTTTCGTGAGATAACGCAAGTCAAAGAGCATTTGTACAGGGCCGGATTTAGCATTTTGGCGCCCCTAGGCCCAATAATTTTTTCCGCCCCCTAGTCTGGTTAAAGTTACTTTCCTAAAAACCTTTATTATATAATTATATCAGGCCTATATGTTAATTGCTTAAACACCACTCCACGATGCAATTTTATCATTGCAAGTTTTTTGAGGAATTTACTTGGTACTGGGCTTAACAAAATACCGTTAATGTATTAACAAAAGGATTGGTGAACTTTACCAACAATTAATTGTTCCAATGAACTTCAAAATCAGAATGCTTTATTAGCCTGATTTTTAAAATCAATTCAAAAAATATGTTAAGTTATGGCTAATTATTTTTATTTCTAGATATTTTTTAATTTTTTTCTCTCGGCCTTGCGCTCCCTGGGAGCTTGCGCCCATAGGCACGGGCCTACCGGGCCTATTGGGAAATCCGGCCCTGCGTTTGTATTGAGTCTGGTCAGAGAAAGGGGTGTGACTGTTCGCACTAAAGCCTCTGACAAACATCTTAGCATTTCAGCTAAACGAATAAAACGCAAGCTCTGACGTGACGTTGCCGAATGCTAAGGGCCGTGGCTATGGCTAAGCAGACGAACTACAGCGCGATCAGGTGGCAGAGGATAGACGTTGACGTGTACAAAATAAACGTAGCAATACCGCTGGACTCTCATTTGCTAGCAGCATTTAAAGGGAACTTCGAACGCCGCCTTCAAATGCCAAGATATTTGTTACGCCGTTTAGATGACATTGGCATTTCGATGTCGTCAGCGTCGTGACGACAAGTGGAAAGGAACTTCTAGAAAGCCAGAATTAACAGAGATGAAGCCGATATCCTGACCACACATCAACCTCACATGTCCTGGCCCCATAAGGACTCTTCTTACAGGAGTTTAATTTTAGTTTAAATTTATCTTGAAGTCACGTATATCCTGCAGTGAATTCTTGTTTACTTATTCCAGTCTAAAGAAATTTCATTAAAGGAAATTAATTTCACGGGTCTGCAAAGCTACGATATACTGATATTTTACTGTAATAGTCTTTGATAAGAACATACACTTTACACCGTCCGAGTTGTTTGAATTGAGAAAATAAATGCATTACATATTTTCATCTTCAATAGAATTTATATGAATTAAGGTGCTTTTCTTTGTAGGAATAGGAAGAAAAGGAGATTATAATTTAATAGTAAGAGTTATATTAAGTAGTATGTGTGTTACTATTAGGAATTTGTTTGTAGCTACTATGAAGGTGTACGCTACTTTTAAAAGCAATGATGAGTTCCGAAGATTTCTGCTGTGTGTGTGTGTGTGTGTGTGGGGGGTAGATCAATACAAAGGGAATGAAAAATAGTACTGCTACAATACTGGTAATAACTATTGAGAAAAATCCAAGATATGGCCCCTGAGGGAAGATATCGTTGTTCCGAGGGGAATTTCTCCCTGGGCCTCCCCCATCAAATCATCAGTGGTTAGAAGAAATCGAATAAGTGTGTATTTAATATGCTACTTAATAGTTCAGTTTTTTCTTATGAAGTACACAAATTAATGAGAAGAAAGAACATATTCCAGTAGGATAAATAAAATATTAACTGCAATAGATTACCATAAAATTTTGTTTCTCTTGATTTTCTCGAAAACAATGCATGAGGATTTTCCACCAATCATCATACTTTTTCTTCAACTAGATGTGATTTCTTGATTCATAATTTTCTTATCTTTGAGCACCCTCGTGGTTATGTTAATAAGGTATTCATGTTTGACGTAGGACTCTGAGTTCGATTCCTGGCGGGAGTTCATGTAGTTCGGATCCTACGTTAAAGTGTAGTTCCACATCTCATATAGCCCCGCTGCTGAACAAGACGCTAAATTCAAAGTCACATCATGGATCTTATCTTTGAACGATATCATTGTTAAAGAAAAAATAAAATTTAAAAGAGGATATGCTTTTGGAACTATATATATATAAACTGTAGATCCACGTCTCATGGAGCCTCAGTGCTGAAAGTGACGCTACACACTGAAATCAAAATGAAATGAAATGAAATCTTTGAGTTTTACGTCCCACAATTTGTCGACTAGGCTAAAGGAGATAATGAGAAATGAATGAAATGGTGGAACGAAGTAAGTGGAAGGAAACGGGAAAACGGGATAAAATCATCACTTAACAGTGTTTGTCCAAAACAAATCTCATTTGGCGCTAGCTGGGATAAAACGAAGGACCACATGCACCAGAGGTGAATGCTCTACGACTGAGCCACCGCGGCCCAACACCGAAATCAAATCATTAACGATATTGTATACCGTCGTCTTTACTAGTTTCTGGTTATCGTAGAATATACTAATAAGTTTGCGCAATAATCATTCAAGAACTACACATGAACATTTACAATCACCTTTACACATAAATTTGTATAATTCAATAAGATTTGTTATATGATATTGCTATATGTTATCTTTGGACATTTGTTTAATTAAGCACTAATAATATTGTGGAATATCTAATACTTACTGTGCGATGGTTTCATGAATATAGGATTCTCCTCTGCTTTTAAACGTACCAAATAATTAGGAGTCTTCAGCTCCATTTTGTTGTTGTCCAGAAAATACACTTGCTTCTTAGGAGCCCACTTCATCATTAATTTATCTCGTGAGTCAGGATCTGTAAACAAAACAATATTTCTACAGTGCAACACAGAAATCAGAGTAATTTGAGAAACAATGATAGGTTGTATAAAAAGTACAATGTATGCACTGCTCTCACGTCAGATGCCAGTCTTCAAATAACACCACTTGGTTTAACGTCCCATTTGGGATCCTAAGACTGCTCCAGCGCCATCTGTTAGCGATCGGCTTAACTACATTCACCCTAGCGGTTAGCACGTGGTCAGCACGATGCGATGCCTTGTCGCTAACAGGCGCATCAGGAATGTTCTAGACCTAGTGCCTGTCACGTCTTGTTTTCACGTGACTACCTAGTTTGCGTCACGACGTTGGGTGGACGCCGAAAATTGGGAAGCTCCCAACTGGGAATGGCTCTGTCACAGGACTACAAAAGTTCCGTAGCTGATAAGGGAATATGAGGGGATGAAGTGCAGCGAGTAATAACGACTATGTGTTATTCAAAAACATCAATGCTGTAAAGTTGAGGAGGCAAATGAAAGCGCCTTAACAATATGTTTTGAAAACACGAACAACGTGCTTGAATCAAGATTGAAATGGGACGTGAGCGCAATGTACAACAATGTTTTCAGGGAATTTGCGGAGACATTTTCTCTAAAGTGAACGCACGACTTCGCGAAATGAACTACGTCATAAGAGAAACCATAATCTTTTCGATTTGGCGACCGTTGCAGGACATCGAAAAAGATTGACGTGCTGACGACGTACAGCGTCTCCGACACATGGAGCAGAAGGTAATAGAGATGGAAGGTGATTGTATTAAAGAAATGTAAAAGGTGTTCTTCTGTGCGTAAAGTCAAGATACGAATTATAACGATGTCGCCCGCGACCTAGAAATTTTGCACTGTAAAGCTTCCAATTTTCCTTGTTTTTCCGCAAAACGGCAGTAACTTTCGTGATCACTTATCTGAAAAAGTCTAAATCAGTCATTTGGAACTTATATATTCTGTGACGTCACACTTTTGCTACTCAGTTTCTCGGTGACAAAGAAAGGAGCTGACATATAACCTGCATTGATAAAGACAGAGGCAACAGGAAAGCAAGAATATCGATATCGTAGTCAATGATATTCCAAAAATATTGGTCGTGTGCCTACGACTATGCATTCGCTTTCAACTGTTTTCTTTCTACTTCGTTTTCACTATGTTTCTCTCTGCTTTTGTCAGATTGGTGAGCCACGTCACACATCAGTGAGTTCAAGATGAACGATTTAAATATTCAATGATACCACGACACATACTCGTACTAACTCTTGAAAACACCATGCAATTCTCTGCCACAGATTGGTTTGAATTTGTCAACTTCCATCTGACACCATACTCTACAGCGCTTATTCCCACATTTCGTTGGTTCAGACAGCTGTGTTTGCCTTAACAATATCTCAAAGCTGTGTTTGCCTTTTATCCGCTTGGGAAATAAATTTGAATGGGTGGACATATTTTCTTTTTCAACCCTGAGAGAAAATCACACGCACGCCACTGCATATTTCTCAAATATTAGTCTGTAGAAACACCAGATTGCAAGTTTATAATGGCCAGATATTTTGACAATACTTAATATTATCATATCATTATTCATATCATCATCATCATATTTCGGAAGCCCCTAACTCCTAAACTACTCGTTGGCTGATGGGGACTTGCACCCTTGTTTTCACTTGCACAATTACCTCCCAATGTTTGTCCCAAGTTCTGAAACACCCTATATATCAATCCATATATCTACTTCTATATCTACAAACATATATTATATAACTATATAGCAAGCAGTTACTAAGTTATTCCAATTCAACGAATGTCAAACATCCATATCAATTGTAAAAGAATTAAACTAATCTGTATTATTGTGAAGCATTGGCTATCAATATATATGCTATCAAAGTAATTAATGTATTAAATAATCGAGTATCCATTTGTGTACATCTACGTGTCACGTGTTACTAGGCCATAATTAATTTTTCAGGTATATTCATTTACTGATATAGGTTTCCCAATTGCAGGCAAGAAAAGACTGCCCTTATTATAGTGCACGATACAAGAAATGATGTTATCTTATCTCGTCTAGTAAATTTGGTAGAAGTTTCGTACGTCTCAATTCTCAAAATATTCTTTCTTTAATTATCCAGATTCCAGAAAAGCTTTTGTAGCCTTCTCTTGATATTTTTATGTGAATTTGTAAATGTAAAAAAAAAAGCTATACTTTGTTTTTTTTTTTTTAAAAAAAAATCTATCTACAAGTTATTAGAATCCTTCCATGCTGCGAGAGATCACGAAGGATATGATATAACAATATTTAAACATATTTATTACTGAAGTATATTTTGGGGTGTATTATTGGAAAATTTGTGTATTTGATAAATATGCTTCAGTTTGATTGTGCAACTCCTCAATGAATATAAAGTTTATCATGAATCATGTAACATGAAAACAGAATTTGAGGTATAAAACTTAATGCTCACTAGACTCATGAAATTTCTCGTCTTGTCTCAAAACTAGTCGAGAATTTTGATATTTCTCGTTTCTTCTTGACAAACGAAACGAGATTAGAAATTAAGAAATGTTGTCGTCTCGTTTTTGAGAAGAGAATCGAGACAAGATGAAAGGTTTCTTATCTTGTGGGCAACACTAGTAGTCTGTAATGGATTTTGAAAGCAAATCCTTAAGAAAATTGCTTTGCGAAACCTTCTCTAAGTCTGTATCACATTTGATGACCTGTGACTTGTAACTCGAGTACCAAGAGACTGCACAACAGATAGCAAATATATCCATTGTTGTTATGAATCTTTTATCACGAAAAGTTTCATCCAAATCGATTGATTCGATTGAACTTGTGAGGTATACAGTGACCTTGATTTCAGGAAAAATCAATTATGGACCAGGAAACTATTAAACACTGTAATATCTTCCCAGGTGTTGCGTACTATAATATGCCACTCTCGTGTCTATTCAAACATTTAGCAGAGGAATATTTTTCAAGCATTAGGGATACTTGACAGTCGTTGCTGAAACTGTTATCTAAAACAACTTTACAACACTGGTATGTATCCGTATTTTTCTCCTAACTTAGGCCCCCCTTACACGCTTATTTATCCTTTAAAATTTTTAACATTGTATACCTTATCTTTTCTCGCTGATTGAGTACACACAATTGTGTAATACTCAGTAGAGTCAAATCTCATTGGTATATATATATACATACATATATATATATATATATATATATATATATATATATATATATATATATATATATATATATATATATATATATATACTGCTAGATGCTGGGGGCCGTAGGGGAGTTTTAGGACATATATGGCACCTATGAGAATATTTGGAAGGATGTAAGTTTTTCTTGAAATTGATATAATTAAAATGTAGCAGAGTAAGTTTGAGGGAAGAAATGTTTATTTGAAGGCACAGAATGTTAAACTTTAGGACAGAATAGTAATTTTGAGAAAGAATGTTAAATTTGGGAGGAAACATGATAATTTTGGAGAAGAAATGTTAGTTTGGGAAGGAAAATTAATAAATTCGGGGTTGAATGGTAATTTTGAGGGATAATGGGAAATTTGAGAAAAAAGCATGGTAAAGTTGGGGAAACAATGATAAATTTGAGGAAAGAAATATTCACCTGGGGAACAGAAAGGTAAATTTGTGGACAGAACGGTAATTTTAAGGAAGAATGGTAAATTTGAAAAGAAGAATTCTAATTTTCTGGAAGAAAGATAATTTTGGAGAGGACAATTAAAAAATTTGGGCATGATGGGAATTTTGAGGTTTAATGGGAAAGTTGAGAAGGAATAATAGTAATTTTGGGGCAGAATGGTAGTTTTGAGGGAGAATTGTAAATTCGGGAGGATGAATTGTAATTTTGGGGAAAAAAGGTAATTTTGCAAAGGAAGGTTAATAAATTGTAATGGTAATTTTGAGGGAAAATGAAAAAGAAGCTGTTCCAAAAGTGCCCAATTTTCCCGTTTGCGTCGGGCTCGTACAATTTGGTGTGGGAAGAGCAAGTGGCCTAAAACCTTCACATATGAACAATAGTGATCATAGCTCAACGGGAACATGATTTAAAAAAAATGGGTTAACAATACAATGGAAATATCTATAAGGCGCGCATGTTTTTGACATATTGTTTGTACAGTAAACCGCACAAAAGATAGGGCGCGCTCCGTTGAGGTTTTATGGAAGTGAGAGTACATATTGAACTCTACAAGCACTGTGAATTTAATCGCACTCGAGCCTTCAGAACAGGGAAACAAATTAGGTCAAAGTCTGGTGACATACCATATCGAATGCTCAGACTGGCTTCATATGAGTCAAAGCTGTTGGAAAAGAATGCCGTAACCGTGTGTCGTATTTCCGCTGAGTGGTATTGCTATAGATGAAATAAGTGAAATTGAATGGTAGTTAGGATTTCGCACACTGTGCAGTATATAAAAAGAACAGGAATGTTCGCAGGAAAAATGAACAAGGAAGCACGATGCTCATAACAAACCAATCTGAACATCGGAGATGGTAGATTCCCTGACTTTGACCTAATTTGTTTTCCTGTTCCGCAGGCTCGAGTGCGATGAAATTCACAGTGCTTGTAAAGCTCAATGTGTAGTCTCACTTCCATAAAATCTCAACGGAGCGCGTCCTATCTTTTGGCGATATAGAAAAATATGTCAAAAACATGCGCGCCTTATGGGCATGTATTGTTCTTGTTTCCTTTGTATTGTTCACCCATTTTTAGCCATGTTCCGCTAAGCTATGTCCAACATTATTTATATGTGAAGGTCTTAGGCCACAACATCTTCCCACACCAAATTGTACGCGCGCAACGCAAACGGGAAAGTTGAGCCATTTTGGAACATCTTTTTTGCGAGGAAGAATGGTAATTTTTGGGAAAAAGGTAATTTTGAAGAGAAAAATTAATAAATTTTGGGAATGAATGATAATTTTGAGGGATAATGGGAAATTTGGGAAGAAAGAATGGTAAAGTTCGGGAAGAATGGTAAATGGAAAATTGGGAAATACAGATAATGGGAAATTTAAGGAGGAAGAATGGTAAATTTCGGAAGTGATGGTAAATTTGGAAAGGGAGAAAGATAAATTTGGTAACAGAGTAGTAATTTAAAGAAAGTAGCTCAAGTGGTAGAGCGTTGGCTTCGCATTCGGGAGGTCGCGGGTTCGATTTCCGCTGCCGCCCATCCTGACTGAGGTTTTCCAGGGTTTCCCTCAGTCCTACCAGGCAAATACCGGGATAGTATCTACTAAACAGGCCCTGGCCGATACCTTCCAAAATCATTTCCATTGTTATTGTTGTTGTTAGATATTCAGTGTAAAATGGCCTCGGAGCTGTATCTGGTGATTGTTAAATAAAATAAAAATAAATAAAATAAATAATTTTGGGAGAGAATGGTAAATGTGGGAGGAAAGAATGGTAATTTTGGGAACGAAACAGGGACGTACGGAGGGGAGGGGACACGGGGGTCCGGACCCCCCCCCGAAATTTCGACTTTTTAAAAATTTAGCCTAATTTTAGGGGCAATTTTAGCTATTTTAATATAAAATAGCTTCATATTTAGTTTGGACCCCCCGAAATAAATTCCTGGGTACACTACTGGAACGAAAGGTAATTTTGGATAGAAAAATTAATAAATTTAGGGATAAATAGTAAATTTCAGGGCTAATGGGAAACTTGAGAAGGAAAAGTGGTAAAGTTTGGGGGAAAGATGGTACATTTGGAAAGGAAGAATGGTTAAGTTAGTAGGAGGAATGGTGATTTTGGAAAGGATGATAAATAAATTTGTTGATGAATGATAATTTTGAGGGATAATAATAAATTGGATACGGAAGAATGGTAAAGTTCGGAGAAGAATAAGAAAGTTGGAAAGAAAAAAAAAGGTAAGGTTGGGTAAGAAGAATAAAATTTTGGGGACGAAGGATGGTAATTTTGGGGAACAAAGGATTATGTGGGAGAATGTTAAATTTAGTGAGTTTCGTCCAAGCCTTTGATTTCGAGAAAGGATTAGTACTCCTAGCTACAAGCTAAGGGAAGAAAACATACAAGATTACATGAACACCGAGCCTGTCTTACTAAAAATAATACGAAATTTACCATTTCTCTTTTGCTTGTTTATTCATCAATAAAAGAAGATAATGAAATGTAAGTCACCACAATCATAGATAATGCTATTCTACAACAAAGAATATCAACCTGGAGAATGCTCAGTGTTGCCATCCATAGAAATTACAGTGTTGCCAGAAAAACAATTTCCCTAAAATCTAAGTTAAGGCAGCGAGTAGAGGAACAAACTCGACTGCATTTGGTTACGTATCATATTGTTTTGGTATCCTGTGAACTACTTTTTAAATAATAGTTGTATTTAGTTTGTAATAAACAAAATAGTTTTAACATACAGTTATTAAAAACTAAATGATAATGTTAATTAGAAAGTAGTTCACAAGAAACCAAAACAACGTGATATGTAACCAAATGCAGTTGAGTTCGTTTCTCTAGTCGCTGCTTTAACTTAGATTTTAGGGAAATCGTTTTTCTTGCAACACTTTAATTTCTAGGGATGGCAACATTGAACATTCTTCAGGTTCATATTCTCTGTTGTAGAATAGCATTATCTATGATTGTGGTGACTTACATTTCATTATCTTCTTTCATTGATGAATAATCAAGCAAAATAAAAATGGTAAATTTCGTAGTTTGTAGCGAATAAAATCAAATTCTTTATATCGATGAGACTTGTCTCAAGAGCTATCGTTGGCAGATTACTATAAGAACAACTGTAAATGTTGGAAGAGAAGAGTTATTATTTTACAGATGATTTTCGAAATACTTACACGATAACGCCTTTAGCTCACAACACTGAATATCGAAAGGATAGTCGCTGAAGTCAAAGTTACAAGGCACTTTGGCTGTAATTCTGCAAAAAAATGTTAAAAGATAAAAGTTAATTGTATTAGCAAAGTTACTTAATTTTCCCATAGTATAAATTATTATTTGCTGGATTTTTGTTTTACGATACGTCGTAATACAACACTAATATTAACCCGGGAACACACAGGCCAAATTACACACGTTAATACATAGTGGGGTGCTAGGGCACCAAGACATGTTTTCTTGTGGTTTTATAGGTTTATGAAATATGCGTAATATATAAAGGTAATGAATCGATGTAATGGCTTGTGAGAGAAAATATTTAATGAATAAAATTAGGAAATCTCTTCGATAATGAATATTCAAAGTGATTGCAAACAATTCCTTTATCTTCAGCACAAACCGGCTTAGTACATTTCGCGCGGAATGATGTGGTCTTTTTGTCTTAAGCTCTGGAGCATACGCAGCAACTACCTTACTTCGGTGTAAGCACATGTTCTCTTATAATGTCTTGTTTTATATCAAGAATATGTTCGATCATCTTAGATAGGTCACTAATTTCACTTACACCAATTTCATCGTTTACATCAGAATCAACAACTAATGCACCTTGGCAGTCATTCACATTTTCATCATTACTATCGCAACTTGCATCGTCCTGTTCAAGCCAGAATCGTATCTGCTCATCGTCTACCACCTTGGATGTAGAGGGCTTCGAATCAGCCATAATTCAATATAAAACTATCTAAAGAAAATACACAACGTTTCAAAAAACCTGGTACATTAACACATAGGTGGGGTGTGATAGCACCCCAAACGCGCAACACGACAATACTTTAATTGTTTATTAACACGCACGCGCACTGGACGCTACTAAACACACTTCTACAGAACAAGTAGGAAGTATACTTAGAATATTAAAAAGGGCAACAACACCGCGCTTCCATATTATTGGTTTACTTCTTCTTCGAATTCCTACTGGGGCGTGGTAGCACCCTGCTATGTGTTCCCCGCTTAATCCTACGTACCTAGTATTTATGGGACTTCGGACCATTTTACCAACTACGCAGATCTTAAAGATACTACGTCTTGTGCAAAATATAGGTTCTTCCCGACTACATTGTCACTCTTCAACAACAACAACAACAACAACAACAAAATCGATTACATGACCACTCTGTCGAATCAGAAGTCACCCCTCTCTTCGAGTCATCCGTTTCTTCGTATTATAAGAGATTGCTTAGTACAAGGTATCCCAGAAGTAGTGACTCACTCGTTGTTAGGTGCGGTAGGTCAGGATTGTGTTGTGATTGTGCTATGATTGATGTTTGTTTGTTTCTTGTTTTGCTTGTGTTGTGGTGTAATGGTGTTTTTTTCTTTTTTCAGTTGGTTGAGTTCAGTTCAGTTCTTTTTTTTTTTTCGTTTTTTGAGCAACACCACATATCAGAAAGACCCACAAATAAGGTTGCGAAATTGACGACGCGTATAGGAATTCAACAACATTTCCGTTCAGATGTGCTGAGATGCGTGCAGAAATGTGCGTCTTCGGATGCAGGCATGCATCCATGTTAATGGCTGCCAGGTGGATCTCCAAATGCAGAATAGGGATTAGCAACTGTAAAGCATTTGATTTTTACATTATTCCTCTATCTAAAATTTTGGTTCATGATATTCTTGTTTATAGTAAAAAATGTACTGATCACTCAAAAGGTAATTCACTACTTCTGTTGCACCCTGTATAGTTAAAAATGAGAATATATTCCATCAACGCAATACAAAAATTGTTTCTCGTGCCCATGTAATTCATTCCAATTAGACCAAAAATTGCAAATAGGAGAAAATATTTATACATTTTTTAAACCTTGGTCAATATTGAGTATAAACTTTGACTTTAAGGAAATGTGAACCGAGAAGTTCTCATCCTTGAGAGTAAATCCTTCTTGAACATGCAAGAACCGTCAAAGCCAGTCGCGGATTAACTAGTGATATTTTATGAACCAAAAAGCCTACACAACAGAAAGGATTGTTGCTATACTTAGATTTTATTATATTTATTGTTTTCCTTATATTTTGGAAATTTACATCCAGTTTTTCTCCTTTAATTTTTGGGGCACCCAAGAGAGTGGTGCCCTAAGCTATAGCTTGTTTAGCTTATGGGTAAATCCGGCTAGCTTATAAAAAGACAACATTAAATGTACAGTGATCTTTTTGTAAAAATGTCCTTTTATGAAGAAAAGAAGGAATCGCAGACTTCTAGTAGTTTCTTGGTATTTTTTGTTTCATTCATTAAAGTAGTAAGCTAACAAATGTTTATTTATATCCGTCAAATTATGCAGATCAGCTGACCTTGATTCACTATTACATTAAAGGAATGACTCTTAATATTGCCCTCCTATCTACTAGTTCTTCCTTATGAACGCTTTTCGATTGGATTTCCAGTGAAAACTTTGAAAGCGTTCTCACTTTCTTTCATTCTGGCTACAATGACCTGCCCACCTAAGCCTCCTCGACCTGATGACTCTAACAATCTTTGGTAAATGGTATAAATTATGCAGTTCCTTGTTCTGAACTTTTCACCATTCCCCTTTTCCGTTCCTCTTGGGAACCGAATATTCATTTCATGATCTTGTTTTCAAATACTTTCAGTCTACGTTCTTCTCTCAGACTAAGCGTCCGTGTTTCGCAACCCTACAGCACAACAGGCATGATTATCGTTTTATATATTTTAAGCTTGAAGTTTCTCAACAGAATTCGCGACGACGAAAGATTTCGAACGAAATAATAACATAAATTTCCTGCTTTTAGTGAATTTAATTTCTTCGTGGATATAATTTTGGTCTGTTAATATTGGTCCTAAATATTGAAAAAAAAAATACTTGTTTTCGAAATTTGAGTGTAAAGAAGTATGGAGAAAATTAGCTGTGTCAAGTGACAAAGGAACAATAAAGAGGTAGCTATAGTAGGTGAAGAAAGAATAAATCTAGTTGCAATTTGGAAAGAGAGGATGAGAACACTGGTTTGGAAAAATGTTGAGAAGGACATGTGTTATAAGGGCTTGCTCAAGGTATGGTGGCAGCAAAACGAGGAAGGAGAAGAAGGATCAACAAGTAATGGATTAGTAAAACAAACTGAGGTTCGTGGCGAATGGAAACTTCTCACTTTAGGGCCAATGACTGTCAATAATAACAAAATATCAATGATACTGATATATACACCGAGAAAAAATGTGTTAATATGCAAAACAACTAGAACTAATATTTCTTAGTTGCCTTAAAAACATACCCTGTTCCGAGGAAGACTGTTTTGTTTGGTGAAATTGACATTCTGTAAGCATCTCGAATTCCTTTCCGAACTGATATTTCCTGCATATTCCAGAAATAAAAAGAAGGCTTCCAAAATAGATCCTCAGTACCTGGTTTCAATGTTACTTCCAAGGAAGGGTTGTTGGAAGATAGATTTATTTGTAGTCGTGGCTCCTGCCACTCCATATAAAACCACATGTCCACGGAAATTAACTGAAAATATAGAGTACAGTAATAGTTTTAAAGCAAACAATTTAATCCACAATCTTCTCAATACTGCGGAATGCAAATTTGAAGAATTAAAACGTGAAAAATTATCCCTGATACTAAAATTACAGTACCTTGTTACTTAAAATATCGTAGTCTGCAAGAATGCATCTTTACGATCGTCCAATCAACGATTAGATTCCTTGGCGACGAATAGAGTCTGCGTATGCGTAGACTCTTCAACGCAGGCTTACCAAACATATAACAATTATATCGTGATATACGATAATACCCTTACGATAATAGCTGATTATACAATAATTCTAGAACGCACATCTTTTTGCAATTTTTGAACTGTGCAAATAAATTGTAGATATGCATCAAATAATTATAAAACATATGCACTGACATTTTTAACTGTCATTCCCGCTGAAATAAATCAATAACGATTTGAGAATTGGCAAATGGCAACCCTGCATTCATTCTTTAAATTCAATTACATTCATGGGCAGTGTTCGAAGTGGAAAAAAGCAGAGGCGGTATGTTTTATTACAATTTTGACTCAACATACCGCCTATCTAAATCTTGAACAACAGTGAGGGTATGTCGCCTAAAAGATTGTATTTCTATTTACATAATATCTGAAAACCGTTAGAGAACTTCTCTGTAGTACGGGTGATTGGGGATGAAGAGCCTTTGATCCCCTGCCGACTTTCTGAAAAAAAAAGTAATATATATCCTTGTTGTATTATATACAATTATACACGAAAATGCTCAAAAGCCGAGTTTTTATATTAACAATTATCTGCGGGAAAACTCCTGAACCCTCTACTGGACTGAGGAGTATTCGAAACTCCCGGAAGATTCGCCTCGCACAGCAGACAAGCTCTAAATCAGCCCATGCTCAAAACACGACATCTATATTCATTAAGGCAAGAAGACACACACACACATAAAAACAATTCAATGTGACACATCAAAATATAAACTAGATGAACTTCTTTGAAGAAACCTCATTTTAAAAACAAAAGATAGGGGAAAAAATAAAAAAAAAATGTCGGTGTTGGCAACTTAGAAATTATTTCCACATAAGAAATAAAATCTTTCTTCTTGCGAAACCATTTGTTAATTTCTATACTGTGTATAAAATGGATTTATTGAAGGTATAGTATTTACTCTCCAGTGACGGTGTGTCTGGATTACTAAAAAAAAAAAAAAAAAAAAAGTATAACTTCATCACTGATAAACTAGAGGTGGTATGGCATACCACAGCATACAGTCTCACTTCGATTACTGTTTATGGGGAATGAAAATATTGTTGTTTGAAATAGTGTCAATAAGATTTTAAAAAGTGATGAGGAGAGTGACGCCGATTTGGAGTTAAAAACTTAATATTATTAGGTAAGTTTCTTATATATATTATTGCTATTATTAATAGTATTATATTTGTTTCTACAATTATCACGTGCGTAACGAATAGACTATATATTTTTTTTGTATCAGTATACAGTAATTTTAAAGACAAAAATTGATAATTTTGTTCGCTGCGGTTGGCAACTCTGCCTCTGCGGTTGGGTACTCTGCCTCTGCAGCACCGTGGAGAGACGTGAGATCGTGCTTGCAGACTTCAATACTCATCTCATGTTTCTTTTTTATTTTCTATTTTTTTTAATATTGCATTTAAATACGAAAAATCTCTTTAGAAAAAGGTTTTTGGAGTTGTGCTGCTCTAGTCAAGCTTTACAAAATTTAACAAAGACTAGGTAAAAAAAAAAAAAAAAAGGTAAAATAAAAGTAAAGCGATAAAAGTAAATTAAACTAAGTAATATATTGTTTTATTGCACATAGGAAAAAAGAGTGTGTAGCATTTATTCCTAACCAATGTACAAAAAGCAATCGTGCTTCAATAGTATTTTGTAGTAATCTTGTAGACGACATAAAAAGAATCACTCATCGTTTCATCCAGAACTTGAAATTAACTAATAGTCAACATATCATAGAGATGCACTACATATAATTCACACAGAGAAAAATCCGTTCTCCGGACAGCGGCATATTGTACAAATATACGGTATCCGCTTGCTTACTACAGAAATCAGTACGGAACATACGTTATCCATATGCTACATACGCACTACTCTTAGATGTTACATTTTGCCTTTGCTGGATATCTAACAGTTTTCCATATATCACATGCCTATACTTACATTACATTCCTCAGCTATATCTTATATATGTCCATTTGTATGTGAGATCTTGACCGCCTATATTGTTTTATACGGAAAGTATATATAGATGGAACACTTATACAGAAAGTATTATAAAACATGCGTTTCCAGTTATACGTCTGCTGTATGTTAAGTCCAATTACACATGAAACCTACCTTTTTATGTACGCCATCTACATTTTGTCTCGTATTTTTTTAAAATTTAATCCTTCAAGTTATGCTTCAACGATAAGGGAGACAGTGATGAGATACATGATAATTGTGAAATTATGAAAGTGGGAGGAAACAGGAGAACCGCGAGGAAAGACACCACACGGTGTTTGTCCACCTCAAAAATAACTTATTGTGGGTTGGGACAGAACCAGGGATTCCAAACACCAGAGATACGCGCTCTACCGCTGAGCCACCGTAACCCCCGTATAAGAAATACAAAATGACATCAATTAAAAATAAAATATAAGCACCATGACACAAGTATACAAACAACAAATAATAGAAAAAACATAGATTAAATAATCAAAATCAATCATGTAAAATATCATAAGGTTCTCGTTTCTCTCAAATCACTGCTTCTTTGTCACAAAATATCAACATCCGTTTGCCTTGTAGCGTCTTTGGCAAAGAAAGCGGATTGCATCGGGCTTCGTACCTTCTTTCTCCTAAGATTTTGATCCGAAATATTTTCCGCCACTCAATTTCTCTCACACGTCGGCACAATTGTTGGTCATAGGCCTATAGCATCGTAAGTAAAGATGCGCACGAGACGAGTCGAGACAGGATTTTCCTGACAAATTTCGAGTCGAGATACGGCTTTTCCAATAGTAAAATATACATTTTTCGAGTCGACACATCACTTTTAAAGCACACTTTTGAGACGAGACAGCCACAAGTCTTGTCTCGTGCGCATTCCTAATCGTAAGATAATTTTGAAGGAAAAAATGTTTCGACTCAATTGTGAACAAGAGATACAAATGAATCCATAAATGAAGGAAGATAACATTGAGGGGTTTGGTAATTAAATGGCGGATAAGTTTGCTTTGGGAGAATTGAGGAAAAAACGAGTTAAATGATCCAGTATACCTAGGTATAAAATGTAATGTACACTTGTCTGTGGAAGAATTTCACCGGTGGTGACCCACCTGAATGAGAAAAATGTAGCTACCAACAGTCTCATAGCAGTACTTGAAGCAAGAATCAGCCCAGTTAAAGACGATACCCATGACGTTAAAATAAAGACGTTACCTTAGACCACTGGTTCCCAAAAAATATTTCACCATGTCCCATTAATGTCTCTCTAAACTTATGATGATCCCCCGAGACATTCCATGCTGTGAACTTTTCACCTACTTACACTACTAATTTTATTCAAAGGGTTTATGACTGAAACGGGTAAGTATGAGACAAACTTAGTATATAAAAAAATCTGAAAAAAGTATGTGGTAAAATTCAAAAACAGAAATAACTAGTACTTAAGAAAACAAAAAAAAAATCTCAGAACAAAAACAATTAAATTGAAATCAAAATTGTATTTGTTTTTTTTAAAAAAATGATGAAATTTGTAAAAAATAATATTTTCAAAACAACTGAAATATTGGTCATTAAATATCTATGGAAAGAGTGGGCACAAAATGTTTTATTTATGGTTTTACAAGCAAATTTGTTAATTCTAATTCCAAATCATTTAAAACTGATTTCTTACATTGAAAACATTTATAATGAATACTCAATTCACATTTTAATATTTAAAAAAATCTAACTAGAAAACACAATCCGTTTGCAAAATTATAAATTAAAGGGTTCTTGGTTGGTTCTTCACATCTCTTAAGAAATGAGAAAATAACCTTATACATATATATATAGTTTGTATCATACTTGGAGATAACGGCCAATTGAAGTTTTACTGTATTTTCTATGAGTACAGTGCTCTGTCCTGATCATACCACCCTGTCTGGATTCCGCATTCTTTAGTGTACTGCCGGGTTCAATGATAGAAAACTGCTGAATTGAACTTAGGAAGTGACTTCTGAATAAAATCCATACTACAATAAGACGGAGGATTATTCTCGTTAAAACCTCTGTCCGACGTTTTGGTGATCCTTAAGTGAAAGACGTTCTTCAGAAGGAGAACAAGGGCGCCGATTTCTTTGTGAATTTGTGGGGCCCATTCAGATGCAGAAGGCATATATGAGGATTTTAAGACAAATTACATTCAAATTATGCCAAATATGGCATATTCTTAAAAATATTAGGGAGACTCACATGAATTTTAGGGGGGCCCGGGCCCCCTCGGCCCCCTGGATCGGCGCCCATGGAAAAGAGGTATGTACACAAAGTCTCTCTGAGTATGATATGACTTTCATCTTAGGCCAATAGACTTATTTGTCATTAAGAAGGGAGTAAATTCGTGTGTAAAAAGTATAAATTTGAATTTATTCATTTAATTCGATCAAATATTACTTCATCAGAGTATCCCCAATTACTCTCACATAAATCTTGTTACGATCCCACATAAGTAATATATTCATATCAATGTTAACATTCATTGTATTCATTATTTAACGAACCTTAATTCTCCAGTTACATTCCTAAAACTTAAATTATCCTCAAGTGTTAAGATACTTGATGTTTTGAGACTTTCTCTTGAAAACATACAATGGTTTTAACATGGATTCACATGTCTGCTACATATGGTTTTCAATTGGCTAACTCAGGTAAACGAACACCCTTACAGTTTAAAGTAGAGATGGCCAGACGGATCCGGATCTCGGATATCCGGATCCGAAATTTCGGATCTTGGATCCGGATCCGAAGTTTCGGATCTTGGATCCGGAATTTTGGATCTTGGATCCGGATCCGAAGTTTTGTATCTTGAATCCGGATCCGGAATTTTGGATCTTGGATCCGGATCCGAAGTTTCGAATATTGGATCCGGATATTCGGTTCCTCTATCCACACCCGAAATTTCGAAGTTCAGATTCGGACTCCTGATTTGAATATTTTAGGCCTTAGATTGAGACCCAGAACTAAAATATCCATATGTATAAAATTGACTAGGTGAATTTTATCTAACTCAGTGGGAAGACAATTCAATTTAAATGACAAAAGATTACATGAAAATCTCATTTTCACATTTTTCGGCGTTAGACCACTGTTGCGCACACCCCATCATTTAGTCTTTAGTATATCTTTAAACGTACTACAAGTATGCCACTTTCATCTCAAGTCAGTAATTGTATAGATCTGCCTTTTGTTATATATTAATCGAGTTAGGATTAAAACTCGATTGTTTGTGAGACCTATGATAATATTTTCAGAATGAGTTATAACGTTGAAAATCTGCATAGTAATGCTGCATATTTTCTTTGTGCCACATTGGAATTTAATGTAGTCTATCTTATACAGTCGGCTCTTATGATTAATGCAATGATCTGAACTCCTGCAGCATTACGCTAAAATCATGGATGTCTTTGAATTTTCGTCATTATTTCTATTTTTTATTACGAGCAAAATAAACATCATAAGCGGCATTTTACATAATACATTTAGACGCAGTTCAGTCAGTTGATTGCTTAAAGTTTATAGAAAAGCTATTACATTTCTAAGACACTGGCGGCTTTAGGACAAAATCCATGGCTTTCCCATAAAATCTTAAATCTCTCTATATAAAAAGGGCAAAGTCCTGAGTGAGTGAGTGACAGATCACCGTACAGGCCAAATCGCTTAAGCTACAAACTGAAATTTGGACAGTCTATAGGCTTTGTGACGTAGGATACTACTAAGGAAGGACTTTGGGAAATTCGACGAGGAAGGGGGAAATGGGGTGGAAAATAATGATGATTCTTGACGTTAGATACTTCAAATTTGGTATTTGGGTTTCTCATTGAAAATAATTTGATACTTGTTAAAGTGCTTTTTGATATTTAAATTAGAAGGGGCAGGGAAGATGTGGAAAGTAAAAGAACGGGTGGTAATTGCAATTATTGCAATTAGTATAATAATATGCCTATATCTTGGAAACTTAAAGGGTTAGAAACATGGAATTTGGTATTTGGACTTCTCACTTAAAATAATTAGATACGTATTTCAATGTTTTTTTGATATGTGGCCCAGAAGGGAAGAAAAAGGGCGAGAAGAAAATTAAGTGGAGATTAGAATTATTGTATTAATATGTTCAATCATTTAAGGTTAGAGACTTGAAATTTGGTATTTGCATTTCTCATTGAAAATAATTTGACATGTGTTTCAGTGTTTTTTGACGTTTTAGTAAAAAGGAAAAGAGAAGAGATGGAAAGGAAAGAGGGTGGGGATTGTAATTATTATAATAACATGTCGATATCTGGGAACCTCTGAAGGTTAGGAGCATAGAATTTGGTATTTGGACTTTACATTTGAAATAATTAGGTATGTACTTAAGCGTTTTTTGATGTATGTCTTAGAGGGGAAGAAAAGGGACGGGGAGAAAAGACTTTTATATCTCGGAATCCTGGAATGTTAGAGAAATGAAACTTGTTATTTGAACAAAAATTCGTTATGAAATGAAATCTTTGAGTTTTACGTCCCACGCTTATGCCGGTTAGGCTAAAGAAGACGGTGATTATGAGAAATAAATGAAATGAAGAAAGTGGGAGGAAACGGGAAAACCCCGAGAAAACCCACAAGCACGATGTTTGTCCACCACAAAGTCCACACGGCGCGGGCTGGGATCGAACCAGGGACTCCAAGCACTGGAGGTGAACGCTCTACCACTGAGCCACCGCGCCCCCTTAAAAGTTCGTTATGTTTGCAGGCGTATGATGTGCGAGGCTGTAGACCGAGCAAATGTGTGGGCTGGGGGGAAAGCCCCCATGTACTCGCACTGAAATTCGGTATGTCTCGGGATACCGGAATGTTATTACATACAATTTGATATTTGAACTGAGATTCGGTATGGTTGTAGGTTTACGAGGTACGAGGTCATAGGCCGATCAAATGAGATATCAGAGGGTCTAAGGGCAAATCCCCAGACATTTCTTTTTAAATTGATTATGATTAGAGGCTTTAGTGGTGCGAGGCCCTAGTAACGGGGGTCTAGTGGCGAAGCCCCCAACTAGCCGAGGTCTATTAAGTACATAAATGTATTTGCGTAATGACTGGAAATTGCATGTATGCCTGTGGACAAAATTGCATAAGTAGCCACGCGAAATGACAATCCTTTAAGATAAAAATTTTAAAAAGCTACCAAAATGTACTCTTGAATGAGTTGTATATTATGTTTGCGCAGGGCCGAATCCAGAACGGACTCCTGGAAGGGGCGGATGGATTCTTAGGGGGCGGTTGGGGATGCTAGCAGTGAAAAATTACTTAGATGATCTGAAATTGCCACAAATTACTACTAAAGTACACTGTTAATGGTGGCGCTGGGTAGAGGCGAACGACTTTTCGCCCTCCTCCTGCATCCGCCTATGTGTTTACATGATTGATATAGCTCCTTATACAACCTATGCAGAGTTAATAGTAGTGGATTACTAATTACAAAGATACGTGTTACTGCTCGAGGCTCCATATGGTATTTTGTATACACATACAGTACATTAATACATTGATTTTGATACATTAATTGCCATTTAGAACTTCATCTCTACTACAATTCTTAATTCTAACTGGAGTGGTACGGTCATAGAGAAACGTATTTTTAAAGAAAGAAAAAAATCTCATCAAGAGCAAGAAAAGGAAGTTGCTCCTTAATTTGATTTGATCTATATTTTATGGGCTGTTCTATTAGCAATGGCCTAGCCCATCACGACTAGGAAATGGCCTCATTCAGTGACCACAATAACTCAGAAAGAATTAGAAAAGTAAGTAGCCTGAGTCTAATGAAGAAGCTTGGGCTTGAGCTTGTTTCATCCCAGCATTTGACTAGTGTTACAGAAAACAAAGGACAAATTTCCATCAGGACGACCGCTTTAAAAAAGATTTACTACCTTTTCGGTCAAGTATTTCTACTAGAATCGAATCTGACAATGAGATTGCTCTCACCTAAGTTGACAGTTTTACTCAATCAAATTTGGAGTAATTGTGACATATTAAGGCACGAAAACCAATTATCAACAGAATGAAGAGAACGCAAGGCTGTCACACGATCAGATACCAAAAGTGTCTTAAAATCTTATTTTGAGCATAGGAATGAAAATCACTTTGTCAATAATTTCGAAAATTTTGCTGATTCGGAACACCCGAATTTTCTGCCACGGAGTTTCGAATCCGGATCCAAGATCCGCTTTTTCAGGTCTGGATCCAAGATCCGAAATTTCGGATCCGGATCCAAGATCCGGTTTTTCGGATCCGGATCAAAGATCCGTTTTTTCGGATCCGGATCCAAGATCCGAAATTTCGGATCCGGATCCAAGATCCGTTTTTTCGGATCCGGATACAAGATCCGGATTTTCGGATCCGGATCCAAGATCCGTTTTTTCGAATCCGGATCTAAGATCAGAAATTTCGGATCCGGATCCAAGATCCGAAATCTCGGATCCGGATTCAGTGTCCGGATATCCGGATCCAAAAATATCCGGATCTGGCCATCCCTAGTTTAAAGTTAGTACAACTGAAATGTTGTTTCAATGTGAGTAGGTATAATTACACTTAAATTCAATGGGCCTTATGCAGAGTCGTATTGGCGTATGATTACTGTCATACTAAAGGTCTAACTACTGCAGCAAACATATGTTAGTCGAACTCTTTAGTATGGCATTAATCACAATTCAGAACGACTCTGCATAAGGCCCAATAATTTTAAAAGTAAAAATGAAATGACATATTTGAGTTCTACGTCCCACGGTTATGCCGGTTAGACTAAAGGAGACAGTGAGAAATGAATGAAACGGTGGAATGAAGAAAGTGGTAGAACCCCGAGAAAACCCACGAGCACGGTGTTTGTTCACCTCAAAGTTCACACGGCGCGAGCTGAGATCGAACCAGGGACCTCAAGCACGGAGGTGAAAGCTCTACCACTGAGCCACCGCGCACCCTTTAAAAGTAAATTTTTCTGGTTTATAAAACTGAGGTTACTTGTATGCTTCTAATAATACAGAACTGTTATTTTAATTTTAGTTCATATGTTAAATTTATTTCAGTTAGAATTACACATGCTTTATAAATTTAAAAATACAAAATATTTATTATAAACGCAAAAAAATTAAATTCAATCATTAAGTACAGTACATGCTTTTAGTTTCGATAAAATGTACACGGATTTAAGAGTTTATTGTGTATATTTTTTTTCTTACCACATATTCCCCATTATTTACTATTTGTGTTTGAAAAAGTTTCCGATATGAGTCTATTTTGTTTTGTTCTCTTCTTCATTTCTTTTTATTGAAAGTGTTTATCATTTAACTTCTTTTGTGTTGAAAAATGAAAGGAAAAGGCATGTACTCGAGGAAGTCCCTCAACTCGAAGTTCTGGAAGTCACGGTGACGTGGAGCTAGTGTAGCACCGGACAGCGCGCACTCTATGGACAACCAGTTAAACTTGTTGGAACTTCATAATCTGCATTTGTCTGATACTGTATCTGCAAGATACATACAATTTAGTACCGGTAACTGAAATGTCAACTCTGTCACCAGTAAACAGACAATGTTCATCCACGATACTTGAAACAATATAACCCGTCGGAGCCCGTATCCAGGAGGGGTCTAGGGGGGTCGCCCACCCTAAATTTTGGCAAGCCCCCCTAAAATTTTCACGATAGGCTTGCAAATGGACTATAATATGGTGATGAACTTATAATATTTTTGGATCGGGCCCCCCTAACTTCAGCCAGGCCCTCCTACATTTTTGGGCTAGCTACCGGCCTGACCCATCGGCTTCTGACAGGGAAAGCTGATTGGCGGATACTCGAATTCATAAGAGTTTTGAAACAAATTAACGCCCTAATTCCAGCGGCTTAAGAGAGAAACAAGAAATATGAGTAAAACCTCTAAAAAAAAAAAAAAAAAAAAAAACTATTCATGACGTTGTACTATGTAAAAATGTTGATTTCCAATATTTAAGACAGTTATTTGTAAAGATAACTATATTCATCTAGAAATATAGGGTGAGAAGTTAGAAATCTTCCTGCGCGTTCGCACCTTGGAGAGGAGGGTACTTTTCCTAGCTCTTAGCATGGTGATGGAAGTAAGATGTAAAAGTCTTTAAGGTTTACGCCTCACGTTATACTAGTATGCTAAACGAGATGGTGGTAATGAGAATAAATGAAAACATTGAATAAAGATAGTGGAAGGAAATGGAAGAACACCGAGAAAACTCACACATACAGTACAGAACTTTTCCACCACAAAGCCCACTTGGCGTGAGCTGGGATGGAACCAGACACCCCACGTACCAGAGGTGAGCTCTACCACTTTTTTTTAAAAAAGTTAACAGGTTCACTAAACGTGCCTCTTTAACATGATGAACTAGTTATTACCAGGTTTCTACTGAAGTTTACTCGTTTTTCTCTCGTGTTTTTCTAGTAATCTAGAACAACAGAGATATACGAACACACAAACATGGAAGACAGTTAGAATTCCAAATGCTCTCCCACCGGGGATCGAACTCGGAACACCGTACCACTGAGCCACCGCTGCCCCCTTACGACGGAATTAACAAGCAGTAGATATTACTTCAACTAAAATTAAACATTAGCTTCGAAAAGATTGCAGACATGCTGGATGTTTGTCTTGATGCTATATTTTGATGTCTTCTGCACATTCTTCTAATTCCCGTTAATTTGAGCAGTGGCTATTTTTGTTTTATTAGGGATTGAAATAAGGGTAAATTCTAGTTTTTTTTTCAATTATCTTGGGAATTGTCGATTTTTCCTAAAAATCAGCTATGAGAAAAATTGTTGTTCATAAAAGTTGAACACAGGAAATTCCCTTAGGCTTTTGTTTCGTGGAAGCAATCGTTTCAAAGATATAGACTGAACACGTTTGTCTGAACAGAAAAGCGCACATCACCACAATCTTATATATAAAAATGAATATTTGCTTGCTTGCTTGTCCATTATATAAATTAGGGATGAGCAAAACTTTTTTAAAAATAAAAACCGGAAACCGGTTTCTAGAAAAACCGAAATCCGAAAAACCGCCACTTCGGTTTTCTTCAAAATCGGTTCTCTTCAAACCAAAACCGGTTTCAGTTTTCACCAAAACCCGGTTCGGGTTTTCACCGGAACCGATTTTGTTTTTCTCCAAAACCGGTTTGTTTTTCACCGAAACCGGTTTCGGTTTTTACAGAAACTGGTGTCTGTGAAAACTTTTGGAAAATCACATATAACTATTTCTATGGAAACGGAGTCGGTTTCCGGAGAACAACGAAACACTATTCTGGTCAGAAATAGAATCAATTTTGGAAAAACTGGAAATGGTTTTGAAGAAAACCGAAAGTGGATCCGGCGAAAATCTGAATCGGTTTCGGTGAAACCGTTTCTTAAACTTTGGAAGCCGGTTTCGGTTTTAATAAAAACCGAAAACCGAAAAACCGGTTTCTCTGCCCACCATAATATAAACCCAACGCGTTTGTTTGATATGTAAGTAACTTTATCGATGAGGCTATAGTCTGGATCGTAGAAATCGTAGTTTATTTAAATTTTCTTTTGATATGTATCCTAAGGGTTATGAGGAGGATTCAAAGGGGGAGGATGTGGTTTATTTTATATATGAAATGAATATTTATTTGTTTGTCCGGTATAAAAAATCTTACTGTTTGCTTAGAATACTCCTTAGAATACGTGTTACAAATTTTTAAGTAATGTACCTAGTTTTTGCGTTACTTTTTGCGTTATATATCGGATGAGTAACTACAATATATGTATATTTTCTTCGGAAAGAAATGTTTCTTTCCTGTAAGTGAACTTCTCAGAATGGAACACGAGCTACGCATGTCAGTGACTGCCGGTCAGTCACCGACACACAGAAAAACATATAAGATCATAGTTCCATTGCTGGTTTTGGAAGATGAGTACAGCCTCAGGACAAATCACATGTGCTGATTGTAAGCACCTGAAAGATTTTGTCATAGATTTAGATAGCTCCAAATAAATGCATTAAATGAGTGAATTACGAGAGCAATGGTAGTCTATTTTACTTTGATTAGTTTTGTTTTATGAAGACGGAGACTGAAAATATTTTACCTTTCGAACAGTGGCGGCTCGTGCTACTTATACTTAGGAGGGCTGCATAAATAAAATACCTTATTTAAAAATTAATTCCATACGATGGTTCTTCCTTGTAGCAAACTTGTCGATAACTGTATTGTTGAAGTTGGAGATGTTTTCAACCATTTCCTTTTGTATTGACAACATGGCAAGTATCGGTAACTGTTCTTCTCCCATTGTATTTCTTAGAAACGTTTTCACTCTTTTAAGGGTAGAAAAAGCATCATTCAGGTTCACTTGTAGTTAGGAGCAGCGTCATGAATATTTCAAAAGTTTTAGTACTTCAGCAAAAGTCGAAGCAAGACTATAGCTCATAATATACTGGAGGAAATTCACAGCATCACCAAGTTTTCTGAACTCTTCTCTTGCATAAACTACAATAAGTTCTGTATGATGTTTATCTTTATCAAACACAGGAAAGAGCTCTGTACATTTATTGAAGATTTTTCGGGAAAGGAAGCACTAAAGTGATCAAAATCGGATTTCTGCAGAAGTGAAGATATAGATAAGTGATCTGTAAAATGGAAGCGCAGGTTTACTTGGATTAAAATATTGCTGAGGATGATGGTGGACTGAATATAAAAGTAGAGCCTGAAGTGAACCGGCGGGAAATATTTATCAACAGCTAGGGTGCCATAATTAACGATATACAGTAAGGGGTTAATATGAATTTTAAACTGTGTTCTGATGAGCAGACCTACTTTATTACTAGAAATAGTTTATTGATGGTACGTAATATTGGAGTTCTTTCAGATCAGTTTGCGTATCCTAGAGGCGATTATAGAGTTTGGAACAACTAACTTTAAAAATCATGTATCGATTTTGTGATGTACTGGCAAGTTTTGATACATCCCCAGTTCATGCGTTCTCATTTTATTAGTTGTAGTGTAATGCATCTCTATATTCTGTATTTTTAATTTTACATAACAACATTATTATTATTATACAATTAATTTACCAGAATAATAATAAGCGGACATTTTTTCTAACGCAGTATGGCGTTTTAGTCAGTGTTACAATAGATGAAAACGTTAATACAGCTGTCAAGTAAGAATTTGTTTTTGTATCTGCATAAAGCGATTCAGAACGTGCAATATTGCGTATATAATGTCAGCGAAGCTCATTAAATTTCCAATAAAGTAACTGTCCGCATGAAAGAATATAGCGGCGCTAGTATTATCAACCTACAGTTCTAAACAATTACGATGATTGAGGAAAATTAGAATGTGCAATAATAATAATAATAATAATAATAATAATAATAATAATAATAATAATAATAATAATAATAATAATAATAATAATAATAATAATAATAATAATAGTGGTAGATAATTAGTACGGAAAAGTAATAAGAATGTTTTTTTTTTTTTTAATATTCAAAGTTTCGAACTTAAAAGTAACGCGTTACTTTCGAAGTAGGGTAATAGTTACTTTTTTGGAGCAAGTAACGAGCTGCATTTCAAGGAAAAGTAAAATAACTTGTAACGCGTTACATTTTTACAAGTAACTTACCCAACACTGGTTTATTCTAAGATTTTTCAGTCCGATACTTACTTTAACAGATATTTTGCAGTTTCAAGTAAAAAAAAAAAAAAAAAAATGTTCAGATGTAATTCAGTCCGTATCTTTGAAAGGGAGGATTCTACGACAAAAAGATTAAGGATCTTCTTGTCTAGCATATTATAAACTCCAATTTTTCTCATAACAATTTTTTGGAAAAAATGTATTTTTCGAGATAAATAAAAAAACTAAAATTCCCCTTTTCCGCTCCTAAAATCTAAAAAAAAAAAAAAAAAAAGGCTCAAATCAAGGGTACTTTTCAGGATATGCTGTGGACATCAAAATAAAGGTCTCCACAAAAATCCATCTTCTTCGGAATGTTTTCGAAATTTTACCCTTGTTTTGTACAATTTCCTGCTCTAGTGCCAATTGTGAAAAGATAGTATTATTAATTTACACTAGTTGTTTTTATATAACCTATATAAAGAAAACTTGTTCTTTTTTCACTTAGATATATTTACCTCAGGTAAGTAGGCAGAAACAAATAGAAAAGGAAGAAAAATGAAGGTCTTGACAGTAAAACGCAGACAAATTTAACAGGCTTCAAAAGATACTGTCTACAATCCAGTGATCAGAGTGAGTCGGTAGGTCAGACTGAGTCGATGGGTCGCAGTGGGTCAAGGTACGTCGCAGTGGGTCATGGTGGGTGGTGGGTCACAGTGGGCCACATGCTGTTGACCCACGACCTACTGACCCACTCAGAAAAATTGACCCACCGCATTCCATCTCTGCCCCGCAGGGGTTGGTTGGGTTCTGACATGAAATGAGCAAATTAAAGAATTGTCCATTTTTTTCTGTACATTTTACAATCTATGGATCCATATAGTTAAACAAGTGTACCTCTCCGCGAAATAGTCCATCCGCCTCCACATACAGTGCTGCTTATAACGTCAAAAACAACCAACAAATACAACCACTTTCTTAACTTTTACTATTCACCTTACCTAACTGTCACTCATTCTTCGTCACAAACTTAAACAAATTCTCCAACTCACCCGGTAAATTTCCTAAAATTGGTCCAGCGATACAGCACTTAACCCAGTGGTGCCCACCCCCCTTATGTCCATGACGCACCCCCCAATTGTCTACCCGTAGGTGTTCTTCCACGAAAAAACTTCTTTTCGATTAATTTTTACACTCCCTCAAACATATTTATACAGATTTTATACCCCCCCAAATATTTCAATGACGCACTTTGCGTCATAGCCCCCCCCTTGTGGGCACCCCTGCTTAACCCCAACATAACGATAAAGGAAACAATCTCAAGAACATTGCAAGTATATAGAAATTAATAAACATCATATCACTTACATTATTAACTGCATCAACCTCAGCCAGCCGATCTATTCTTATCCTTAAACTGACATCTAGTGGTGCTGAAAGTAAATAATTGTAAACTTTTATTATGTTATTAAACATTTGCAAATCCAATAAATATTTTTATTAATTCATCTGTTTGCGTGCTCAAAAGTTATCCATAAGAAAGAAAGAATACATTATGTGTTCGTACGTCAACAGAACAAGTGGCAAATTATAGAAAGAAAGTCAGTAGAGCATGAAGATGTTGATAAAAAGGAATTAGTTTCACAGTAATTACTAACATCTTTCTGTTTGTGCAAAGTTGAGTGGAACAACGGTACACATACACATTGAATGCTTTGAGTTAAGATGGAACATATTCCTGTTTCGCTAAAGATAGAATATATATAAAGAAAAAACGTGTTTTTCGCTGTATATTACAGTTACTGCTCTACGAGGTTCAATAATTAAACAGGAAGCAGTAGACCTATTAAATTTGTACCACTTCCGGTTACGGTAGATGGGTAACGCTAGATTTGGAATCAGTTCTTAGAACGCTGAATGCATATAAAAAGAACGTTTCTGGTATTCTCATTGTTATTGTTCTATGACGGTCAATATAGAAAATGTGCATGGTAGATTTCTGCCAATTTCTTCCAATTATACTACAGATATCAGAGCATACATTCAACATGTTTTTGGTAAACTAAATTCAGATATAAGAAAAAACGTTTTGTATGTCTATTACCGTTATTTACTATACATAAAAGGATTTTAGTTCTAGTACTGTTTCTACTCTAAAACGTTCAGCACTGTTGAGGCTGATTCAAACATATGGTGCCATTTGCATACCGTCCCCCTGCAATGCTGCATCTGTGCCACGGCAGCGAGATTCACACACACGATGCCGTGGCGTGCTACTGCTGCTTCCTACGCTATTCCCCAAGATGGATGGCAAGGTGGAAAACTACGTATTACTTCGTGAGCTACGAAGAAAGCCTAAGGATCGCGGCCGACGAGCCACGATCGGGCTAGTTTCTCTTCAAAGTAGACTGTCGAGACACGGCACATTATTTATGAATTAATAAAAAAGAAAAGAAGTAATGAATTGTCAATGTGAAAGTCTGAAAAGAAACTTTGTTAACCACGACACGATATTAGAGCAGCACACTATGTGTGAATTGACCTTTATCGAAAATAGTAGTTTCTTCACTTCCAATTGCAATAGAACGACTGTGGACGTAGATGAGACATATTCTAGTGGCGCTGAATTGCTATCATTAACCGTTTCTCGTACATCTAGCATCATATTTTCAATAAATAAAAGAAACGGGTCACCACTAAACTATCTTAAACTAAATCATGTTACATTGCAACTATTACTGAAACATTTATTTGTGTAAAATATAAACTAAATTATAAGGTGTGTACGGAAAGCTTAATCTGAAGAGAGGTCACTCCGCAAAACGACTTTTTAAAGATTTTTTTTAGAAATGAGAAATGATTTACGCTATATACATCCGCTAATAATGAAATATCAACAAAATCGCATTTGCTGCGGGGAGGAGGAGCGGTGGCTCCGTGGTAGAGCGTTCACCCCCGGTGCTTGGGGTCCCTGGTTCGATCCCAGATCGCGCCGTGTGGACTTTGTGGTGGACAAGCACCGTGCTGGTGGGTTTCCCCCGTTTCCTCCCACTTTCTTCATTCCATCATTTCACTCATCTCTCATCATCACCGTCTCCTTTAGTCGAACCGACATAATCGTGGGACGTAAAACTTAAAGATTTTATTTCATGATCACATTAGCCGTATTTCAGAGTTGTCAGAAAAAACAATCCTTCCCCCCAAGTGTAAACTATGCCTTGTGAAGTTCTCATAAGAAATGGCTTATCACGTATTATAGGGTTATTAATTACACATTTATTTGTGAAATATGAACAAAATGTCATGAGATACTTTAGAGAAAACAATACAGAAAGAACCCATATCCAACAGTAAATTACCAATATATGTACTTTTTCATAAGAAATGACTTATGTCATAGTATCACGTTATAATGAAACATTTATCTGTAATCGTCTTAGTCGTTTTCGAGAACATTGTGAAAAAACAAAAAAATATTCGCCAAGAGTAAACTGCTCTACATAGATATTTTCACGACAAATGACTTACGTAGTATCCTGCATTGCAAGATCATTAATGAAACATTTACTTATGAAATATGAATGAAATCAAGTGACTAGATTTTTTTAAAGAAAAAAAAGAAAAAAAAACATTTTTGTTTTCATCCTTTAGTAAACTACTCTTAGTTTTTGGGAATAGAAAGAAAAACTGGAAACTCTTTGCAAAAACCTTAAGTTTAAATCTTGACCTTAATGGTAATTTCACAATAAGATTACATTAGGGTACTCTACAAAATAGCGAGAAAATATAACTTATAACCTTACAATTAAATTTTTAGATTTCACAAAAACATTATATTAGACTTCAAATCTCTTAACGGCAAAGCGAGAAAATGTAATTTATACTTAAATAAAATTTTTATGTTACCGATTACGGAAGAATGCTTACCCATTGATCTCACGGGCTTCCCTTTAATGGACATCGGAGCAAACGAACAAAATGTAGGGCAGTTAATTTAATTTCAAAGTTACTTTTTAGGATTTACACTTTTTGAGGTAAAATTTATAATTCAGTCAAACAGCTATTGCTTCCTTATTATTTATCGTAGGGTAATGGTTCATACCTCATTCTCTTCAGAATAAAGCAGCCTTTCAAAGAATACCATGCCAATATCGTGCACTAAATACGGGAAATTAGGAGCATTCCGGGGAATTTTCCGAAAAATCCCGTTTTTGGAAAATATGAGATCCTCTAAACTGGGCCATGGTTGACATAGACATTTCAAATTCACTTGAGAAATACTTAGAGATGTATGCAATACGTGTACAAAATTTCAATTTTATGTCTTGAAAAATAAGGACGGGAGATTTTTTCAAAATTAGGCCAAAGGTGAAAAATATATAAAGATTTATATATATAGCACATAATATAAAAATTTCCTGCAACATTATTATTTGGCCTAGGATCATGGTTTATACTCATTTTCTTTAGTACAACACGTAAATCGTACCATTTAAAAGTCGATATCATAGACCTGAATCGGGAAATTCGAAAAAAAAAAACTGAACTTTTTTCGAAAAAAATCACCTCCACGGAACATTTGGGTCCATCGGGCCCGGGTCCAGGTTCAGATAGAGATCTCAAAAGCTGAGAAATAGTCAAAGGTACACACATTCCGTATGCAAAATTTTAATCTGATATCTTCAAAACTGAGGGTGTGATTTTTTTTTGTTGGAAATTTGCCTCAAGAAAAAAGAAAAATGTCACGCCCCTCCGGGCCCGCTTAGTGCCACCAAGTTGACCATCCGGTTCCAAAACTATCTGAGGTGCTCTTTGGTCCATGCTTGACTTGACCAATGAAAATAAACCGTTCAATACGTATTATATATGTTTCATAAGCGTTTAATACAACACTACGTTATGGTAACTTTTGTTACTGTAAATCCTAAAAGGATTAAGGTAAAATTATTTATTTGACTGTATTATATTGCACATTTACAGCGTACTAAGATTGAATAGTGTGGTTCATTAAAACTACGGTACTGGATTCTACTTCTTTTTCTTTTTAATGTAATTGTGGATATTAGCCAGTAGTCAGTATAATGTTTGTGTCGGAATTTACGGGCAAATGGCAATATCAGTTCGACGAAATCCTCTTTCTATCCTTTGAAACGAAAAATGGATTTTTTCCCTTTCAATTACGGTTAGATACCTTCTGTTTCTTTGGAAATCAAATAGTTCAGCAATATTAAGATTTACTTACAAATAAATAAGTAAAATAATGTAAGTTGGAGCAGTAGTCTGTAGTTATCCCCAAAAAAGGACATTTCTCAGTTTTCTAAACTTCCCCTAATTGTTTTTAGCTCCTGACAAAGAGTACCTGTCCGGGTGAAAGAGGACATTTGATAACACTATTCGTAATAGTAATAGTCCTTGGTTCAATCCTAGCTCGCTTCAAGTGAACTTTTGTGGTGGACAAACACTGTGTGCGTAGGTTTTCTCGGGGTTCCCCCACTTTCTTCATTCCATCATTTCCTTCATTTTCATCATCTAGCCGGCATAAGCGTGGGACATAAAATTTAAAGATTTAATTTTCGTAATACAGATAGCAGACGTAGTATCGGAACTTCCGAATAATTAATAACATTGGACCGCTATTGCCCTATTTTATTCCATTAAAACGAGGAATGGGTGAATACAAAACCATACACTTCAAAGTTTTCATATGTATCAATCATTTTGCACTTACCGTTCTTGATGCTTGGTACTTGGTATTTATCGTATTCCTTTGGCAGCGAAAATTCAAATAAGTATACAGTCCACAGTTTCCCAGACATTATGATGATGTACCTGTAGAAGTCAGAAGAGGTATAACTAGATGAAATTCTACTGACTACATACAAAACGAGAACTACGAAAAGAAACTTCTCTCTTCCATGAAAGTTTAGCTGCTTAATCTTATTTCAGCTATCCTAAAGCTATTAAATTTCTGCATTGTCTCTGTTTATAGTCTGTTGTCGTATATCGAAAATTGCTATTCTCTTTTCTTTAAAATAAAACGAAATTTTAATATTTTGGTTTTAATGACTCCTTTAAATCTATTTAAATATCCTTACTTCTTGAAAATTACATTTTGTTATATACAGGGTGTTAAACACAAGTGCCACAATAGTTTGCGAACATTCCTCACATCAAAATAAGAAAAAGAAATTCATATGGATCTGTGCTCAAAAGTCGATAGTTTCGGAATTATAGGGTGTAATAATTTCATTGAAGAAAAAAAAAAAAAAAGAAGTTGGTAGTCGATTTGTAATGTAAATAGCGCCACTCATTTTATAGCGGGAATAATTGGTACTAGTAGCCTAGGTTGTTCGATGGTCGTAGCCGTACGCATATAATTGCGAGAAGAATGGAAAAGCGGACACAGTCAAACTCTCATAGTTCAAGTATTGGAATAGTTAGTCTTCGTTAAATTTTCTACCAGTTATATATTCAGTTAATGTGAAATGGAGGAAAATAATATAGAATTATAAATAGTATTCTATTTATCGGATATCATCAAAAGTTTTTTGTAATATATATATTCTGAAACTGGATAAAATAACGACCGATTGGCATGAAGTGGTATGTTGTCGGGAAAATTGAATCCTATATATGTATAAAAAATGTGCTACTACGTTCGAATTATCACTTTATGATCAGTGTTGTTAAGTAAATTTTCCTCAATTTTTTCGAGAATTTACCACATTCTGTGAGTGGTTTAAAGATATTTGTGATTTTGAAGATACTGAGTGGCAAATTAAATTCAACTTTTCATATTTATTGTGATTACGGCTATAAGGTGTATATTAGTTCCATTCGAGTAAGTGTTCGTGTATCAATTAATGGTCTTTAAAGTGGCTTTAGTGTTTCATATTTACTTATTTCGGAATAAAAACTATAAATTCATTGTACAAACAAAAAATTCGATATGGAAGAGGTTATGGTTAGATGCGGAAAACTTTGGTAAGTTTTAAGTTTGTAATTGAACATTCTTAGTCTCAAGGTTATCCCTTTGAATTCTTATTTTGCTGTAGAACCTATTTTGACGTTTTTTTTTTTCAAATTGTTCATGAAATTCATTGAACTTAAATTCCTGGATTTTCTTTACTTAATCAAATATCCGTTATTTTTCATTGAATATTTCAATAGCGATATTGGATGATTTATTACTTTACTTTTAATATTAATTGTGTGTCTGTACGTACTTTAACAGTCCATGTCCAATGACGATAGTTATTTTGTGGGAATATTTTTAACCCCCCACTCAGACTACGTTACAAGGATGCTGCAAACATGAAATAAGTGTACTTCCTTCGGTACTTGAATAGTCACTTTTAGAGAGCCTGTTTGGGAGAACTTGATCGCTTTTCACCTACCTCTCTAAAAAAATTGGTGTGCAAGTACTGGAGCATTCTTAAACATGGTTATTTGGATAGTTTACATACCAGTTTCTCAGTGATGTCTTGACCCGACTATGATAGTTGTTAAGCTATGAAATATTCAAGTTCATTTATTTCACGTTTTCGGCACCCTATAACTCCTAAACTATCCACTTTTGAGCGCAGGTCAATATAAACTTACTCAATACTTAAATAATACTCAAACTTAATTTCAGTTATATTAAACTTACAAATAATGAAAAAATCTTTTCAGAAAAAGGATGAGTTGATTTTGAGTTTAACGTCCCGTCCAGCAGTGAGGCTACATGAGACATAGACCTACTGATTAACGTGGAATCCGAACCACATGAACTCCCGCCCGGAATCGAACCCGGGTCTCCCACGCCAAAGGCACGTACGCTGACCGCTTAGCCACGGTGGAGCTCTCTTTTCAGAAAAAGGACAGGAATATAAATATACATGGCAAATAAATGAGGCTACAGTGGCTTAGTGATAAAGCTCTCACCTTCTCTGTGTGGAGCCCCTTGTTCGATCCTAAGTCATACAAATTTATCGATTTTTCGGGGTTTAATCATCTTTTCCCACATTTCCATACCGCCAACTTTTTCATTATCATTGACTTTCATTAATCATTCATCTTCTTTACTCTAAAGGGCATTGGGATAGGACGCAAAATTAGAAACTTCATTATTTTTAATTTATCTTAATTAAAGAATAAACTAGAAAAAAAATCAGTTTTTTTAAAGAAAAGGGAAAAGTGTATGGTTCGGATTCTACGTTCTCAGTAGATCCCACCTCATATAGCCTCGCTGCTGAAAGGGACGTTAAACTCAAAATCAAAATAAATCTAAACGGAAAAGTACATTTATGTATATGTAAATCAATGGACTAAAAACAAAGATGACGCAGGTACTCCATGGTGTTAATGATAACAAGTGAAAACTAAGTTTAATGTTTGTATATCTTATACTTTATACAGAGTGGCCCAAAAGTAGGTATACAGCTCTGCATTATTCAGAGTGACATTTTACTTTCTTAAGGTAATGAGAGTCTTTACTTAGGTGTGTTCCGTGGTTAAGATATAGGTGAAAACAAAATAAAAACAAATAAAAAAGAAACTAAGGCAATGTCTGTATGAGTAACAATAAATAAATGATATAAAATGCCACGAGCCGGTTAGTATAGGACTGTATACCTACTTTTGGACCACCCTGTATTTCTTGTCTGAGTGTTCTGCACGCTGTTATATCTCAATCCATTTAATTAACGTAGTGAACCATTGCCATTGTACTAGGGACAGAGTACTTTAGCTTAGTGTTTCGAATACACATGAACATTAGAAACTGAGAATCCGGAGTGAAGAGAAAATTAGGATTATGAACAATTTTTATACTAAAAGTGATCAATAATTCGTCATTACACATTTGTGTAGTTATCCACATTAGGATGGAAGTCATGCCTAAGCTACAATGGAAGTCTCATCCAAGATGAGGTTGTTAATCTTGCAATGACCTATGCTAGAAAGTGAGAACAATTTTGTAAAGCATAACCGTAGATAATAATAATAATAATAATAATAATAATAATAATAATAATAATAATAATAATAATAATAATAATAATAATAATAATAATAATAATAATAATAATAACAAAGATAACGCAGTTTGACAAGATATGCCAACCAAGAAGGTACCGTTACACGTTCGAAATTAACTAAAAATATTGGAAAGAAAGATTCTTTCAGAAATAATACTATAAACATATTTGAATTAAGAGAGTTATGGATATAGGTCTCTTTAAATTAATATTTGTTAGGGAACACTTAAATAAATAATAAAGAAGAGGATGGCAAGAAAAAAATGAATATCTTTGTAACTATTTGGTTTTCAATCTGCCCTCGGATATCTGAATTAAACATTCGCATAACGCTTCTATTTCTTACATATGGATAGTTACAGGGAAATTCAGTCCTGGGAAGTTCAGCGACAAAAGAAAGGAAACAAAGCTTTCTCTCTTCGTTACGGTCACACATTTCTTAAGAATTGATAATGACTATATATTTTTTAATTTGCAAAGAGTAGTACGAACAATAATATTATGGCAAAGGACAATAATACTCTCATTATTCAAAATAGTATCCGACAGCAAAAAAATACATTTTGTCATTGCTCAGCCAACAACTGGATATTGGGATGAAAAAATCTGGAATTTGCAATACGAAAAATTTCTTAACGATTTCGCTGTCCTATCATCAGAGAAGTTCTTTCTTGTCAAGAAGTGACAAGAGATGCTGGATAAGGTCGTTTAAGGAATATATTCATATTGCAACTCACACAGAGTCTGGACCAAGGATGTTATAAAATAAATGATATCCTCGTAATACAAAATCGTGAAGTCATACGTAACATTTTCGTCACGCTTACTCCACCCTCTTTGTTGGCTCAACTTGTAATCAATGTCCCATATATGAAGTTAAAAACTTAATACTTTAGTGCTGTTTCTTGAATATTAAGCAAACAATCATAAATGAGCTTGATCATGAAGTGAATTGAGGTTAGTGATCCCGAGCCCGAGTCCCGATGAAAGTAATAAGTCCGAGCTCTATTGGACGTTAATGACCGCAATCTCGAACGAAATTGAGCTTGAGACCAATAAAGTGGAAGTCTCACTGAGCAAAAGCTCTGTTGAAAGTATAATGAGCCCAAGCCCAGTTGAGGAAAGTGAACCAAAGCGCAAGCCCATTTGAGACAAATGGAATTAGGAAGCGCGATCAAAGTGCGCTCGAGCGGCGTTAATTCAATTGATATTTTGTAAGCGCAGCTCCCACCAAAGGATAGTAAGATCGAGTCCAAGAGTGCATGTGTCCGAACGAAATTAGTAAGCGCGAGCTCCTGGAGACTAGTGAATGCAAGTCTTATTGAAGGACGTGAGCTCGAACCCTAGTAAACACGAGCCTAGCGAGGCGCGAGCTCCAAGGGAACTAGCGAGTCCTAGTCTCATCAAAACTGTGAGGCTAAGCCCGAGTAAGCTTGAGCCTCACTTAGTTGTAAGCTGTACATGCAACCATTTTATACGTTAAAGCAAAGATTTAAATAAAAATTAACGCAATAAACACTACATATTCGCATACGGATAACCTAATGTTTTGAGCGAACATTAATGGCGGAAAAGAGAGAAGCAAATGAGATTTGACGATCCAAGTGCCTACGAGCAGAAGGATTATTTTTCTGCTTCATCGAGTTACGGGGCAAAGATAGCTACGGGCCAATCCTCTACATTATAAGATCCTTGGTCTTGACGTATTTTCAGTGTGCGCTAGATTGTCCTGCAACATGAAGACACCATATCAGTTGATAATTTGCTGGATGCTTGCGGACAAGTTGTAGTGCATTCCATGGAGTTCAGCACTGTAAAAAGCCATATCGATGATTTCATGTTGACGGAGAAAGGTGGAATTTCACACCAGACGAGGTGGGATGAGTTCATACATAATTGAGGAGTTAACTTATTTTACATCATACCAATTCCTCTTTAGATGTGAGTTTAATGGCATACAAAGAGTGAAAAGCAGCACTACTGGGCTGTTAACCGAAGCAGGTCTCCGGCTAACATTACCTATGTGTTAAGCACTACACTATCCAGTACAACAAAGATATATTTTATTACTCTTGAGTCGGTAATTGCATTGATACGATGAATCGGAGACCTGGGTTCGATTACCTCGGCAGTCTTTCTTTTTTCACTCGTTCTAAATTACAGCATTCAACTATAAAAAGTTCTTTTCATCTTTTATAGGTATTACTATAATAATGAGATTTTTTTAAAAAAATATGTACTTTCCAAAAATTAAATAAATACATGCATTTCAGAAATTTTATAGTGTAGATACATATGCTATAATCCAAAAACACATGTTCCCTATGTTAACTTTTTATTTGCCAACAAAACTGTAATACAAATACTTACATAAGAAAATTCATCACTTTTGGTCAGGTTTGGCTCTTGGCTAACTTTGAGTAACTGCGAAGAAAAAAACAATATTACGTTAAGAGAAATTGTAAACTCTCATATACATTACATATGCCGTTGTTATCTTAAGTTCTGGCATTTGTATGATGCTTCGAATTTGGTATATTAACTACTATAAAATGATATCTCATGCTATCTTGGATAATAATTCCTGCCTCCTTTGCTCTCTTCGAATCTGCGACAAGAGCCATATGAAATTTTAAGGATTAAGCTAGCCAAAATTAGGTTACTAATAACCGAGTTGCTTTGCTAATATATAGCATACCGAGTACCATTTGGCTAGTTAATATTCACTCATGTAACAGAGTAACTGACTAATTCTACCGAAGGGATTATTTACGCGAGTACGCACATTGGTAAGGTGTATGGGTAGAGATGGCCGAACAGAAATGTTTAATACAGAAATGCAGTCCTGTGCTAGACTGATTTAACGACTATATTGGTTACTATAGTCATGGTAACGTTTTGTGACTGGAAGTATGATAGATCAACGGCATTGCTACCTCTGAAACTATAGCAAAGTTAAATGCTTGCTTCAGGAAATTTGGCTGGTCACAAGTATTGGTTACCCACAATAAACCCCCTTTCTTTAGTCAAATACGTAAGGATTATTGGCCAAAGAGAGGTGTTAAAATGATGAACTCATTACCACGGTATCCCCAGAGTAACGGCCTGGCAAAGCGATCTGTATAGCCTCTACGGTCCCCCAGTGCTCATTTGAGTACATTTATTTTAATATTACGTAAATATGTGTCGTTTCATTTCAATCGCACCCTTACACATTTTGCTACTCAAGTACTCATTCGAGAACACATTTAGTGCACTCTGGGTCCATCAGATGGCATCATTGAGTATACAGTGTACTAACTAGAAAATATTCAGAAATAATTTTTTGGTGCAGTAAAAAAAAATCGGGTCTGTAGAGGATAGACTGGTGAGAAATGAATTGAGCAGTTTGATGCAATAAGGGCGTAAGTTTGAAACATGCAGTTGTAGAAAAACGATATTGAAAATTTAAGTAGTGTGTTTTTCTTACATAAAACAACGTAATATGCAGCATTTTATTCCGATATTAAATTGAAATGTTACCAGAAGACTAAATAAGCATGGCCAAAGCATAACTGCGTTTGATGCAAAAGGGGCGTAAACCCGCTCAAGCCCTTATTACATCAAACTCCTCAATTACTGGAATGGAGAATCTTGGCTTGTTCATCTTCTCACGTATCAGTGATCTTAGAAGAAGTCTTGTATGGGCTTCGGTTTATTCGATCAGAATAGTAACATGGTTCTGTAACCAGTTTGATGTTTGGTTATGTATCCCGAACACGTACAATGTACGTATGAAAGCTGTATGCGGGCACCAGATAATTCAGAAAGTGGAAGGAATATGGTAACGTAACGAATACAGTAAAGGACAAAATGCTTGGGTCTTCAGTAGTCCATCATACTTTTCCAAATTTACGCCCTGGAAATTATGAACTGCCTAGGGAACTTCTTATATGATGTTTGGCTGTAAAACTAAAGTACAAAAGAACATGATCATCAGTTACGTTCTCATGTACTTTCTGTGAACAGAAATTTCCACAAATGTATGAAGATACCTCAGGGTAAAAACGGGAAAACTGGAAATAATTGGTGGAATCTCGAGGATGATGGCATGCGATGAGAGCAAGTCAAGATATATATATATATATATAGGTGGAGATATGCACGTAAGAAAACGCTGCTGTGGCATTTCAAGCAAATTAGAACGAAGGATTACCGATAAATTTTATTCTTTAATACGTAATGCAGTTGTTTTCTATCACTGGGCTCGATATTTAAGCATTGGCTATATCACATGTGTTTCGTGGGGATAACATCGTCAGGTGTTTAGAAAGAATACAGAATAAACAGTGTCAGAACTGTCTTCTAACTTTCATCTAACGGAATCTAATATCTGAATCTTATAAAGGATTTTATCTTCGTGTAGTTGGCTTACCATAATTTCCTGAAAGGCTATGCAAACTCTAGAGTTAGTATGTCCAAGGCACTAATTGATTGCATAAAAGTAATTGGGTCAGTACATTTCTTTTATCTTACAGTACGTTTATTGTTTAAACACTAATACATAATATACACACAATATATCATTTAAGACACGAAAGAGTTTATAAATAAAAATAAAATGATATTATAACTCAATGTACTTGTACACTGCGAGCTATTTATGAACGTAAAGTGGCATCGTGAACTTAGTTAATTGAGTTATTCGTTTATTGTGTCACTAGTCTGTTTTCCTTACAATGCACTTGGACTTGAATTATGAAACAAAAAATATTTAATAAAACATAAGATGGATACAAACATGTAGATATGCTATCAACATCCTACAGTACGCTATCATGCACAACTTGCATGCCTATACAACTGTTTTTTTTTTAAATAAAATAGTCCCCCACTCTCTACGTTCACTACAATGGATTGATACATAAATAATTAATATGCGCATGTATCGAAATTCCGTGCCTTTCTGTTCAATACAAGAATAACGTACGATAATAATATAATTCTTTATGTAGTAATCAATTAATCGATCATTTTTTGTTTTTCACGTTATAGAGCAACCTGTTTCAGTAGTAGGTCTTGAGTGAAGTAAGATCGATAAATGTTATACATCTATCACGTTCTACTAACTGCATGGAACTTACGTAATGCATTAATCTTTGTAAGCATAAGTTGTTCTGAACAATCTATTGAGATACTCATTTCAGTTAACTCCAGTGTTCACGCATTAGGGGCGATAGATAACTCGTTCACGTTTGACTAGGATATGTCAAATGTAACACTTTCACTTTACTGTAGCAAAAGTACTCAGTCGATCGAGCCGAAATTTAGTACACAGATGGAGACTAAGAAGTGCCAAATCAGAAAGGCCTCGCTCAATATATGAGGGTTAAGGGGGAGTGGTTGTCAATAAATAGTAAAAGAAATTATAGCTCATTCATAACTGTTGGAAATGGAAGCACAAATTTCTTTCTCATGCATTTTTATATACATCTATTTTTACGTAAGTGCTACACCCTGTGGGAAAGTTGCTTTGTATTTAATCCTAAGGCTTAAAGACATCTTATTCTAACCAATATTCCTTTACGAAAGAATCTCGTTCATATACTCCAAAAAGTTCAATGGCGTGGGAGACCCAGGTTCGATTCCCGGCGGGAGCTCATGTGGTTCGGATTCCACGTTAAGCAGTAGGTCCACGTCTCATATGGCCTCGCTGCTGAAAGGGACGCTAAACTAAAATCAACTCAACTCAACTCCAAAAAGTTCAAATGTCACTAGAAGATTTATGACACATTCACAAATACGGTCGGTGATTTGATCGGTTTCGTCTCCAAACTCGAGGTATCAGGAAGCGAATTTTCTGACTCTGAGCATACTAACATGAAGTATCATACCAGTTTGACGTCGACTGATGGAGGAGAGAGTCTTTGTAATTCGAATTCCCCAGTAAAATCTCTACCTCTGAAAAACTGCCCTCACAACTACAATTACATTATATCAACTTAACCATGAGTTCAAATTCATGATCGAAGAGATGAACACAATGTTATGTGACTATTCTACAACAGTCTATTAATTTCGAAAATCCTCCCGGGCATTCATTTCCTCTTTTTGCCCACCTATTATGAAACTCTGAATTAGGTATTTGTCACTTACACTTTCTATTCGCTATTGCCCATCTGCTGTTCTCCGTAGTACACCTGCTCCAACAGCTCGAGTTGATCCTTTTAATTCTTTTTTTCTATTTTTCCTATCATCTTTTCCCATAATTCATGTATTACAAGCCCACTAGACCAATTCATCAACTTCTCCTTCCCGGATTTCTTAATCCAGTGGAAAGAATTCCAATGGATTCTTTCAGTGGATTTTATACATAATGAATATATGTGGACAACTAATGTAAACTGTGGTGTATCCCAAGTAGTGTCTTAAGAAACAAGAGTAAAATTGTGTGACTGCTTTGGTTGGTGAATTTTGAGTTTAATGTCCTTTTATCACCGATCCTCTATGAAAGCTTAACGTAGGATCCGAATCCTAACCACACAATATTTCACTGGAAATCGAATGTAGGTCTCCCAAGTCGTAGATGAATTGACTGGGCCGAGAAGTTCGTAACTAACCAGTAAAGAGGCCTGCTTCGATCTCAGGACTAGTCACTTTTACTGTTTGAATTTTAAATATTATATATGTTCGATATTGTGCTAGTTTTGCTCCGGAACCCAGGATTCGATTATCAGTGAAATCTTATTTCATTCCAATCCTATTCTTATTTATAGGTCCATGACTTATGTAATCTCACTGTTGAAGAGGGACGTCGAACTAAAATGTAACATAATACTATTCTAACATTGATGCAGAAGAGAACCGGTACACATTAACCAATCAAAAATTCTGACTGATATAACTTGAAACAGAATTTGAATCAATAGAAAGCATTTGTGTCCGCTTCGAGAAATATATTTTATTTTACTAAAATTTAAAAATTCCGAAATTGTTGTAAAGTATAAATATTTTAACTTGTAAATGATTTAAGTCTGGCTTTGAGTATAAAGTACTAACTGTCTGAATTGCATGGCTTAAATCAAAGTTGTTGCCGAAATCTAATCCGGATTATTGAGACAAGCCCAAAACTTATTTTATTCTATCAGATATACAGGGTGGTAGGTAACTCCACCGACAAACTTTGGGAGGCGATTCCTTATACGAAATGAAAGAAAAAAGTTCTAATAAACATGGGGCCAAAATTGCCTCCTTTCAGAGTTATGATCCATTGAAAATTTGAAAAATCATTTTTCAAAACTCCCTAACTTAGAAACTATAGGACCTATCCCAAGCGGTTTAAGGAATTACACAGGAACTAGTGTGTTCTCTATCAAAATATCCATGTTTTACCATCTTTCGTTATCGGTGAAAGGAACTGTGAAAAGGAAGTTGACTTTAAGTACTAATGGTGCGTTCGTTTCGCTGGTACCGGTGAATTCTGAAACATGGATATTTATATAGAGCGTATACCAGTTCCTGTGTAATTCCTTAAACCGCTTGGGATAGGCACTACAGTTTCTAAGCCAGGATGTTTTGAAACATGATATTTCGAATTTTCGATAGTTCATAACTCTGAAAGGAGACGTTTTTCGACCCATGTTTATTAGAACTTTTTTCTTTCATTTCGTATAAGGAACAACCTCCAAAAGTTTTTCGGTGGAGTTACCTACCACCCTGTATATATACATGAAGCTTTCTGACAAGGAAATTTGATTAATATGCTGACTGCATTCCGCTCTTTCATATAAAAGTACCTTCTTCATTCAGCCAACCATACTTCAAGTTTACATTTCATTTCTGGACTTGTCATTCGTCTATAAATTACGCAATCGAAGAGCGGCGGTCCCTTTGAGGTTTACTCCAACTACCGCAGAAACATAATGCAAGTGCTTTTTCATATTAACCTTTTCCCTTAGTCTTAGATTCTTTTGCTTCACATCTCAAAAGACAGCTTTTACACACGTTACGAGACCAGGCCCTAATTAAATTAAAACCTTTTTATTATTCAACTGTCAGTTTTATATTTTCTTCAATTTATTTTGTCTTTATCTCTCGCAACATACTGTGAAAAATCAATCTAAGATTTAGGTAGACCGAGAACCGACAGTCAGGAGTTCGATTGTCAATTTACACTCTAGTATTTAGTAATCTTCACATAATAACAATATGGGACTATTAAGTCATATAATTAGATAACTTTAGTCTAACGGAAACTTTTTTTTTAAGAATTAGGATTTGGTTGGAGAGGCTATATGAGACATGAACATACAGCTTAACGTCCAATCCGAACCAGATGATTTTCCTTTTCTTTGAGAGTTAGTGTGTGCTTTAACTTGTATACAAATTTACAAATTATTATTATTATTATTAAAATGTTTACAAAATATTGATTTTATTTTGTATACATTATATTGCACCTACCTAAATCATTACTTGTAAGTAAATTGACCTGCAGTAGACTCGGTATGAGCAAATAACGGAAACAAAACAGAAGTTTATTTTTCTCATAGAAACTTCGTGTACTGTAATTGCTAACTTCACATCACAAAGCAAATGGTGGGCGATTTGCATAGCAGGTAGTCATATATGCGTGACAAATGAAAAATGTTGAATGAGTCACGCATATAGCTCATATAACTTATATATTTACGTATCAAATAGGATTATGAGAATAATTTATAATATATATACAGACACGTGATTTGATTACCTTGAATTTGAAACATATCCTTCTTTCTTTTAGCTCAATAGAAGTATCCTAGAGCGGTACAGGCCTTTGGTCTGGTATACTAATAGTACTGATAGTGTCATATTAATATCGAAAAAGCAAGAACATATATCATTCCTCAACAACTTCAAACAACGTTATCAAATTCTACTATCTTAACTAGAAAGCCGTAGTATGTAAAGTCTCATTAATTATGCAATGATTCGATTTTCAGTTTTGTTGTTATCATTTTGCATTGTCAGACAAAATGACAAGAATTTCCGTTTTCGTGTTTGGAAGTATATATGCTATTCATATATATATATATAGGAAATCTCGTAGAACAGGTTCGGTTTCCGGTGGCAGAACCATGAAATTGTAACGCAATACGATGATTCGAATTTAATCTGAAACCATACGTCCATGTCTCATACCAGTGTTCGGCAAAATCAATTGAAATCAATTGATCAATGAATTGAAAGTAATTGCTGTGGAAATCAATTGCAATTACTTTCCAGTGCAATTACTTTCAATCAATTGATTAATTACAATTGATTCTCCATTATTAATGGGCAATTGCAATTAACAATTAACCATTACTTACTTCAATTGTTAATTGCAATTAACAATTAAATTTACAGATTAATTGTTAATTGTTAATTCAATTGAAATTTGCCCAACACTGTTTCATACAGACTCGGCACTGGAAATGGACGTTAAACCCCCGCAACTTACAGAATGGATATGTCCGTCCGTTTATCTGTCGACAGGTATCAGATCAATAACTGTAATAGATAGCGATAAGCGGTACTTTTTGAAATCAAGGCAATGTTTCTTGAACAAATCCTATTTCCATGCTTATCACTTTAATAAATCCGGAAGTGTAGAAACCTACTACAACTTCCGGTTTGAACGTTAATATCAACGACGAGTACAAGCGGTAACATATAGCTAGATATGGCTTTTGGAAATTACGATTAGGAATTAAGTGAGCTTGCGTTAAGTGAGCTTTCAGCTTTGTGGTGGACAAACACCGTGTGGGTAAGTTTTCTAGGAGCTCTCCCGTTTCCTCCCACTTTCTTCATTCAACTATTTCATTAATTTCTCATCATCAACGTCCCCTTTAGCCGATACGGCGTAACGATGGGACTTAAAACTCAAAGATTTCATTTCATTTTTTTTTTCTAGGGATACTGGCAGCTATGACCATGTTAGCTTGTCATATATGAGAGATGATGTCCTTTGGCAACCACACTGACTGGGGAATTTGAGAGAAAGAAAAGAATGGGGAAGGTAGGAAGTAGACTGGGACTATTATTGAATCAGGGTAGGGCCATTATGTTAGGTATTCTCTCGACATTTGTCTTGTGTGAATGAGAAAAACCCAGGTAAACCTTCCCCGAGATGGAAAATCTCTCTCAGGAAACCCTTTGAAAAAGCTGTTACACCTTTTCAACCGAGTGGGAATAGAACCCGAGACCACTCGCACCGAAAGCGAGAGCGTTTACGACTACGCTACGTGGGACCAAACGAAATTCCTTTATGATATGTAGTGTACACTGTACATTATGTCCGCTTTTAGAGCGTATTTGGTCTTTCCATGTTTAATATCTTTATCTGAAACTTCTTTCAAAACTTTAAAAAAAGTCATGTCAAAACATTATAAATAAATATTATAATATTATTGTAATTATTATTTACTACTTATCCATGTACTTAAGCGCACCGTACACGCCTTGTTACTCTTTTTCTCTCTATTTTGGTAATTGGAGTTGAGTTCAGTATGTAGAGGACAGGGTGGCTCAGTGGTAGAGTGCTTCCCTCTGGTGCATGGGTCACTGGTTTGATCTGCGGCCAAGTAAGATTGTGGTGGACAACATCATGTTCCTGGGGGTTTTCTCGGAGTACTCCTGTTTCTTCCCACTTTCTAACACCACCAGTTCTTTTATCATCATTCACTTGGCTTAATTATCGTCTCCGTTAGTCTAAAGGGCATAATCGTGGAACGTAAAACTGAAAGTTTACATTTCATTTTTTTTTTTGAGTCCAGTGTGTTCTGATTGCCTCATAGGACTTCAATGTTTCGAAAATAAGTTTCATCTCTCCCGCCCTCTATTCTAATTGTAAGTGATAGAAATCTTCGGTTTCACCACTAATCTGCATAGAAAAAAAAAAAAAAAAAAACCGATAATAGATAGTGAGAAGCAATTTGTTTTGTGCACTCAGTTCTACAATTATAGCTTAATCTCCAACTATATTCATCCATTTCAACCGAAAGCGGTTGAAATCTACTTTCATTTTAAATTCCACTTTTTTTCTTTTTTGCAATGCAAATCCAGTAATGGGAGACGACAAACGCCCTTTTTGCTTTAGAAATACGGATTCAGTATTCCATGACTAGATGTCACATATGCTCTTATTCTTGTACTGAAACCAGAAATTATAAGAGATATAGAGAAAGTCTTTGATATGGATTGACCGACAGAAGACCAGTTTATATCTCTGACCCTATTCTTCTATTGCGACTGGAGGTTAATACATCTACCGTATTCCCAGTTTTAGTGTATAATTTGCACAGTTTTGAAATCTTCAGTAGTAGCTCCATAATTAATTTGAAACGAAATTTACATGTTGTGTCTTATGTCCTTACGTGGAGTCGAGAACCACACAACCAGAACTTGAACCCGGTACCATTCTGGGATACACACAGGATCACACCTCACTGTACCACATTATCTCGCCTTCGAAAGAGCGGCATTTAGGGATGACACGAGTTGTGTCGAGTCGAGATTTAAGCCTGTCTCGACTCGTATCGAGAAAATGTTGTCTCGACTCGGGTTTCGACTCGAAAATATGTTTCTGTCTGGACTCGTCTCGAATTCGAGTCAAGACGTCTCGAAATTCGAGCCGAGACAAAATATATGAGATAAAATATACATACACACACACATCAGCCAGACCATTATGACGACCTACCTAATTGTTAGTATGTCCACCTTTTGGCACGGATAACAACGGCGACGCGTATTGGCATGGTCGCAATATTCCTCGGTGGGGGCACTGGAGAGAGTTGGCACCACATATGCACACACAGGTCATCTAATTCCCGTAAATTCCGGGGAGAGGGTGATGCGCCCTCAAGTCACGTTCAATCACATCCCAGATGTGATCGATTGGGTTCAGATACGGAGTGTTTGGGGGCCAGAACCTCACTTGGAACTCGCTCCTGTGTTTCTCGAACCACTGCATCACACTCCTGGCCTTGCGACATAGTGCATTATCTTGTCGAAAAATGCCACTATCGATGGGAAACATGGCCGTCATGAAGGGGTGTAAGTATTCTGCAAGCAGCGTGCGATACGCCTCGGCCGTCATGGTGCCTTGCTCGAGCTCCACTAGACACATGGATGCTCACATGAATGTTCCCCGGAGTGTGATTGTCACCGTCCCGCAGTACAGGGATTTGCACCCTCCCATCGTCATGATGAAGAACATATCGGGATTCATCAGACAATGCAACGCTCTGCCATTGTGCCAAGGTCCAGTGGCAATGGTCACTTGTTCATTTCAGTCGTAGTTGCCGATGTCATGGTGTTACATTCGCACATGAATGGGTCGTCGGCTGCGGAGGCCCATCGTTAGGGGTGTTCGGTGCACTGTGTGTTCAGACTAGTGTTGTGTAGGCTTGTAAAAAAAGGGAAATTTTGGTTTAAAAAGTTTTTATCCCGAGCTACGAAAAAACGGAAAATTTGGGTATTATTAGAATCATCATTTTAGTTAATCACAGAATCATTTTAGTTAATATGTTAAATGAAACATATATTTCATAGAGATATCTTCCTTGTTTTATGTAAAATTCCGGAAATTTTGAAACCATTAGAAAAGAATCATTTGTTCGGAAGTATTGGTAAAAACAGGAAAATATAGTTTAAAAACTATTTCTTGGCCTGATGCTAGTAATCTTACTTGCTGTAACATGTCTGCAACATTACAGTGGGAAGTCGAAAATCCGAACTAATTGGGACCACAGGTAGTTCGGATTTTCAAATTGTTCCGATTCTCGAAAATGACCAAGAAAATGCCATTTAGGCTTACGTATACTGTAGGTATGTTCTTCTGTCGATACAATGGTTATTCAGTACATACAGTAATTACAATACCATACGTAAGGCTACTTACATTTAATGTTTCTGAAGAACTTGCTTGTACTCTAAATAACACTGATCTTGTAAGTCACACTTAAAACTTATAGGCCTAAGAAAAAATAAAAATAAAAATATGTATGACAAACAATTATATGTAAATGAACTTTTGTAAAAACACTGACTTCACATAACGTCGACGGACATGCTATTGTTTTTTTTAACGCTAGCGTTAAGACAAAATGTAAAAAACTTCTAGGGACCGCGTTCGAATTTTTTACGCTAAGATTATTGACGTCCTACTGTATATACAATGTATTTCGCTAACGGGAAAAAAAGCAACAGGTTTTAATTCTACTTTACACACATATACCGCACATGTGAGTAAATTTGAGAAGCTAGAAAAAATATTAAAGGGTTGTGTATGTGAAACTTCCGTTAGTTATTATTACAGACTAGCAGAATACCCGTTCTTCGTATGGGGAGAATACGTTTCATTTTGGACACAAAGGGCACCAAAACTCTCACCAATGAACTTATGGAGCCCCAAAACTATGAATTTGACATTATGTATATATCTAAATCTTCTATCTATCTATCTATCTATCTATCTATCTATCTATCTATCTATCTATCTATCTATCTATCTATCTATCTATATATATATATATATATATATATATATATATATATATATATATATATATATACGGAGGCGGATCCATGTGGGAAACCCTCCCCTTCACACTCAAGTATACACTGTATAAAATGGGCTTCAATAATCCTGCTTTACACTGCAAACTATGGTTTAGCCCCACCCTTGATCATATCCTGGATCCGCCGTATATATATATATATATATATATATATATATATATATATATATATATATATATAATTCTCAAAAAAATTAGGGAATCAGCTGAAATATGACACAAAACCTTAAGATAGTGTATGGATAAGCTTATGTTTGACTCATATATATCATACAAGAAGGAATGCTTTAAATACACTAGAAAACTGGGTCACATACTGATGTTGGGACACGGAAAGCTTGTTCACGTGACTCATGAAACAAGACGGTTATGTGTACACCTCTCGAACTGCTCACAAACAGGCAAGGCAACAACACTGATTGTTCCTTAATATGTCATATGATCACTTCGAATAGGCAACACAGCCTCGCACCTCGTGTCATGGATTCAATCAGATTATCGATCAGTTCTTGGGGGATGTGGTGCCAATCATCCTGAAGAGCGACTTCCAGCTCTGGAATGGTTGTTGGAGGTACTGGCCTTGTGGCAATTCGTCTGCCAAGCATGTCCCAGACATGCACAATTGGGGTGAGATCCGGAGAGCATGCTGGCCACTTCTTCTGAGCGATACTCTCAGCTTCCAGCATCTTATCCACTAACCGAGCTCTGTGAGGACGAGCATTGTCATAAATGAAAAGGAACGAATCACCAATGGCACCAGCATAAGGATAAACAAGAGTTTTCAGGATCTCATCCCTGGGATACGGACAAAATCTCGCGGCCGAAACATCGCCGCCCAAAATCTCGCCGGCCAAAACCTCGCGGGCCAAAATCTCGCCGGGCCAAAACCTCGCGTGGCCAAAACCTCGCCGCCCAAAACCTCGCGGGACAAAATCTCGCCGGGCCAAAACCTCGCGTGGCTAAAACCTCGCCGCCCAAAACCTCGCGGGCCAAAATCTCGCCGGGCCAAAACCTCGCGTTGCCAAAACCTCGCCGCCCAAAATCTCGCCGGGCCAAAACCTCGCCACCCAAAACCTCGCCGCGAATGAAACTTTTCTTTAAAATTTACCCAATGAGTTTCTTAATATGCAATTCCACATTACAAATAATAATAATAATAATAATAATAATAATAATAATAATAATAATAATAATAAGAAGAAGAAGAAGATACAAAAAAACATCGTGTGCATGGGCTTTCTCGGGTTATTCCCGTTTCCTCCCACTTTCTTTATTCGACCATTTCCTTCATCCTGGTCATCTACGTCTCCTTTAAACTACAGGACATAATCAAGGGACGTCGTAAAAACTCATATATTATTTCATACTTTCATAAATATTATTAGATTTTTGTTGAAATTTTAAGTTTTTGGATGCTCCAAAGTTCACGAAACTAACCCCGTTAGTTGTCATTGCTTTCCTTATGCAGACTTTCTTTCCCTATAACCAGTTTAAAAACATCCTGTTGCACTATCTTCACATTGAAATCCTCTAATACAGAAATAGAATTTTCATATGGTATCGCGAGACTTGGTCAAATACCCGTGATACTTTTTCTGAAACAGCGTCTTTTATACCGTCATCTTTATCATCTGTTGGAACATTTACATTTTGGTCAGGCGAGATTTTGGGTATGGCGATATTTTGGGGCGCGAGGTTTTGGCCAGGCGAGGTTTTGGCCCCGCGAGATTTTGGCCCGCGAGGTTTTGGGCGGCGAGGTTTTGGCCAAGCGGGGTTTTGGCCCGGCGAGATTTTGTCCCGCGAGGTTTTGGGCGGCGAGGTTTTGGCCAGGCGAGGTTTCGGCCCGGCGAGATTTTGGGCCGCGAGGTTTTGGGAGGCGAGGTTTTGGCCAGGCGAGGTTTTGGTCCGCGAGGTTGTCGCCGCGAGGTTTTGGCCGCGAGGTTTTGTACCCAAACCCTCATCCCTATACCTGAGAGTCGTCAAAGAGCCATTTCGGATGATGTGGAGATCAGTACGCCCACCAATGCTGATTCCTGCCCACACCATCAGTCCAACACCATGATACTGGGATCTTTCTCGTACAAACATGGGATTGTGTCGTGTTCCACACTCTCTCCAAACGAAAACACGTCGATTATCAGGCTCCATACTGAATCGAGACTCGTCAGAGAACAAAACATTGCCCTATTCATTGCGTCCCCACCACGATGTTCCTCCGCCTACGCTCTTCGATCAAAAAGGTGTCGTACAGTTAATGGGACACATACCATAGGCCTACGTGCGTAGAGGCTACTTTCTCGAAGGCGATTGCGGACCGTTGGAGTGGATATTGTGCGTCCTGTTGCTGTTCGGGAGGCTCGAGGGAGCAGAGTTGCATTCTGACGCCGGTTTCGACGGGCTGTTAACATGAGATAACGATCGTCTCTGGCTTTGGTTGCTAGTGGATGGCTTTGTACTTGTATTCTTCGAACAGTTCCAGTTGTTTGAAATCGATTCCACAATCGGGAAATCACACTTTGTGCCACTCCTATGGCATGTGCCACTTCCTGCTGTGACTGACCAGCTTGCAACCTGCCGACAGCTCGCCATGCCAGCGATTCTGGCAAATCACGTTGTTGAGCAATTTCACTACGTGGATTTGTTACGCACTAAACACAATGAGAACAAAGGTATTCTGCAGCTGGAATGTGTTGGTAGCGCCACACTACAAAATGATCTCTGGTAGCGCTACGGCACCGATAACGTGCATAGATGTTTTAAACGGTTCGTTTTAACGTTGTGCCTTCATGCTAGTCGATCTTAATCTGAACTGGACAAGATACAGTGTTGTCACATTATTCGTAAAAAGTTTTACATGAGTTTTCAGCTGATCTTCTAATTTTTTGACCAGGATATATACGAGATTAGCTGAATATACGCATTCTTCGCATGTGGGCAGTATTTGGAAGTCAACGCCTGTGGAAATATTACCCTCATTTCGGCGACCGCGAAAACTATGGATCTGACACTAATATCGGTCATTTTGTATTACTTTTACATGTTTCGGTATCCCCCCAGCTCACTCCCGGCCTGCATACAATGGTAGCTGAATTAGCAAGTGATCACTAATGAAAGTGTCACTATTGATCTCAGCAACCCCGAAAACTGTGGATTTGATACTAATATCGGTCATTTTGGATTACTTTTACCTGTCTCAGTATGCCCTTCCCCCACTAATTCTCGGCCCGCATACAATGGTAGCTGAATTTGCAAATCATCGCTTATGGAGGTGTCACAATTGATCTCAGCGACCGCGAAAACTATGGATCTGACACTAATATAGGTCATTTTGTATTACTTTTACATGTTTCGGTATCCCCCTCGCTCACTCCCGGCCCGCATACAATGGTAGCTGAATTTGCAAGTGATCACTAATGAAAGTGTCACTGTTGATCTCAGCGACCGCGAAAACTGTGGATTTGATACTATTATCGATCATTTTGGATTACTTTTACTTCCCTTGGTATTCCCCTCCCCGGCTGACTCCCGGCCCGCATTCAATGGTAGCTGAATTTGCAAACCATTGCTAGTGGAAGTGTCACCATTGATCTCAGCGACCGCACAAACTGTGGATTTGGTACTAATATCGGTCATTTTGGATTATTTTTACATCTTTCGGTATTCCCCTCCCCTGTGACCCTCGGCCCACATCCAATTGTAGCTGAATTTACAAGTCATCGCTAATGGAAGTGTCACAATTGATCCCAGGAACCTCGAAAACTATGGAATTGACACCAATATCGGTCATTTTGTATTATTTTTACATTTTCCGGTATCCTCCCACTGACTCCCGGTTCGCATACAATTGTAGCTGAATTTGCAAATCATCGCTAATGGAAGTGTAACCATCGATCTTAGCGACCGCGAAAACTATGGATTTGACACTAATATCGGTCATTTTGGATTACTTTCACATGTCTCGGTATCCCCCCCCCCCGCTGACTCCCGGCCCGCATTGAATTGTAACTGAATTTGCATATCATCGCTAACGGAATTGTCACATTGATTTCAGCGACTGCGAAAACTATGGATTTGACACTAATATCGGTCATTTTGGATTACTTTTACTTTTCTCAGTATACGCCCCCCGGGTGCCCCCCGGCCCGAATAGGGTGAATTTGGAAGTTAATGCGATCAGCGTTTCACCATTGATTTCAGCGACCGCGAAAACTATGAATTCGACAGTAAAAAGATTCGTTTTGGCCTGGGGTCTGGACCAAGGTACCCGTGACCAACATTTGGCACTTCTCAGCCTAGACTCCAGGCCTGTCCTGTAAACGCCCCCCTGAGATCCCCCTGGTTTGAAATTTGAAAAATACACTACGTCTTGATCTGGGGCCTGAGCCAAGGTACCCCTGACCAAAATTTGGTAACTCTCGGCCCACTCGTCTGGTTCCCAGGCCGCACACAGACAGACAGACAGACAAGCACACAAACTCTTTATTTTATTTATAATAGATTAGATGGATTCTTGCAAATTACGCCAGATTTTCATATTATTTTTCCGAACCAATTTTAAAGACCCGCTCCTACTTATCTTTATATATATACAGTATATCTACATTTATATCTATCTATATCTATATATGTATATAACAAAGCCAGGAATTACCCCCTAAATAACGCTCCTGGAGGACCCCTTTCTCAAAAAATTAGCTTTGTTAACAGCTCTGGGAAACACTTGTAGAAACTTCAGTTTTCGTGATTGACGATTACAGAAACCTGGTGAACCCCCCAAAAAACTCCTTTAGTAATTGAATTTTAAAAAATTAGTTATAATCAGGTTAGTATTCACTGAGAATATTTTTATAAAATTTAAATTTGATGGGTATATCAGTAGACTTTGAATACATCCACATCGTATCCACTGAGTTGCGAAATTGTGTACCTCCTGACATGGGCGCCCGACGAAAATTTTGTAGGGGGGCATCTTCAATGTTTGCTATATTACTCTTGCATTTAATGTGCATGGTTTGTTATATTACGTATACATATTTGTGAGCCAGGGATGTTCATTCTTATCAAACGCGGAGATTATGAAAGAGCAGATCTACTGTACAAAATATAATAAAAACATCTCTTTCGGATTTCTATCATCCTGCAGTCCAACCCCGAGACGCAAACATAAGAGATAGGCTTTTTGTTTTTAAACAAGATAACCTTCCAAGCGACGGCTTTTCATTCTGAAGATTATATTAGTGAAAATTAAACGAATATAATTTTACAACTTAATATACATATTACTAAATGTTGAGCTCCGCGTTGCTATGTGGTTAGCGTATGCTCCTTTCTCGAACAAGGTTTGATTCATGGTAGGAGCTCATGTGTTTCAAATCCAACGTTAAACTGTAGGTTCACGTCTTGTAGAGCCTTGCTCCTGAAACCGAAGCTAAACTACAATCTAATTTAACAGTACGAAATATTAAAAAATAATGACTTACGAAGATGACGTCAATTTGGCAGTCGTCAAATCCATTTTATACTTTCACTTAATCCAGTGAATATTAATATAACAACTACAAGATACATGCACATATACTCAGAAACAAGCACATACACACGTAGACATACACAAATATGAACGCTTCAAATCTATTTACATGTGGTGGACTGCGCTGCATCAAGCACTGTTACCTTCGTCATCATCTTCTCATGTATCTGCATTATTTGACTCATCCACAGATTTGTTATTTGTACGCATCATTCATTTTAGCATTTTCGGGAGGGTTCAGGGTTTTTGCTTCATTTAAAGAGTCTGTTCTCTGTATTGGAAAGAGAATTAGGGAAGGAAGGTTGAATTTATATTTTATGAATGGATAACATTTTAAGAAATATAGCTATACAAAACATTCCGACGCAACACTGAACCTGAAGCGCAGTTCTTTTAGCGGTGTGTTACTAGTGGTCCCCTGACGATCATGGCCCTTCCCCTCTCAAGTTGTAAAATGAGAAGGGACAGAAACATCCCAGATAACCTCACACTCAGGGTTCAGTTGACAATGATAAAACTATGGGTAAATAAACATCTTGTGCAGAGTCACGTTTTGCTTATTTTTGAACATTTCTGTGAATTCAACAATACAACAGCGGAAATACTAGCTGGTTTTATTGCTCCAACCATCGTTTCAACTACGGTTAGTGAAGCATCTAAATTTTCGTTCCTTTTGTGTTGTCCAGAGGGAAGAGTGAAATAATGCCAAATTTTGCCAAGATGCTAGATATAAAATGGGAGTGAATTTTTTAGACCTAGCACCAAGATGCTACATATGGCTTCACTGGCGGGCTTCGATATCTACAGAAGTTTCTGCCAAAGCATACAAAGAAACTATAGCACAATAGTTTCTATAACATCTGTGTGGTCCTTCGGTAATCTACACATCCGGTAAGAAGCTGAATCCTAATTGTAAAATTGGTAGGAGGAAACGGTTCGTGGCCAAAACAAAAGACTCGTAGCTGGCTTGTATAGATAACTGAATTCAAATTTTCAAGTATCCATTTACTGAATGCCCATATCCTGTTTGCATGCCTTTGCATGCACTATTTAATACGTAAATATATCACACAGAGAATTAATTATGTGAGTGATATACGGTGTTTATAGGTCAAAAAATTCCTCTCCAAACAATGAAGATTAATCTTAGACTGGAGAAAGGTTATCTTTCGTTTTCATTATCATTTGGACATGAAACAAATGCCTGACAGATATACAACTCCTATATACAACTATGTGATGTTGGAATATATAACTCGTAGGGTATGATGCTTTACTTTTTCAAAAATTTCAGTACTTCTAGTGTACCCCTAAAAATGTAATAAAGAACTAATGGCAAAGTTTTTTAATATTCAATTAGAACTGGATAATTTACACAAAACTTGGAATCCACAAATGAAAACGGCACGTTTCTAGCACTTGTGGGTCCGAGATCTCATTGTTGAAAGGACTGGAGACAAACATATAAACTTTTCTGTCAGGAAAAACATATACGCGTAAATCTAGTATTTTAATATATAGATAATAATTGGAATAGTTTTATTTTTGAGTGCTATTCTTTAATATTCGCAATATTAACATTTTTGGAAACATTTTTCACGTGTTTGAAAAAAAAGAGATATCATTACTAGTAAAATTAACCTAATACAAACATTTTTATTGTTTTTCAATTTTTTCAGTTTTCCTGGAAAGAAATCGAAAAAAACGTTATTTTTAAAACAGGTTCAAAATTTCTGGAAATTTGACAACACTAGTTCAGACACACTTGTACTTTGCCCAGCATTAAAATGTGACCTTAGTTCCGACGCAGTTCGCTGCGTGTCCTGTTTTACCAGTCTGCCCAGTCCGACATCTGTAATGAGGTGGGGGCGCCCAACCCCTCGACATTTGGACGTCTTTTCCCTTGGTTTCGCCACTTGTTGTAGACGATCATCACAGCACTCCTCGAATACCTGACAAGCCCTGCAGTTTCTGAAATTCTCGTGCCGAGTGTTTCTGAGTGAGTATTTTCTTCAAAATAATATTAAAAATTATAGAAACATTTTCGGGACATTCGAGTCGAGTCGAGATTTTTACCAGCTGTCTCGACTCGACTCGAATTGAATTTTACAAAGTCTGTCTCGACTCGAATTCGAGTCGAGTCGAGTCCGGATTCGAGACATATCGCGACTCGTGCGCATCCCTAGCTACATTAGAGAACCACGCCACTTACTGGTCGTGGTAAATATAGCAGACGTATTTAATTCAATTACCAGAAGTACAGTATCTTAGGTAATAATGTTAACCCCTTGCGTACAAATGACATTCATCCGGATGTCATGAAAACGTATCTATTATTAAGGATCGTATTAATCCTGGAGATGATGAAATTTGTTAGTGGATGCAAGGCAAGAATTAGGTACACTGTTTCTAAGGTGTCAGCACTTTACTGACAGAAAGACAAGAAAAAATGTGTTGTCTCAGTAGATGACAGGCCTAAGAGAGCAGTCAATTCAATTACAACACACATGTGTTTGTTTCGACCATAAACAATCAACAACTTCGAGACCTATTTCAAGATCGAAAAAGGAAAACCTTTTCATTTGATCTCCAGTCAGTGTTGCCAGTCTGAAGCAGCATACAATCCCTTCAGAACATCAGAATTTACGTTTTTTAGTCCAAATGCAAATAATTGTTCTTATCACTAATGTGAGTGCTCTCCTCACGCGTGCATAATAACTATGACCTATATAACGGTCTAGGCAGTCTTTCAACAGTAAATGAAACCGGTATTACAGGACGCATATTGGAAAATTACACATGGAATGCAAGGGGTTAATTATCCTTAATTATTTAAGTGTGATGAATTTAAATATCAAGCCTACTTCAGTCTATTGTAAAACTCCTCAGTTCAGAGAAGACTTTTTAGATGCGACGAGCTAAGGGAATATAAAAGTACTCTGTTCTCTAGACTTAGAATTACAAAAAAATATGTATTTTAAGAAGGGTTATTGAACCCTTGATACGATATCTCAAGGCTGATAAATTGAAGTCAGTCCAGTCCCAATTCAGTGAAAAATAATAATAAAATATAATCCCATAGACTTGGATTAACCTCGCTCTCACCAGTGAATTTACTATTTTCAATTCGCGATTATGTCTTGCCTCAGTGTTGTACTCAAAGCATGTTATATTTTGTCTACGTAGCGTAACTGACCGGGTCTCCATTTCTAGTTCACTATAGCTACATAAGTATGATACCAAATATATATATACATGTATGTATGTTCGAATTCCACTTAAACTGTAGGTCTATGTCTCATGTAGTCTCGGTGTCCAATAATCAAATAAAAGTTGAGAAATCAAAATAGAAGAAAATTACATTTACTTTTACAACCTAAGCCTGCATGCTATGAGAAGGTAAGTCATTTTCACCAATTGTTATTGTGAACATAAAGTAGGACGTAATTTCCTGTACATCAGAAGATAAATTTTGGAGTAGAAGGACAAACTATACTGGCGTATAAAAACAAAATGCGAGGTTCGAAATCTTGAAATAAGAAGGGTAGAATACGAAAAGCAAAATATGGCTAAAATAACCGAAAACCCTTGTCATATTGATGCAGTTTAGTTAGTTACAAGACGTGTTTTAATTATTATTCTGCAAGCACCAAGTTCTAAGCTGCTGTTTTCAAGCTGTACTCGTACTTCAGGATGAAGTCTGAATATGAAGGCTGAGAGAAGATATAGCCAAGACAAACCCATCATTCCGCTTTAATCATTAACCAATCCTTAATTTTTAATATGTATTAGAGAAACTGTTAAGAATTTCAGTTGAATATTTTGTTCGTCTCAATGTTACTGATCAATTACCGAGATACACAACTTGTTATATTTATGGTTTATTGCATTACTAATTAGTTTATCATTCAAAGTTACGTAATAAATTTTTATAACATTTGGTTAAGGGAAAAGGTAACAATTGCATAATTTCTTTTATGATTATCCCTACATTAGCATATAATGATAACTTGCATTACATGCACATTAGTATTACTTAATTTCAAAGAATAGATACGTATTAAATTTTCACTAACATTCTACATTACACTATGTTAGGGTAATCATAAGTCAGAATTTGTGTGAACATGCGCTCATTGTAAGAAAATAATCCACCCGTGCACATTGTTCGAATATGTGACATTGTTTTGTGAGCATGTTGTATTTAAATGGTCAAATCTGATGTGTAAATTATAATTAATGGAGGTAACAGCGAAGAAATCATTAAGAATTAGAATTGCGGATAGCACACAAAGGAACCAGTGGTATTTCTATTCTTTCCTAGCTGTGATTCTTATCGGAGATGCGTGGTACAAGTACATGGTAAAGCACATAAAATTTCTGTGAACACATGTTTAGCAGATATTGTGTAATTGTCGCCAATAAGAGACCATGAGTTATTGTTAATTTACAATGAAAGGGTCATTTCACAATAGTACTAACGGGAAAGAACGTAACGGATGTCCATTTTTCAAATGCCTTATTCCCATGAAGAATATTATTAAAGGTTCTCTGATTGTCATGCTTATACACACTCCATGCTGTGTAATATTTGTTGTCAGAGGACTGAGATTTTTGTAGGTATTACTGTTAAATTTTTATGAAACATTGAATAGGCCCCATCATGGTGAAATTAAAATACCGCTAATTTTACAGTAATTATGTGATATCTTCAAATAGATAAAAGATAATCGAAAAGTGGAACAAGAACGCACTAGACAATATTATTTTGCACGACATACTGTTATCACGAGTCACCTACTAGCTTTCCGTTGGCAGCCAATTAGAAACTAGAAAATAAATACCGATTTTCTAAATGGCCTGAAATGAAAAGCAGATAAGTGAGTCGTGATAACGGTATTTCATATAAAATGATATTGTCTAGGGAGCTCTTGTTCCACTTTTCGATTATCTTTTATATATGGGGGGCCACAATGGCTCAGTGGTAGAGCGTTCACTTCTGGTGCTTGGGGTCCCTGGTTCGATCCCAGCCCCCGCCAAGTGAACTTTGTGGTGGACAAACACCGTGCTTGTGGGTTTTCTCGGGGTTCTCCCGTTTCCTCCCACTTTCTTCATTCCACCATTTCATTCATTACTCATCATCACCGTCTCCTTTAGCCTAACCGGCATAACCGTGGGACGTAAAACTCAAAGATTTCATTTCATTTTTTTCTTTTATATATTTGAAGATATCACATAATTACTGTAAAATAGTGTTTTTTTGATTTCGCCATAATGGAGACTTTTATCGCCTGCTGGACAATACATGACAGATGCTCAATGGACTAGGTGTGTCTTTACTTGAATTGCTAGAATTTAAGACAGCTGCGCATTGGATGTATATTTTCCACTGTATTAAACGGGAGAATATATTCAATTTTGTGAAGCTAGGAGTTTTACAAGTTTATACTAGTTTGCACAAGCTCGAAACCACATTCAAGGAATACATACAGATAAAATCACTCTTAAGGAAGGTATCCGTTTTACATGAATCTTGTAGCTGTCATAAAAAAATCTTGCAACCCGATCTTTCTATCTACTCTTTATACATTACAACTTACTGAAAGTAAGAAAAATATCTCCACCCATGCAGCACTGCGCTTTAGTGGACAAATAGTGACCCTCCTCATTAAAAGCCTGTATCTCCTCCCTGTCCAAATGATTCTGTTGTTTCGGAAGCGGTGAAACTAGTTTTCTCTTTACGTCAGCTGGAGGGCATAGCAGGTAGCAACACGACCCAGAAAGTTGCACATGGTTTAATTTCTTACAAGATGTAAAAAAAAAAAAAAAAAAAAAAAAAAAAAAAATGTATGTTTCTTTCAAAACTATGTTTACAGATTTCAAGATTTTTTTATGATAGCTACAAAATTTATATTAAATGTAAACGCTATCTTACGTATAAGCGCAGTGAGAATCCATTATGATTCTGGTTTTGAGAAAGAACGTATCGACATTCGATTGTCGGAAGGACTGCTATCGGTGTTTGCACCTGACAACATGAGGTATCATAGTAATAAATATGTTGGTTTTATCTTCTTTACTTGTCTATGAGTAATAGATTCGCTGTGGAAATGTAAGATAGAATATTGATTCTTCTACATATCTGTCTGGTACTCAATTGTCTTCTATTGAAGCCATTAGTAACTGAAATAATAAAAACAAAGCAAACAAACATTTACTCACTTCAATTTCGTGTACTGCTGTAACTAGGGTTGCCAACAGTCCAGTAAGGTATTTTACCTGAGAGTTCTGTTTCTGGCTCCCTTGTCCGATGTAAGGTACGATCTTAAAACCGGACATTCTGGTAATTTTTCCTCTTACTGGTCCTATTCTCTGTTCTATTCAGATTATTTAGAGTAACTAAATTAATCGTTTGTCCATGAACTTTGTTAAAGCAGAGCCTATATAATTCGCTTTCATATCGACCTGTCATGAGCCGAATTTTCTGAAGAGTTGTAAACAGGAATATTTACTGAACTTATGAAAACTGATAAAGATCAAAAAAAGTAAATTTTCAAAGGCGCACAGCACTTCTTCAGAATCAATTGCATCTTCCAATTGAATAATTCTCCTAGATCCAGTAAAAGTAGTAAGCATTACGATAAATTACCAGCCCCAGAGAAGCTGGTATGACTTATTTTTCAAGCACCTAGGTATATCTTGTGCAAGCCTTAATTATATTACCAACTATATTTGCTTTTCTGTTTTAAATACAGTGAATTATTGATACTACAACAATTACATATGCCCATTTAACAAAAACTGGAATAAGTAAGTTCAATAAATGCTTCAAAAGTAATTAAAGTTATTAAATTAGAACTCCGAATCGCTCAATTTTATGTGTTGTTCACATTTTCGACGAGTGACGATGTTACAATCTTAAAGAGTATACGTACTGCAGGAGGGTATCCGGTATTTCCATTTTCGAAAGTTGGCAACCCTAGCTGTAACTAGCTTTGGGCATTTATTTTCTCACACCTTAACTTATTCACTACAAGCCAATCGACGGTTAGATTGAAATCTATATATATAAAAGAGAACGTACAAAATCCTTTGTCCGCTCATCACGCTAATACGGCTGAACCAATTTCTTTCATTTTTGGGGGGTTATTAGGATTTGGACCCTAGATGGTTTTTATCATATCACTTTAATTTTTAATTACCAGTGTCTTGAGATAATTGACCATTCAAGTGTCCATAACGTACAAATCCTTTGTTATTAGTTCATCATAGGTAAAAATAAACGTATTTATATGCAACCCGCATGACCGTGTCACTCGGCGGGTTAACATAAATGACAGGCGATATACAGCGGAAAATAGCTTGAATCTTCTGTTTAAAATTTTTTAATTGATTTGCTTATTTTTACAGACACTTTTACAATATGCCAGCACCGGGATGACCGCAGCGAAGCGGGGCGGGTTAACATAAATGACAGGCGATATAATGTTAAGATTTACTGCAATCTTCTATGGTTTTTATCATATCACTTGAAAGCGAAAAAGTAAAAATTATCTAAGTAACAAAGTTTATTGCGTTCCGGGGTGACCGCAGCGAAGCGGGGTGAACGCTGCTAGTTTTCCATATAACTGATATCAGATCAAAAGCTTACCAATGCACCCATCATGTGACAATTCGAGTTTTCGACCAGTTTATTATGTTTGTGTGAAGCTTCCCTACAACACAGAAAGGGAATACAATAGTGGGAAGTGGTAGGATAACCAACTTCCTACTTTGGCTCTACGTTTGAATTGGTTACTTTATTAATTATCAATTACCAATGTAAAAACTACAAAAGAAGTAAATATGAGATTACTCAGCAAATTACTGGTTGCCCATTGTTGGGCCAAGATTTTCTTAGGCTTTACTTTCCTAGTTACCAATTACCAGCTATGACAACCGTTTAATACTGCGTAAGGGATGTCAAAAGTGTTACTAGGGTGTGAATGTCGCCCCTTGCTAATATTTACTATGGTCCCATCAACTGCGTAAATTACACTAGCCAACAAAATTTTACTTTTTTCTGTAACTGGTATGAGAACAGCTAATCTTCATGTTTTCGGGTGTGCTGATAACGAAAATGTTAATGAAGATGCAAGATTAGCTCTCGTTTTGAAGTTATGATAATTTTACGTTATTGCCTATACAAGCTTATCCGTGTATTTAACTTGATGTTATCCCTTGGAGGAAGGTCACTGAAGGCGTAACCGGTTTGCCTGGCGTTTGTAGTTTTCTGCTGGTGATTCCCTGATTGGTGTCCAACAATAATCGGCCAACATTGATGCATTCCACTTTCCCTGGTATCTCATTTCCATGTCCGAAATTTGCTATTGGAAGCGTTCCCCGTGCTCGTCGCTTACAGCACCACAGTTGTCAGTAAAGAAGTCCAAGTGCGAATCTAAGAAATGTAACTTTAAGGACATGTTACACCGCAGTCTATCGTAGCAGTGCAGAACATTTGCCACAAGATCCTTATAGTTTTCTGTCCTCTATTTCCTAAAACATTTGTTGATACTTGAACAAAGGCATTCCAAGCTAACTTTCCATCATCTGTCAGGATAGTGTTGAAATGCTCATCTTTGTTCAGTTTATGTATCTGGGGACCCACAAAAATCAAGTCTTTTATTCTCGCCTCACTAAGATTTGGAAACTTCTCGCGCAAATAGAGAAATGACGCCCCAGTTTTATCCATGGCCTTATCAAAGTTTTTCATTAGGCCCAGTTTTACATGAAGAGGAGGGAGAATTATGTTCTTGGATTCGATAAATGCTTCGTTCATAACAATGTAAGGTCCTGGTTCAAATGATTGACGCTTAGGCCAATCTTTCTTTTTATAATGAAGTGCTTTGGCGCAGAGGCACAGGAAGCAACAGCATTTGGTGTAGCCCAAGTAATATGCCTATGACTTTCGGATCCCCGGAAATCTGTCTGTCATTTTAACTTGTCATAGTTCAATCACAATAACAATTGTTTCATGTTATCATAAAATATGTTTCTCTCATGTAAGGTGCATATCCAATTGGAATCGATGGTAGCACGTTGCCATTATGCACTAGGATATATTTGAGACTTATTTTGGAGGAGTCGATGAACAATCTCCACTCATCACTTTTATAGTCAATGCCCATAGCTGCCATTAGTCCCTCTACATCACTACAAAATACCAAGTTCTTTTCACATTCGAAAAATGGAAGGAATGACATATGGCGGTTACGGAATGCAGTCACATTTACCGTCTTATCAAGGGAATTCCACTGTTGTAGTCTTGACGCCAACAGTTCAGCTTTATCTTTCGGCAATTCCAGATCTCTCACTAGGTCATTAAGTTTACACTGTGTTATTATGTAATTCTCTGTACATTCATCGTTATACACAAAATCAGAATCTTTCGAAGAACTGGATTTTGAAGGTGATGGTGCAGCACTAGTTCCAGTACTGCCCTTGTCACTATCACAATCAGGTGGAACAGGGACAGGCAGCAAATCTCCGTGAGGCATCGGTCACATGGCCGACGGTTTGTTAGGATATATCAAGGGAAACTTTTCCTTCTTGAAAATACCATGTGTTAACGGAGTTGTCATACAAAAGTAATAATCATCCACATGGTTTGATGGTTCTCGACAGATCTTGGGTATAGAAAACCCAATGGAAGATCTTTTACAGTTTAACCACAAATGAAGACTCGAGACACAAGATATGCAACATACACGAGGAGCCCAGGGCTTGTCCTGGTGCCCGATTTCACATCCAAAGTACAGTCTGTACGCCTTCCTAATATATGGCGTTATTGGCCTCCTTTGCAAATTCAATGTAGCCTGTCCGCAAATGTAACAGAAATAGTCAGCACTGTTTATGCATTTACGAGGCATATTGAATCACAGGAATTACAATGACCACACGCACTAACTACACTTCAATAACATGTTCTTCCAAGCAAAGAACACAACACAGCTTGTAACAGACAGAAACTACGCTTAAATGAAACATGCTCCACTCCTCCCTTCCTTTCTCTTTTCCCTCCCCGTTGTTGCTACGAGCCCGGGCTACGACAAAATACACACAGCTATTGTTGCCCGCAAGAAACTTAATCACTTTGTCTACAATCAGCGGGATTTGAAGCCTATATGGGAAGGGATTTACAATGAATGCTAATAAAATATAATAAATATTATTAAATGCACCCCTTTTAACTTGGAAAAGAGAGCTAATTCCAGTTTTTCATTGTCGTTTTCGTTATCAGCGTGGTCGATATAGTTAACAAACATCTATTTCATTCCAGTTATATTTTCACTGTTAGATAGTGTTATTGTACATTCTGTAGATATAAGATACACGAAAAATGACGTAACTTGTACCCAGGTAGAAGTAAATTTTGATTCTACAAACATTCGACTGTGCAATACTTACCTGTTTAACAATTCCAATATGAACGACACACCTCTTAGGAAAACAATTAATTTATAATTTCTAGTCCTACAAGTATACGTTTATATGAACTAAAGAGAACCGAGTAATTACCGTCGGATATGATAATTAAAAAGAGTCAAACGCTCTCTTCACTCAGAAATTACAAACAAATAGATTAATATCTACGTCATTAATATAACACACTAGCAGAACGGTAACATTTGTCACCCAAAAGGCAATACGTTACAAAGATAAAACGTCAAGAGGAAAACAAATGGGTCAGTTCTTGCACTCATGAACAATGAAATAGAATGACTTATAGCTAATGTTGATCTTTAATTAGATGTTCAATAGTTTATCTATTGATCCTGCTTGGATGCAGTCACATTATCAGGAAGTAAAATGAATTGTGTCAAAAATGTACTCAGCAATAGCGATATAATGTTTCTAGAAATTAGGCTCGCAACGCCTTATCCACGTTTATACTAACTCATTAATCAATAAGACGTATATTAGGAGACATGAACATTAGAAACTTGACAAGAAAGTTAATTTTTAGTTTGAGATTCTTCTGAATTTTTCTTTTCGATCACTGTAATATACCATTAGATATATATTCAATCACGATGATCATGACTATCATTGCTCTCGAAACGAGAAATTTCTGGCCTCGCCTCGTTTTCGAGATTAAAAAGCTAGATGGGAAATACCATCCCAAATTCGAAACAATGCGACAAACGCGACAATTCTCGTATCATTTTGAACACGTAAGGACAACTTTTACGAGTCTCGCGAGCAATAGGATTTCGTCCAATTATTAGATCACAAAAGCTTTTTATATTGTTACATGATTCGTATATAAAATCTATAAATGATTAACGTAATTGTACGACAAACACAATGAAGAATGTTTTATGAACGCTAAGAGATACCTTAATCATTACCCAATATGCTTCAGTAATAAGTATGGTTTGAATATTGTCATATTACACCGGAAGAATTATGACAACTTCTAGATGAAGTTAAGAAATCAAGAAAAAACACTGTATAAATTTTATACATAAAGAGCATGGAGCCGATTCTCTTACGGTAGGGAAACCGTGTTAGAAATGGAGTTGATGGATGTGGGTGGTTGTTCGAGAGGTCCGGGTACACTGAGCTGAATGGTGATGCCAAAAATCAGTCCCCGGCCTTGAGGCACTAGAAATAGGGTCTCGAAGTTTTGAGCAGGGGAAAATTTCGGGACCTTATTTTTCGGTCCTCAGTTCTCAGGCCCCATTTCTGACATCACCAATGTGTTAGAGAGACCGGGACTTTTCGAACATCACAACTCGCGCCCAATAACTTCAGGATTCCATTTCTGGGGCCTTCTGACATTATCTCTGCGTTCAAAAGAACTGGATCTTTAAAACGCCACCACCCTCGTACAATACCTCCACGTTTAATAGGTGTATAGAAGGGATCCGTAAACACAATTTCTGGACCCTATTTGTGGGGTATCATGGCCGGGACCCTATTTCTGACCTCACCACTGTGCTCACTGGACCCGGCCCTTTTCAATGCCCACTAACTCCATGTCTAATATGGTTTATCTATCGTAGGAGGATTTTAATGGAATTTCCTCCATACTCTTTGCAAAACGACGTGCTTTAGCGAATCGAAACAAAGTGAGAAAAAATTGTGAATTCAGACGAGATGGTACGTTTACAAAATTTATGAGACGAGATAATAAAACTTTATTTTTCGTCTGCTTTCGTCTCTTGGAAAATAATTCCAATGGAACAATCAACTTACACACATTGGGTTGTCAAAACTTTGAAGAGAACTATTAATTTCCCCAAATCCTGATATAGTACAGGCGTTCGGGAAATATAAGATTTGACATGGGAAATATAAAAATGGGACATGTATTCTAATTTTTAACAGCAATCAATTATCGTGTAGAGTAAAATGACGTGGGTGAGTGTAACTCTTTGTGTATAATTTTCGAAAATGTACACAACGATATATATATATATATATATATATATATATATATATATATATATATATATATATATATTTGTAAAATTAACAATGTAGATAACTACATCTATTCAGGTGAAACTGCTATTGATGTATACGAGGTGTGTTCAAAAAACATCGAAAGTCCGAAATACTGCTCCAAACGGCAACGGAGCAAGCTACAGCTATTGATCCCACTTAGCGGCAGGTTTAGACAACAAACTGCCATTTACCTCGTTTTGCTATGAACGTTAGTAGCCGATCTGTAGTCGCTAAAATGAGCGCATGCACAAGCTGTTCGTCGGGCTAATGACTCAGTGACAACGAAAGAGCTTGAAGGACAACGTGCATGTGTGAGCGTTTGGTTCAAACTTGGAAAACAATTGCCATGGAATTCACTCGGGGTCTCCTCGTTCAAAAAAATAAAATAAAATAAAATAAAAATAAAAATAAAGAAAGAAAGTAACCCCTGAGTCGGCCAAAGATCGAGGTGATGTTGGTTGTAGTTTTTGATTGGAAAGGAATTGTCTATCCCGAATTTGTATCACCTAATGAGACTGTAAACAGTTTAACCATGGACTTTTAGTACGGTTAGTAGTATTTCTGAATTGTGGGGAAAATCAGACTTGGATGGTGTACCTGCAAATGTGTATACTCGCTCTTCGCTCCTCATCCGCAGTTATCTGGCGAAACGTGTTACTACCTTGTGTCCTACCCATCCTATTCTCCGAACTTTGTCCAAGTAGACTTTTTTTCTGTTTCCGAAACTAAAAATCACTTTTAAAGAGTGTCGTTTCCATACCATAGAGAAGATTCAGGACAACACTACAAGAGACCTGCACACCATCCTCGAAAATGCATTTCAAGGGGCTTTCTAAGAATAGGAGAAACGTTAGGAACGGTGTATTGTCAGTAAAGGTGATTACTTTGAGGTGGACAGTTATTAAAGTGTTGTACAGTCACGAACATTAGTAAATGGAGGTTGGAGCCATAAGAAATAATGGCTTCAGCCTCCATTTATTAATGTTCGTGACTGTACAATGATCAATAAAGATGTTATAGCAAAAGTTCGGTTTCTTTCCATTATTACGCTAGCAAGAATCAATTACACCATGGTTAAAGAAATATAGCCCAAATTATGATTTATTTTAAACTTTTATTTTTGTCTAGCTGTATATAATATCTAATAATAGATCACATAGAATGATCAAAACTAGATACTCGACCGTAAGTTCCCTTAGGCACTGCTGTAGAAAATCGATTAAAATATAAAGAAATTAAATGACACATAACAGTATGTCGTTACTTTCTAATAACAGTTTATTCTAATGAAAGAGATCATTTATTTATTTACTGAATCTATAGATCTACAGATTAAGTAATAGATTGCGTCTCTTGTAAATGAAATTTTTCAGTTTAACGTCCCATAATTATGCGCGTTAGGCTAAGGGAGACGTATGACTAAGGCAAGTGATTAATGATGGTGGAAGTGGTTGAATGATAATGTTGGAATAAACAAGAGTACCCTGAGATAACTCACGGACAAGATGTTGTCCACTGCAAGCTTACTTCTCCAGGGATCGAACTAGAGACTCCAAGCGCCAAAGGTAAACCTTCTACCACTGAGTTACCGTGCCTCTTGACACACATAATCCTCACAGTGATTCAGATAGTGATATTAGTGACATACATACTACTTGTATTTACTGTATAATTTCCAGACAACTGTATTTGTATAACTACATATGAAACGTGCAATACTTATATAAAGTTTTGGTATAAGCACATAGTCTTCTCCACATTATTCATCCTTTTAGAAACATACGAATAGTCATTCCCTTATAAAGTATCCGAAAATCCTTTCAGTTTTAGCTCAGTCCGCTTTTGCGTACACAGTATACTCTTTTGATAGGTACTTTCATCTGTAACTAAGTTGGTTTGCAAATATGCTTATTTGGTTTCTCTTCTTCTCAAAATGTATTTTTTCCTTACTCTTTTTTCCATCCCTAGTCTGCTGTTCCTCTATGAAATCCTTCTTAGCTCATACTTATGCTTAGTTTTTCATTTCAGTTCAACGGTAAGCTTTGTTTGATTTTCCTTACTTCTAACCATTTTCTCATCAACAATATATTCTTTTATTATTCTAGTTTTTATGTATTCCTCAATATAATTCTTTAATGTCCGTCAGTGAGAGAACTAAATGGATGCAACCTTAATGACGGAAAACGGCCTGACGGAATGACGTTTGTGCCATGGAGAAAAGGGAAGGCTCTTGTTTGGGATTTCACCTGTGCAGATACTTATGCTCCTTCAAATATTTCAGATACATCGACTCTAGCAGGACTCGTAGCAGCAAGAGTGCTTGACAAAAGAAATAAAGGCATCAATTTATTGGACAAATATTGGTTTGTTACAAAAGCAATTGAATCAAGTCGACAAGAAGGGCTAAATTTTATCAATGAAGTTGGTCAACGAATATCGCTAAAATCGGAAGATACCCGAGCAAGAGCATTTCTAATATAACGAATTAGTATAGCCATTTAACGAGGGAATGTGCCAGCTATTTTGGGAACTTTGCCCACCGGAAAAGAATAATAAGAGACCTTCCTTTTGTAGGCAATTTATGAACTCAAATAATGTTAACCCAGTTTGTAATAAAATACTTTGTTTTTGTGCACGTGTTTTAATATTTACAATTGATGTATATTTTAAAAGAGTAATTTGCAGTTGTGTAGGCTCTATACGATCACTTTTCCATTTAATGTGCATCCTTCAATTACCATATCTGTTTACCGAATGTTTAAATAAGTTTTCCGTTATTTTGTTGCTGTTATATGATGTATTTGTATCTATCCTTTTTTGGTTCCCTTGAAGAATTAATGTTAAGTTGCTACTGTTACTGCCGTTGTATGTATAGTAAATATTTGATATACTGGTGGCTTTGGCAAAAGATCCATAGATAGGACTGTACACTGTACACACATAATTATATACCAATAAAATTACTATTTGAAATATTCTTTAATGTTTATCTTTTTGCCGAGTCCGTGTATTACATTATTCTGCTCATTAGTGCTACATAATTTCTTAGACTAGCTACATTGTACTGTAGTAGAACTTTAAATCAAAATTACAAACTTGCAGTTCAGAAAGGATGATATATGATACATTAGAAACGTATCTTAAGTAAAGTTAAAAAATGACACACTAAGCACGCATGAACGAAAACAATGGATATTTAATTTTTCCAAATTTGCTATTAGGTGATGAACAGAATAAATTTACAACGACTCACATTTATTTTTATAAGCGACTATAATTTCAGAATTAAATATACCATGATAATTTTATTAATCGTTGCTATTTCGATGAACGGCCAACAGTGGACAATTTTTGTTCTTTTATTTTCTTTTGTTCACTAATCCGTTAGTTTTGATATCCAGATCGGATGCCTTTCGTAATTTTTCATTATCTGAAGTAAAAGCAGCCTCATAGAAATTTATGTTGCTATTATTCAGGAGTTTCTAGAAAAAACAGGAGTTTACCTTAAACGCCCCAGTATTGGAGAATTTGTTCACCATACAGAACTATTGACTTAGTATTGTAATAATAAATTTTATCTATTTTTTAAGACATGTTGGTCGTTTTTTGTAACTTTACTTAGATTTGTAATAATAATAACTAACTTTATGACAAGTGGTGGACTTATCTATGAAGCCGCCCCTAGGCAAGATTCGGCTGACCGCCCCTTTGTATTTCGCGAATATAGGAAACGTCTCAACGTAATAGGCGATTTTTAATTTTCCGTCATTGGCACGCTCTTATTAATGTCTTTGTCCAAGCCAGACATTGTAAAAAATATATATATTTTGAAATTTTATTAATATGTTTTGAGATAAAAAAATATTTTGTCATTTAGGTGAGAGTGAATATGAATAAATTAATCACTTTACGCAATACCGTCCTTGGCAAAACTCGATTTAAATTTGCTTAATCTATATTATTATTATATTTTAACGTAATATGTTATGAAAATATTCATACCTTCACTATCTCATTCGTTGGTTAAGAAGATTCAAAACAAGATACCTTACAAGATTTGTAAGTTTTACTTATTGCTTTTAAGATTTTTTTAAATACAAACAGAAGAAATTCACTTAAACTTATATTTCTTGTTTTTGATATAATAGTTTATAATGATAAAAATAGTGTAAAAATTATCATTAATATTTTTCGTATATGGAACATATAGTACTCTTTAGTAGTTTTACTACCAAAACGAAACAGTTAACGTATTATGAAAATATACAGGGTGCGGCACGTAAAACCGGCCCGTCGTAATAGTCTGGTATATTGTGTTTTCGGCAACACTTAAATAATCTACCGTCCTACCAAGAGATGGCGTGTTGAGGTCGGGTCGACTTACATGACCTGCAGCAGTCACGTGCAGCCGCAGCCAGTGAAACTTGTCGAAACCAGTTGAGAAAAAGACCTCGTTGTGTTAAGCCGGATGAGTGTCAGTGTGTGATAATTAGTGCTCTCAAACGGGTCGGGTTGACCCGACCCGACCCGTGACCCGACCCGACCCGAGTCGGGTCGGGTCAGCTCGGGTCGGGTTACGGGTCGGGTCGGGTCAGGTCAGCTCGGGTCGGGTTGTCGGGTCGGGTCAGTCGGGTCAGCTCGGGTCGGGTTATCGGGTCGGGTCACTCGGGTCGGGTTGTCGGGTCGGGTCAGTCGGGTCAGCTCGGGTCGGGTTATCGGGTCGGGTTGTCGGGTCGGGTCAGTCGGGTCAGCTCGGGTCGGGTTATCGGGTCGGGTTGTCGGGTCGGGTCAGTCGGGTCGGGTCAATCGGATCAGCTCGGGTCGGGTTATCGGGTCGGGTTGTCGGGTCGGGTTGTCGGGTCGGGTCAATCGGGTCAGCTCGGGTCGGGTTATCGGGTCGGGTCAGTCGGGTCGGGTTATCGGGTCGGGTCAGTCAGGTCGGGTTGTCGGGTCAGTCGGGTCGGGTTGTCGGGTCGGGTCAGTCGGGTCAGTTCACTTTGGCCAACTAAGTTTAGGTTGAGCTTAAACTCGGCTGGAGTCGAAAACTGCTGTTTTACACTAGCTGCCTAATTAAAAATAGCAATTTTCAATTGATTTTATAGAAACCATAAATCTATTTTGAACACCTGCAGCTAGTGTTTTTATGGTAAATTCTTATTTTTGTACTTGTGTGTACTTTAATTTTTAAATGTGGAAGATTGATTTTACCAATCGACTGTAATATTAATATCAATCGACTGTAATATTAATATCAATCGACTGTAATATTAATATCTACGCCAATATGGAGTCTGGATTTAGAACAAAACTAGAAGTTGTTTAAGCAAGGCCAAAAGAAAGATTGGATATGGACGACCAAGCCCAAGCAGGGCCGCGGTAGCTCAGTGGTAGAGAATTCATCTCTGGTGCATGGTGTCCATGGTTCGATCCCAACTTGTGTTAAGTAGGCTTTGTGGTGGAGAAACGCCGTGTAGTGGGTTTTCTCTGGGTTCTCCTGTTTCCTCCCACTTTCTTCATTCCACCATTTCATTCATTTCTCATGGTCACCATATCCCTTAGCCTCAAAGCAGAATCGAGGGACCTTAAACTCAGGGGTGTAGCCAAGGGGGGCCATCGGGTCCAGGCCCCCCAAATGGTTTCCTGCCCCCCCCCAAATGACCAGCTTTAAAAACATCATAGTAAAATAATCTCGCTTCCTTCATTTAAAAGTAACAAAGTTATTGACAATTAATAATTTACGGTAAAATAGTATGGAGAAATATTGTTTTTCCATACCGATCGAACAATAGGATACATTTTTGTGACAGCATATTACACAATTTACTGCGATTTATATTTGACAGTTTAAAGACAAACATTTTAACAAGGTATTATAAATACAGCCATAAAACAAAGGTACTAAACTGATTTGTAAGTACATTATATTTTTATATGCTTTAACAAGTATTTTAAAAGACAGAGAATGGAAAATTTGGTGAGAAACAATGTTTTTATTCAGTTTGGATTTCATTCGCTCTCTTTTATTTCTACTCAGTGTAATAAAATAATTGTTTTTTTTTTTTGTCACGAATAATAAATAAATATTTTTGTCAGGAAACTATAAAGAAATTAAGTGAAATTTAAAGAAAATCAATCTCGTGTACATAGGTTCTGTATACAAGGTCTTAAATTTAAATAAAAAGGTAACCAAGAAAAGTTTTGTTGCTTTTTCACCCACCACCTTCGAACATCGATACGTCACCTAACCTGGAAGATCAAAAATAGTCCCCATCAACATCGACGACCTTCTGAAAACGTTCTGGAAGGCCATGGAATTCATCGCGGTAGAAGTTGGTGGGCCGTGAAACGAAGAAGGTATCAGGTGCATTTTGGACTTTTACTAGGGATTTGAATTGGCGGCCTCTAAGGTGATTGTCCAAAGAATGGAACAGGTAATAATCGGACGGTGCAATACCCGGGGAATATAGTGGTTGCAATATTGTTTCCCATCCAAGGCGGAGAATGGTGTCCTGAGTCATCCTAGCCACGTGGGACTTAGCGTTGTCCCGTAAACGAGGACCTATTTGCAATTCAGAAGTGATGGCTCCAGAGTTTTGAGTTTTTGTTGAGCACAGCTCAACTGCTGACACTACACAGTTGCATTGATACTCTGACCAGCTGGTAGCAGTTCCCGATGCACGATGCACCAAACACACAGAAGGACCTTCTTCTGGTACAGTGCTGGTTTCGGCTGTTTTGAAATCGGTTCATGGGATGCTAACCAATGATGACGGCGCCGTGGAGCTTCGTATAGGACCCACTTTTTATCATATGTCAACGCCCTGTCCAGAAATGGCTCCGAAACAGTAAATAAACCCATGCGACTGCCGCGTTGCCTTCTGGCCCGGAGTCAAAACATGTGAGACCCAACTTGTAGTGCTTCCCAACTTGATGAATGTGCTGCCGAATGGTTTCTCCACACACTGAATTTTAGTCCCAGTTCCTCTTTGTACGTACATGTGTTGGTCTTCTGGCATGTGGTGTTTTCGGGTGTTTGGTCATCGTCCTTAAACTGGTTAAACCATCGCTGCACTGTCCGCGTCGTCACGACACCCTCAACAAAGGCCTGGCATATTTTCTGTCCCGCTACAGCGGCGTTTGACCTCCATTTGAACTCGTTCAGCATACATGCTCTTATGACGCTCTGTGGATGTCCCATGTTCCCTCTGTCTTTACGCAAGTTCACTGTGTATCTGAATTGCCACAACCAGGTAGTATGTTGGATATACCCACACTAACAACTGACGTTCGCCTTATCTCCACTCGCATTCAACTCACGGTGTGAGGTCCAATTGAACACAGACCTCCACGAAAAGGGACAGAACTTTCTGGTTATCTTTATAGTTATGCACAAAAGTATAGCGTTTGGTCCCGGGCAGTAGTTCTTGATTAAGCATAATAAAAACTATCTTGAATATAATTTATGGATAATAATAATAATAATAATAATAATAATAATAATAATAATAATAATAATAATAATAATAATAATAATAATAATAAATAAGATAAAATTGTGTTTTTAGTTTTCCAGAAGGAAACCAAAATTTTCCTTTCTTTTAGGCCTGAAAAACACTAGCAGCAACACATTTTTTGCTTTGTACATTGTAGCCGCCCCCCCCCCCTCAAAAACGACGGGCCCTTCCTACACGAACCTGCTGGCTACACCCCTGCTTAAAGTGAATATTTCATTTTATTTCACCAAGCCCAAGGACATCGATACAAGAACAAGATAAAGATTGGATATGCAAGACGAATTGCATAGTAATCGTGCTCTTGGCCTTGTTTTGGTGATCACCAAGTAGCGATGAGCGTATTTTCTAGCTTTCCGTATTGTATGAAATACCATAATCAAAATCACACTTGGTCTTCATTTGTACCGATGAGGTGAGCATTCTTGGCTCTTGTATAGCATGAAAGATCACCAAGACTACGAAATACAGGACCAAGACTTGACTGCAAGACAAAGAATAAGACGCAGTATTGATGACCAAGACCTAGGGAGCGAATTGTTTGAATTTCATTTGTTGGGCTGAAAGTGATGAAATAAAATTAGTACTTTATAATTAAATATCAACCTGTATTTTTAAATTCATATTATGTATCTTCTTACGTGCAACTATATATACTGTAAAATACGTTTTAATTACCGAAAAAAAAAATCAAAGTGGTACGGGTCCCGGAATCATTAAAACCTATTTTGGAATGAAAGTTAAAGGGTTGGAAAAAATCACAGGTGTTCTCCTGTTTCCTCAACCCTTATCATTGTAGTTAAACGATTTCCTTTTGTCTCCGCCAAGAGACTCTTGCTACTGCCTTTCGAGAAGACGCCCTGCCGTCCCAGCAGGTGAGAACACTGACCTTGAAGAAAAATTTCGTCACATAGAACTAAAGAAAAAAATAAAATAAAAATAAATAAATAAATAAATAAAAAATAAAAATAAAAATAAATTTCTCCCACGTCGGACATTGGTATCAGTTATAAAAAGAAATAACCAAACCTCAAAAGTGCCAAATATTCATTAAGATGCATATACAAATCCCCGCTTGATCTAGCTAGTGGTTAACGTGTAAGACTTCGGTACACGTGGTCCGGGTTCAATTCCCAATGGGAGTGCATTTTGGTGTTCACCCAGTGTTGTGACCATAGTGCTCTCAAACGGATCGGGTTGACCCGACCCGACCCGTGACCCGACCCGACCCGACTTGGATCGGGTCGGGTTACGGGTCGGGTCGGGTCAGGTCAACTCGGGTTGGGTTGTCGGGTCGGGTCAGTCGGGTCAGCTCGGGTCGGGTTATCGGGTCGGGTCACTCGGGTCGGGTTGTCGGGTCGGGTCAGTCGGGTCAGGTCGGGTCGGGTTGTCGGGTCGGGTTATTCGGGTCGGGTTGTCGGGTCGGGTCAGTCGGGTCAGCTCGGGTCGGGTTATCGGGTCGGGTCAATCGGGTCGGGTTGTCGGGTCGGGTCAATCGGGTCAGCTCGGGTCGGGTTATCGGGTCGGGTCACTCGGGTCGGGTTATCGGGTCGGGTCAGTCGGGTCAGCTCGGGTCGGGTTGTCGGGTCGGGTCAATCAGGTCGGATCACGGTTCGGGTCAGTCGGGTCGGGTCGGGTCATCGGGTCGGGTCAGTCAATTCGGGTCACGGGTCGGGTCGGGTCGGTCTTCAACCCGACCCGACCCGACCCGTTGAGAGCACTAGTGATAATGCCGTATTCGATACCCGGGCGTGTTGCCATTGTTGAAGGGTTCATTCTCACTGGATCTTTTGTGAAAACAAATAATTTGTTTCGGGAGAAATTTCCAGGACGTTCTGTGCCAGCAAAAAGCACCATTCAGGAATTGATTGAAAAATGGCGGCGTACAGGATCGGTTCAAAATGCTCCCAGGAACAGACGACCATCTGTCTGCACACCTAAATTAAAGATGCAGGTGGAGGAGATAATGACAAGAAGTCCTCGAAAGTCAACCAGGAGATTGAGTCAACAGGTTCAGGCGAGTGAGAGAAGTTGCAGACGTATTTTAAGGGGACTGAAGTTAAAACCGTACCGGATAAGTGTTGTGCAAGAACTGAAGGAGCCTGACCTGCAGAAGAGGGTGCATTTCTGTTCATGGCTGTTTAGCAATGTTGCCAGTGGTTTCTTGGATCCACTAATGCTCATCATGAGTGACGAGGTGTGGTTCCACCTGTCTGGGTACGTAAATTCCCAAAACAACCGGTATTGGTCGACAGAAAATCCACACGCAATCCACCAGGTACCCTTGCATGATGAGAAGATTGGTGTTTGGTGTGCCATTTCCGCCACACGCGTTATTGGGCCCATATTCTTTGAGACGACAGTGAACAGTGACGTGTATATGGGAATCCTGGAGGAGTTTTATACACACTTGACCGAAGACAAGCGTCAGTTATGTTACTTTCAGCAGGACGGTGCAACATGCCACACATCAGCTGCATCATTGTCCCTTGTGAATGAGATGTTTACACCAGAGATGACAATCAGCAAAGGCTTGTGGCCTCCTCGGTCAGCAGACTTGTCCACGTGTGACTTTTCCTTATGGGGACTGTTAAAGGGAAGAGTATACGAAATAAAATCCACACACAATTGAAGAACTCAAGACCATTATCCAGGATGTCACCAATAGCATTACAACACAAGAACTTACAAGGGTATATATGAATCTCCTCAATCGTGCTCACATGTGTGTTGAAGTGGGCGGAGGACACTTTCAGCACCTGCTGTGAAGGTGAGTAGTCATATTCAATACATTACATTTCATTTATGTGTTGTAATTAATCATATTCAATACATTACATTTCATTTTATGTGTTCACTTTACGGGCCGGTTTTAAGTGCCGCACCCTGTATTTCTACATTAAATGTTTACGTTTTACTTTCATAACAGAAAATTCGTCTATTAATTGTCCAAATCCAAACTCTTCGCTATTAAGAATCTCGGCTTCAATGTTAAGAATTGCAAGATAATTCATTTTTTTTTCCTTTAGGGCAGAACGTAGATATGACTTAATCCTCGTGGAACAGTTGCTAACCACAGTACACAAATTCATTCTCACATCAGAGCTATATCTACATTAGGAAATGTACCCTGCAAGTTCTCTTTTCTGAGGAACTTGCTCATAGAAGAGATGTGCAGTTAATATTATTGCACTTCATCAATTTTGGAAAATGCACGCACTCACTCCAAATAATGACTCTAGATCAGTATCGTAAAGGTTTTGCAGTTTTGTTGCATATTCTAAAATTACTGATGGCTGTGTATTTGAAAGGTCAGAAAAGACTGAAAATCTATCAGCCACTACAGAATATGATTCTTTTCTTTTTAGTAGTTCACTTTTAATTCTGTCAATAAAAATATAAAAGGTTTCCACTTGAAACTTTCTCTCTCTGTAAGGAAGACTTCATCTCCACTCTCTTTATCTGGAGACGTTTTTTTCTTCTGGAAGCAGTTAAACGAAGTATCATAATCACATCGATCCATTGCCTCCTTTTCGTATACGTCAAACATGTCACGAAGAAATTCCGTATATTCTTCAAGAGAATCATGGAGTTGGTTTGCTCTTTCGATGGACACATCAACATTTTGTATAGTTTCGCCTTCTTTGACACACCTTTCTAAAATATCTGTCCACCCAATCTGTACATGTCATTCAAAATACCACAAGCTACATTTTTACAAGAGATTTTTCACATGGGTCATTTTGGAAAAGGTGTAGGGCTTTGATTACAGTTTCCCAGTTTTTACACAAGCTTTTGCAAGCATCTTCACGTGCATACCACCTTGTATCAGATAAAGCCTTTACAGTTTTACTTTTATGTATCCGGCACTGATATTTTTGCAAAAGCTGTGATAGAACTGTATACATTTTGTACCTGTACTAGATTGAAAAACGTGCATGTCTTCTGGCAATAACTAGCAGCACATGTGCCCACTAAGTTGAGTGAATGTGCAACACACGGGACATAACGCTCTATGGGATTAATTTCTTTAATACGATCTTGTAAGGAGGAGTAAATCCTAGACATATTAGTTGCGTTATCATAGGATTACTCTCGATAGGCATTGATGTTAATGGAATGTGGTTCTAAGACATTTAACACAGTGTGAGCCAAATTCTTTGATTCGTGTCCGGAATTGGGAATAAATAGTAAGAAGTGCTCAACAGGTAAATTATCTTGAGGGTTGAGACTACTATTACAGAGAAATATTTGGAACTCTTGATATCATTAGCAATAATCTTGTTAACTTTATTAGCAAGTAAATCGACAACTTCATCACATATGGTTGAAGAAGGGTAGAAGGTTTGTCCTGGTTCAGGGCTACCGCAACGTTCAATGTAATAAGCCAGAAAAGGATCAAATTCAGTAATTATCTCTAATGACGTCATAAATCCTCCATGGTGAAAAGAACCAAATTTTTCATCATGGTCGCGAAGAGGGTGCCCTCTGATTGTTAATTGTTTTACAACCACAAAACCTTTAGAAATAATTTTTCCAGTATTTAGTTTTAGCTTCTACATACGGATCATACAGACCTGTAATGGTTCCTAAGGCCTTTTTTCGTGTTAACAGATCTAACGCACCATTTTTATGTTCTTGAGAGCTTTCATGTGTGCACAAAATGCTTGCAATGTTCCTCCAATCTGATATGCTTTCAGTAGAAAGTTTGATCAAGTGGAAGCCACATATTTTGAACCAAAACGCTTGCATAGACGCAGAAATCGGAACCACTACTTGGAGAATAAACTAAATAGTCCCTTGGCCTTATCTCGCCATTAACGAATTGGCAATAGAAAGTACCCTGTGTCAAACCTTTTGTTATGTCTCCAATTTTCCTTTTGGACTTTTAAAATCATAGTTCTTATTTTGTGTAATACCACGACGTATTAGTTTAATCGTAGCATCATTTACTATCCATTAAATAGGATCATTATTTACAAGTCCAGTGGCGTTTAAATTGTTCACTTGCACGACTGTTTTACAATTATTGCTTTCCATTTCAGGATCAAGGTTTGAACACTTATCAGCGTTTGTTTCAGAGACTTCAGCTGTGTTAACAGTTTGAACTTCACCACTTTCATTATTAGTCGTATTACTCCTACTTGTGTTATCACAGATTTCATTATTTTGACTTTAGTTTTCAGGATAGCTATTTTCATCTACTTGCTTTTTTTTTTTTTTTTTAAAGAAAAATAACTGTCAACTCTTTTCATAGCTTTTAAAAGGATAATCTCTCTCTCACACACACACGCTTTTCACTGGACAGTTTGCGGAAAGCTGCACCACAACCTTTTTCGTTTGTCACTCATTTTTTTTTTTTAATGTCGCATGCAAATTATTATTGTACTTACTGCGTAACCGCTTTTGATTACAAATTTAATATCACAATGTTACATATACGTACTAACCACGACTCGACAAGAGATAAATACACACACAGCGTCAACTTTATCTGTCACTAGAAACACGTGGTACTGGTTCACTGACAGTCAGTGGTGCCAACACTCGAACTTGTATAGTCGCTAGTTAGGCACAAGAAAGTAGCTAATTGGTAGCCAAATGATACAGTTTATTGGAATCGCAGCTTATGATGTGGCTTTTTATTGAGATAGGTAAGTCGCGATGTTTGTATAGCAAAGTGGGGCTAGGATATTTTGCCATAAAAACGTTGAAATATTGCTGATTTCTCTTTTCTAACATGAAAATAGACTTTATGACATCTTATGTAAAATATGGCCGTTGTACTTAGATAAATGGAAGAAGATTAGGCTAGTTAAGGTGCTGTTAGTGATGGAGGGTGTATTGTAACAATATGACCCTTCTACTTACGCAAATGCTAAAATTGATACAAATCGATATAAAATACCATCGCCGACATCATAAGAATCTTTGATTTTGTATTACTAAAAATATACTAGCATTATTTCAACTTTTCTGTTTCTTAAAATTCTGGCCCTACTCTACTATACAAAGGCCAAACTTTGACTATGCCCTTAAAATTAAGAAATATATTTAATTTATGTTAATTTTCACACAACTCACTCTCCTATTTTTCCAAAAATATATGTTTCAAAGAAATAAAATCGTAAAATAATCACAAAACATCAAACGCTGCGCAGTAAGACTGATAAATATTACAATTTTATTATGCTTTCTGCAGACTCATAGTAGACTACAGCTACTAGACAGTAAGACTATCGGACTACCTACATCACAAAATGCTTCGTTGAACTATTCCGTTTGAGTTTAGGAACTATACAGAAGTCTATGCTATAGCCCAGTGGATCTCAAACTTTTCATAACGCGGATGCCTGTTCATTCGGATACTGATCTGCGGGCCCCCTTGCATTCCTATCTGAAATTTCACGTTTTATTTAAAATATATACTAGTTAGATTTACCACTGATAAGAAAAAGATCAACAAAAATAATGCAATAAGTAATTTATTCTAAAGATACTTAATTGTTTCCTAGTGATTGGAATTTCAATTGAAAATACTGAAAGAGTAAACTTTCAGTAACTTTCAACTCTGAAAATTAATATATTTTTTTTTAAATAAGGAAATCCACTTGATAAACAATGTTCTTAAACGCGAGGTCACTAACGTCAGCAATGAAATTCTCTGTGTTTTTGAATATTTGCATTGAAATCTGGAATAAGTTTTGTCATGATCAATCAATGGACCATTCCACATTAAGACGATTTCGCTTTAAGGTTTTAATACTATAAAGAGCAGAAAAGGTCTCCTCACATAAGTGAGTGGTAGGGAAAGACATCTAATGTTGCAATGTCCTTTTAGACAACTCTTCATACTCACAGCGCACACGCAACCAAAAGCTACAAAGTTCATTTTCTTTGAAAACATTTTTCCATGAAAACGTATCGCAGGATAGTTCCACTAGCTGTTCTTGTTCTGTGTTAGAGAGGTTCATATCTTGTCTGTCATGGACTTCTACGTTAGTGAAAGGTTATTTAATTTACACATTACCAGGTTTTGGGACAGTAAAATGTTCTCGAAAAGTTGCAGCTAATACTCTCAAGTGTCCTACAAGTGTTTTCTGAATTTCAGCACAGTTTTTCACCTGAAGTAGGGGAGACCGGGAACAATTGAAGACTTTGGGGCAGAAACCCGCCAAGTCAAAAAGTGAAAGTGTAAAAGAGATAGCTTCACAAGAGTTTCTCTTCATTCGATTTTCTTCAAAATTGGCACATGTATACTAGACCAAAAATAAATCGATACGTATTTTTTGTTTCTTCCGGAAAATAAGTTGATGGGGGCAAAGGGCCCCTTTTCAAGAAACGGTCCCTTTGTTTAAAAGGGCCACTTTAAGGATACGCAACTCCGGCGACGCAAAGATGACTTCAAAGTAGGAAATACGGGTTTTGTCGTTTTTGCGAGAAAAGGGTTGCAGAAGCAATGCCCCCTTCTAAATGACAAAAGATTTTGCACAGTACTTACGGAAATTGGATTTCGGTGGAATTGCTTAAAATTGTGATATGTTGTAGATATGGTGTTCCTGAGAAATTCTTAATGGGCATAACCACCAATCACTGATCGTTTGTCCACTGCAGGACCACTTTTTTGAAAACAGCCGAAAATAATAATATTCTGAATTTCGGTAAAAAGAATGACTAAAACAATGATATGTTGTAGCCATTCTGATTCTGGGAAAAACATTTTAATGGGCATAAACATTAATCACTGTCCGTTTGGCCACTGCAGGGCCACTTAAAAAAAACAGTAGGTAACGTTATTCTGAATTTCGGTGGAATTGCTTGAAACCGTGATATGTTGTAGATATTGTGATCCTGAAAAAAACTATCCATCTCTGCATAACTATCCATCTCTGACCGTTTGGCCACCACAGGGCAATTTTTTTTAAAAAAAGAACAGAAGGTAACGGTATTCTGGATTTCGCTGGAATTACTTGAAACTATGATATCGTGTAGATATTCTGATCTTGAGAAAAAGTGTCAAGAGGCACAGCCACCAATCACTGACAATTTGGCAACTACGGGGCCTCATATTTTAGAACAGCAGAAGGTAAGGATATTTTGGAATTTTGGTAGAATCGTATGAAACCATGAAAAATCCTATCCCACAACCCGGAAAACTGTGTGTGTCCAACATCATCTAAGCATAGACAACATTCAGATATTCATCTTGCGCCTAGCCCGAGACAATTTTTCTCAAGTTCACTACACCTAAAATATATATCACAGTTTAATTAATTTACACCGAATTCCAGAATACGCTCACCTTTAGCTCTTTTTTCTTTTAAATGACCCTGTAGTGGCCAAAAGGTCAGTTATGCTATGGTTGTGCAAATTGAGACTTTTCTCAGGATCACAATATTCAGAACATTAGGTTCTTTATTTTTCTTTAAAAAATGGCCCTGTAGTGGCAAAACAGTCTTTAATCGGTGGCTACGTCTGTTGAGACTCTTTTCAGGATTACAATATCTATAACATATCACAGTTTCAAGCAATTCCGCCGAAATCCAGAATACCGTTACCGTCGTTTTTTTTTTTTTTTTTTTTGTTTAAGTGGCCCTGTAGTGGCATAGGTCAGTGATTAGTGGTTGTGCCCATTGAGGCTTCTTTTCAGGATCACTATATCTACAACATATCACGGTTTCAGTCGGTTTTTTTTTTTTTTTTTTTTTTTTTTTTTTTTTTTTTTACGGAAATTTACCATATAAAAAGTGGCCATGCAGTGGCCATACGATAAGTGATTGATGGTTATGCCCATTAAGACTTTTTCACAGGATCGCAATATCTACAACATATCACGGTTTCAATATTTTTTTTTCGGAAATTCATAATATCACTATCTTTGCCTGTTTCCAAAAAAGTCGCACTGTAGTGGCCAAATGATAAGTAATTGATGGTTCTACCCATTAAGATTTTTTCTCAGGATCACAGCATGTACAATATATCACGGTTACGATCATTTTTTTTTTTTTTTTTTTTACCGAAATTCAGAATACCAATATGTTCGGCTGTTTTCAAAAAAGTGGTCCTGTAGTGGCCAAACAGTCAGTGATTTTTGGTTGTGCCCATCGAAACCTTTTCTCAGGAACACCATATCTACAACATATCACGGTTTTAAGCATTTCCACCGAAATCCAACTTCCGTAAGGATTGTGCGGGATCTTTTGTTATTTCGAAGGAGGCATTGCCCCTGCAACCGTTTACTCGCAAAAACGACAAAACCTGTATTTCCTACTTTGAAGTCACCTTTGCATCGCCAAAGTTTCATTTCTTTAAAGTGTCCCTTTTAAAGAATGTTACCATTTTTTGAAAAATTGGCCCTTTGCCCCTCTTAACTTATTTTCCGGAAGAAACAAGAAAACTATGTGTTGATTTGTTTTTGGTCTAGAATATAGGGGACAATTTTGAAGAAAATCTGATGAAGAGAAACCGTTGTTAAGCTATCTCGTTTACACTTTCACTTTCTGCATTTAACGGGTTTTTGCCAGAAGTCTTCAATTGTAACGCGGGTAACAATTCTCAATATAACATTGGCCATTACTTGTAGAAGTGAGTTTCGAAATATCGGTCGTGTATTTCATTGGTGTCGTTTATGCAAGGTGTATGTGGGAAGGGAAAAAAAGCGTCGTTAGTAAAGTGTGGAAAACTGGACAAGGAGAAACGTGATTTTTACAGAGGTAAGTAATTTTTTAACCGATTTGTTTTTAATTTTCTTTTGATAGATATGCGTTTACTGTAAACCAATACCCCGTGCGTGTGTAATCTATTATCTTTTCTTGACAACGTAGATATTGTGTTTGATGCTTTCACTCAATGTAATTATGAGAAATCACGGTATTTATCACTGGCCGTTGAACGGGTACAAATACAACATGGTGAGCGGGGACGATTGTAACACGTTACAATCGTCCCAGACGAAATTGTACTGAAAATAAACTAGATATGACCGAAGATAATATAATTGATGTAATTAATAAAACAATGCGAATATTAAGTATGCTTTTCCGCGGCACAAGTACGTAGGAGGGGATACCCGACTCCCCAAAAATTCCTTGGCGACCTTAGTGTATATCATTATAGGGAAAGAAAAAAAAAACTTTCACCCCATAGTTTATTATGGGCCTCCAATAACTTCTTTATACACCCTCACAAATGCCTGTCCCTGACTGCGGCTCACTGGTTTTCGATGTTGTATCAGAATAGGCTAATATTTCAATATTTTTCTTCTGATGCCTTTAAATAGCCTATACATTTTTAAAGACTCATATGTCAAGTAGGCTCCCTTTCTGATTCATCAGAAATAATCAACAATTTAACTTTTCACTTGTTTTACTTAATGTCTCTCGCACAGTAGCGCATTGTCTGCTCGCGTCGTTGTGTGAGGGATGTGGATGGAGATTACAAATGCAGTGCGGGTGTCTATTAGTACCTTACAATATCATAACAACAGTAACATAGCATAACATAGGACTTGAAACAGTAGCATAACAATAGGGTAGGCAGGGTAGGCATTGTCTAGGGGCGCAATGCACTTGAGTATATTAGAGAAGTATGGGGACGACACTACGGTTTTCGCCTAGTGAGGCCAAACCCCATTGTTACGTCACGAACATTGATTTTTTATGTTACGTGATATTTTAGTCTTGGCTTGCTTGTCCATGTTTAAGTTAGGCAGGAGAAAAGTTATTCTAATTTGGTGCGGTACGGGTAAAAAGTAACTCACCATTCATCCATTTTGTTGACGCGTGGAAATTTTATATTTTTAAATAGGTCTACTTTTAAATTTGAGTAAGTAGTCTATAATCTTATTTTGTTGTCCTCATCCGTTGTTAAATCTCAGTATTATTATTAGTAATATCAGTATTATTTGATCATCCAAAGCATCATGTTACAATTGTCCCAAAGCTCTGTTACAATTGACTTGGGTAGGGCGACGTTTGTAACAGGACTGATGCTTCGTATCATAAAATGCTTCGTAACTTTCTATATTATAAATTGCCATGTATGCAAACAATTGAATGGAGCAACAAAGCTTCACTTAAGATATTGTATAATTTTCAGACTTATTGGAGCATAAATGTGAGAAAAAATAAAAAAGTAAAATTTCTTACAATTGCCCCAGGTCTCCCCTATTAATAAAATCCTTGAGCACTGGAAATGATGAATAGTTTTGTACTCGTACTACCAGCAGCTGCAGTTTCTTAATCTTAAAATTACTTCTTCCATTACAGCTGTTAGTTCCATTTTATAACAACACATTTCAATTTTGACGCTTCGCGGACCCCTTGGGTAGGTTTCGCGGCCCCCACTTTGAGAACCACTGTATATCATTTTATATTAAAGGTTGGCACAAAATATTTCATTAATGAATTTAAAAAAAATATATATGCCTTCACATTGAAATTAAATTGAGGGTGGTCGCATTGACCAACTGTAAGTATCAAGGTTCCCTTAATTTACGGGTAAAAAAGATTGCACCCCTTGACATGTGTCTAGTGTGCCTAATGGTAAGTCTGCCACTGTCTATGGCCTATGGAACTCGGAAGTTCAATGGCGCGTTCACAAAAGCTCTTTATTGACTTCCATCCTTAGTCAACTGGAATCCATTTTCTAATTTTTATTCTTATTTCTGCGAGATCGATCTTAATACTGTCCTCTCATCTGCGCCTAGGTTTTCCTAATGGTCGTTTTCCGAATGGACTAATAGTTAAAACTTTGAAAGTGTTCCTACTTTCTTCCATTCTTTCTACACAACCTGTCCACCTGAGAATCCTGGACTTGATGACCCTAACAATGTTTAGTAAACCGTATAAACTATGCAGTTCCTCGTTATGAAGTTCTCACCATTCCACAATCCCATTCCTCTCTGGGATCGAATATTTCTTTCAGAATTTTATTCTCAAATATTTTCACTCTGCGTTCTTCCCTTAAAGTGAGAGACCATGTTTCGAAAACATACAACACAACATACATTATTATCATTTTATATATCTTAAAATTCAAATTCCTTGACAGAAATCGCGACGACAAAAGATTTTGAACTCAAACACGAATTCCCTGCTTCCATTCGACTTTTAATTTCTTCGTGGAGATATGATAAATATTGGCAAAGTTAGCAACTGTGTTCAAAATGCCCTATTTGTGGATAATATTTAAAATGAATGTTTTCTCTCTTACAGCATTACAGCATTAGCTTTTAGTAGCTGAAATTACAAGTTCTCGCAATTACATGATTTAAGCAGTTTTACAAACTCTACCAATGTTGATCATATCTCCGGAACGGTTTAAGATATCTAAGTGCTGTAAAGGGCAAAATGATTTGTTTGCCAATTGCAAACGAGACAAGTAACTAAATATTATACAGTGCGTCCCACTAGCTTTCGAACCAGAAAAAAAAAACGTTATAATTTCCGAACAAATATGCATAGGAACATGAAATTCACAATACACGTACCTTGTTTCATGCTGAATACACGGCCGTCACAGCAAGTGCTGAAAGTGTCCTCCCTGGACGTCAAGACATGTTTGTACACGGTGTTCCATATTGTGAAAAGTCCGGTGTAGAGTCTCCGGTGTGATCTCATGAATCACATTCTCAATGTTGTTTCGCAACTCTTGCAGTGATCGTTGGTTGTTTCTGTAGACACAACCTTTAAGAAAACCCCATAAGAAGAAATGAGGTGGTGTCAAATGCGGGGATCGTGGTGGCCACAATCCTTTGGAGATTATCCTGTCACCAAAAAAGGACTCAATGTCTGCCATGGCCACGTTGGAAGTATGGCGTGTTGCTTCGTCTTGTTGGAAATAACCGTGACGCAGTTTTTGATCGTCCAGCTGATTCACAAATTCACTGAATATGTGTAAGTAAATTTGTGTGTTTACTGTATCTTCAAATAAGATGGGTCCAATGATACGCTGTCGGGAAATTGCACACCAAACTCCCACCTTCAAGGGATGAAGTGGAATCTCGTGGTACACATGCGCCCCACACCCGAGTATTCTGCGAGTTCATATAACCGGAGAGATGGAACCAAGCTTCATCTGTGAACCAAGTATAGTCTAGGATTCCTGGATTGTCATGCAACAAAGCTTGCAACCAACGACAATACATCATGTGCTTCCCCCAATCTGTAGTCTTCAACTCCTGGACGACTGTAACGCGATATGGAAACAGCTTGGCTCTTTTGGCGGCTCTTTGCACAGTTGACTTTGACATCCCTACCTCTTGTGATAATCGACGCAGGCGCTCTTCTTAGGCAACTGCAAAAGAAGTTGCCGCACATTCTGTACTTTCTCCTCGGACATCCGTGGATGCGCGCCTCCATGTCCCGTAAGCAACGTTCCTGTTGTTTCGAACTTGTTTACCAAATGATGTATTGATGGTTTCGATGGTCCTTTACAGCATCCTAATTCACGTTGAACGGTCTGATACGATCCTGATATCCAATATTTTTTTAACAATGAACATGCGTTCTTGTACGGTGTACAGAACCATCCTCGCGATGCAGCGACTCGAGTCACACTAACGCACGCGCACCACACCAAGCAGCACTTCCACTGGCGCCACCTATGGTCTTTGTTTTGACGTGTGCGCTTATCTTCAACCCTTTCTCGTGTTTAGCATGAAACAAGGTACGTGTGTTGTGAATTGCATTTTCTTATGTACATTTGTTCGGAAATTATAACGTTTTTTTCTTTTCGAAAGCTAGTGGGTGCACTGTACTAATCTAAGCATTTTGTTCGAAATAGACGTTTCAAGAAAATAAAATTTTCAAGCCCTGGTAACATGGTTTCCATTCATTCGAAACAACTCATATCATGACCATGATATCCAATGCTAATGTACATTCGATGTGTGTTATGCTGTTCTTCTGGAATGTGCAGTATGTGTGTTAGAGGCTTCCAAACTTGGGATATTTGTAATATTATAACATCCTTAATTTGCAACACTGAATAATAAAAATGATATTTTAGGTTTTCGTTTCACATTTTAATTTGAAATATGTAATAATCTGATGACGCAGTATCATTTGAAAAAAATATAACTTTATATTGGATTGGCAACACTGTTCACCCGTTGGTTACAAAATACAAAGGACGTTCTACCTCTCCTTACAGTTTCTTGGTGAGAAATTTCGTTTCCCTGTCTTTTGCAAATTCTGAGATATTTACAACTATCATTATGAATGAACCACCCTGTATATAAAATCAGTAATAATTTAATCTTTAACAATCTTATTTTAATAGAATAAGAAAATTGTTTTGTAAATAAATAAATCTTCCGTGTAATCTGAATACTTGCCTCGCACTGGAAGATCCATGTGAAATATACGTGAAAAACTATCACACTACACTATCTTCAATATAACTCGAGATGCATTCTATTCAACATAAGCCTCTCCTTATGGCTAAATACAATTGGTATTATGCGCAAATACATTTACGATAAAAGATGCAATTACATTTAATATACATTTGTATAAAAATCAACCATTCACAAATAGTATTCCGAATCAATGACGGGTTGACATAAATGCCCTATAATTAAGAGTGCTGTAGATTTTGTAATACATATGTATAATACGTAAAAATATGTAGGCGATTTATTTGGGATGTATTGCAACTGATAGCAACAAAAGTCATCATGTTTATCTACCTCTTTTCATTTTCACAAATCAACAACTATTCTCAAAGAATAGAATGTGTTGAACACGAAATATGAGCTAACAACTATATGCAATGTATGTAAACTGATAAAAACCATTTTGGAATAACATATGGTAATAACCGTCAAGTGTATTCTGTTTGTATGTATGTATTTGTATATACATATTTCGAGAAATTAAGTACGGACTTAAGCCAGTCATGTATGAGGGATGAAGTCCCTCGGGGAGCATACTATAGAAGAAACAAAGAAAGCAACGGGAAAAGGAGGAAGTGGCTTGTGATCTTTGTGGTAGATATCATTCCAGTATTTGGCAGGTTGAATAAGAAAAAAACAGGGAAATAAAACACAATCAGAATGGCTGGCCTGGAAACGCTGTTACACCTGTTCGATATGGTGTCGCCATCGGGATGTTTTCTGTGTTGAATCAATATGTCGGAGCGAACAACCTTCCTACGTATTTACTCAGCAATATTGTGTTTCTTAGAATTAAATAAACGGAGAACGTTTACTTTGGAGTAAGGACAACATATTTGATGAGCTAATGTGTTTATGTTGTGGAGTCTTTGTTCCTTTGATGTTACTGATTCATAGAGAAGGGAGATGTTGGGAGGAGAGATGGGGCTCATATTCTGTTTTAATTTGCAAGGTTTCAGGAATATAAGACTAATGGAAGTTAGTAGACGTTGTTATATGTTTCGGTTTATTTTGCAATTATCGTATAAAATTGTGATTTGAACCCACCAATAAAGATTCAGGCTTCTGAATGTTATCATACGAATGTGTCACGATTCACCTTCTTCTGAAAGGATTTCTTTCTAAATTAGGCATCCGTACCTTTACAAGTAGTATTTTTATTACTGTTTGGAAAAATCAAGGCAGATTTTATTTCTTTAAGTTCGCGTACACCCTTACAAGTAGTATTTTATTAATGTTTGGAAAAATCAAGGCAGATTTTATTTTTTTAAGTTCGCGTACACCCTTACAAGTAGTATTTTTATTACTGTTTGGAAAAATCAAGGCAGATTTTATTTCTTTAAGTTCACGTACATTCTTACAAGTAGTATTTTTATTACTGTTTGAAAAAATCAATTCAGATTTTATTTCTTTAAGTTCCCGTACATCCTTACAAGTAGTAATTTTATTACTGTTTGGAAAATCAAGGTAAATTTTATTTCTTTAAGTTCGCGTACACCCTTACAAGTAGTATTTTATTACTGTTTGGAAAAATCAAGGCAGATTTTATTTCTTTAAGTTCCCGTACATCCTTACAAGTAGTATTTTTATTACTGTTTGGAAAAATCAAGGCAGATTTTATTTCTTTAATTTCGCGTACACCCTTACAAGTAGTATTTTATTACTGTTTGGAAAAAATCAAGGCAGATTTTATTTCTTAAGTTCCCGTACACCCTTACAAGTAGTATTTTCCTTACAATTTGAAGAAATCAAGGCAGATATTTATTTTGTAAGTTTCCGTGTACCCTTACAAGTAGTATTTTCATTATTGTTTGAAGAAATGAAGACAGATATTTATTTTTTTAACATTCCATACACCCTTGCAAGTAGTATTTCCGTTACTGTTTGAAGAAATCAAGGCAGATATTTATTTTGTAAGTTTCCGTACACCCTTACAAGTAGTATTTTCATTATTGTTTAAAGAAATCAATACAGATATTTATTTTTTTAACATTCCATACACCCTTACAAGTAGTATTTCCGTTACTGTTTGAAGAAATCAAGACAGACATTTATTTTTTAACATTCCGTACACCCTTGCAAGTAGTATTTTTGTTACGGTTTGAGGAAATCAAGGAAGATATTTTTTTTTAAACTTACGTATACCCTTACCAGTAGTGTTTTCATTACTGTTTGGAAAAATCAATGCAGATATTATTTTTAGCATTCCGTACACTTTTACAAGTAGTATTTTTATTACTGTTTGGAAAAATCAAGGCAGATTTTATTTCTTTAAGTTCACGTACATTCTTACAAGTAGTATTTTTATTACTGTTTGAAAAAATCAAGGCAGATTTTATTTCTTTAAGTTCCCGTACATCCTTACAAGTAGTAATTTTATTACTGTTTGGAAAATCAAGGCAAATTTTATTTCTTAAGTTCCCGTACACCCTTACAAGTAGTATTTTCCTTACAATTTGAAGAAATCAAGGCAGATATTTATTTTGTAAGTTTCCGTGTACCCTTACAAGTAGTATTTTCATTATTGTTTGAAGAAATGAAGACAGATATTTACTTTTTTAACATTCCATACACCCTTGCAAGTAGTATTTCCGTTACTGTTTGAAGAAATCAAGGCAGATATTTATTTTGTAAGTTTCCGTACACCCTTACAAGTAGTATTTTCATTATTGTTTGAAGAAATCAATACAGATATTTATTTTTTTAACATTCCTTACACCCTTACAAGTAGTATTTCCGTTACTGTTTGAAGAAATCAAGACAGACATTTATTTTTTAACATTCCGTACACCCTTGCAAGTAGTATTTTTGTTACGGTTTGAGGAAATCAAGGAAGATATTTTTCTAAACTTGCGTATACCCTTACCAGTAGTGTTTTCATTACTGTTTGGAAAAATCAATGCAGATATTTTTTTTAGCATTCCGTACACTTTTACAAGTAGTATTTTTATTACTGTTTGGACAAATCAAGGCAGATTTTATTTCTTTAAGTTCACGTACATTCTTACAAGTAGTATTTTTATTACTGTTTGAAAAAATCAAGGCAGATTTTATTTCTTTAAGTTCCCGTACATCCTTACAAGTAGTAATTTTATTACTGTTTGGAAAATCAAGGCAAATTTTATTTCTTAAGTTCCCGTACACCCTTACAAGTAGTATTTTCCTTACAATTTGAAGAAATCAAGGCAGATATTTATTTTGTAAGTTTCCGCGTACCCTTACAAGTAGTATTTTTACAAGTAGTATTTTTACTACTGTTTGGAAAAATCAAGGAAGATTTTATTTCTTTAAGTTCCCGTACATCCTTACAAGTAGTATTTTTATTACTGTTTGGAAAATCAAGGCAGATTTTATTTCTTTAAGTTCCCGTACACTCTTACAAGTAGTATTTTCCTTACAGTTTGAAGAAATCAAGGCAGATATTTATTTTGTAAGTTTCCTTACACCATTATAAGTAGTATTTTCATTATTGTTTGAAGAAATCAATACAGATATTTATTTTTTAACATTCCGTACACCCTTGCAAGTAGTATTTTTGTTACGGTTTGAGGAAATCAAGGAAGATATTTTTTTTAAACTTACGTATAACCTTACCAGTAGTGTTTTCATTACTGTTTGGAAAAATCAATGCAGATATTTTTTTTAGCATTCCGTACACTTTTACAAGTAGTATTTTTACTACTGTTTGGAAAAATCAAGGCAGATTTTATTTCTTTAGGTTCCCGTACACCCTTACAAGTAGTATTTTTATTACTGTTTGGAAAATCAAGGCAGATTTTATTTCTTTAAGTTCCCGTACACTCTTACAAGTAGTATTTTCCTTACAGTTTGAAGAAATCAAGGCAGATATTTATTTTGTAAGTTTCCCTTGTAACGAGATGTTTATTTAGAGTTAAAAAAAAAGTAAAATTAGCTTCACATTATAACAGCGCCAACAGCGGAATTTGTGCGAACTATCTTCCTACGTTTAATTTCTGTCTATAGGCAACAGCACTTTAGCTGTTGAATCCAAGTCTGAGCTATCCTGAGTTTCGAATTTTGTTCGAAATGGGTAAAACCAGTTAACCAGTTGCTATTTTGTATCTTGAAAGCATAGTTCTGAAAGTTAAAATCTTATTATGTGATATTATTATATTCTAAGAATTCAATTGAGGATCGGTGTATGTGTGAAATAAGTTATAGTTATTTGGTGCTACGTTAAAAAAAAAAAAAGTGTTTCCTCTTGATCCTGTTAATACATGTTTTGTGTGAAGTTCCATGCCTATAGTATGCAAATAACAAGGAGGAATATTGTATTCAAAATATTGGTGAGTTAATTACTGTATTTATTAATTATAAAGAAATAAGTTTGATATAAGTAACTATGAATTGTTCAGATTTAAAAAATTCTTACAGATTATATGTAATTTTCTAGGAAGTTAAGGTTATCTGCTTATTTGCTGGAGAAATATTTGTCTATTGAAGTAGCTTTTTTGGATGGAATTCTTTATTAGCAGTCATTAGATGTATTAATTTATTGAATTTGTTATAAAGTTAATGAATAGAACAAAGAATATTATTTTCCCGATTAACCATACTATTAAGTATACTTATGAATAGTAGCTGCATTCGCAATAATATTTTTGAACTCAGGATTACTATATATTTAATTAACATTGTTTATGCATTAAATAATTTAATTTCTGAACCTGCTATACGTTATAAGTGTGGATGTGCCCGAAGGGTACATTTGTTCTACCTAACGACGGCTCCATTCAATCACTTGTACGAGTAAAGGGTGGAGATCGCGTTACACAAATTCAACAGCTAAAGTGTTCCTTCTTATTCTTCATTAGTAGAAATATTATTATTATAAGTAGCAGGAAGGATAGATTTGGGAAAGCAGGTTCTGTTTTTCATCTACATGAAATATAGTATTGCTAGCACCAGTGTAGTTAATTTTGTTACGATACACGTATCTAGTTCTTACTTGTCAGGATATCACTTGTTTGGTAACAAATCGGCTGTATATAGAAAGAATTTTGTGAGAGTTGAGTTTTATATATTGCGGGGTTCGAGCCAGAAACATGTCAGATACGAGTAGTGAACGTACCCATCAGGGCCAGTTAAATTTAAATAATTTTCCCAATGGAGATGGTGGTTTGATAATACCTAATCCATTAAATCCTTTTTTGAGGGAGCAAGATTTTTCGTTTTTAGAAAACGAAAGATATAGGGACAGTTACTGTAGGGCAGTTGAGCCACAAACAGCTGGTAGTTTATCACCGTTGTTAGATTCAGATACCAGCAGTGTTTACACTTCGACCTTGGCAGGTGCAACGACTCACGATTTGAGGAATGAGAGTGTTGCGGTAGGTCAGTTAAGGCAAACTGGTTTTAGCGCACCTGTGGTAGATAAGAGCTGTTTTGCTTTAAATGAAAAAGACTGTTGGAAAATTGATAAACAAATCAATACAGAGAATGAACGTAGTAAGTCATATTTACATAATTTTATGCCGTTCTCTGTGGATATGAATAAATTAGCAGTATCAGCTGCCAATGAGAATTTTTCGGAAAAAATAAAAAGAATCCCTTTTTGTGATGGAACTAAAGACGAAATTATTTTTCTTTTCTTATTAGAGATTTATAAGATTATGAAACTCAACTTGTTCCCGAAAGAAGCTTTGTTTATTATAGCTTTAGGAAGGAGTAGTGGCCTTATCAATCATGAGTTATCTAATTTGATAAAGGGTTCAAATCAGTGGGTACATATTAGTTACCTATTGTATTCAAAATTTGTGACCCCGATAGGTAAACAACAAATAGAACGTAAATATATTTATTGTTTGCAAAAGCCGGAGGTTAATATAGTATCTCACGTCGAGAGTGTGGTGGATAGTTATGTGACCACACACGGGAGAGAAGATATACAAACATTAATTGACATTCTTTTAAATGGGATGAAGCCTCAAATACGTTATGAACTTTTTAAATATAATCGTCCAGTATCTCTAGAATTTGTGAAAGCAGAAGTGGAAAAATATGAGTTACATCAGCGGAACTTAATTGTTTACAATAGTTTAGTTAAACATCAACAAAAGGAAACAGTAGGAAGAAAAGTAGTTCAGTGCTATTTTTGTCAAGGAAATCATAGAGTTTCCCAGTGTCCACATAAACTTTCTCAATGTATAGCTAAGTTGAACATTGAAAGCGGTGAGCGGGTACGCAGTGTTACAAATAGTGAGAGGTCCCGGGTTCGTTCCCAAGCAAGTAAGGTCAATAAAGGTCCAGTTAATAAACTTTCTTCAAACTTTAAGGAGGTTAGGAGTGAGAATCCATATAAAGGAACATTCAAGAACTTAATTGCAGCATTTGTCAATGCCTTTATTATGGGGAAACAATTAAAAGGAGGACTTGACAGTTGTAGCTCAGTTTCCTTGGTGAATAAACAATACTTTGAGAAGTGGAATAAAACTTTAAATAATCCTGTGCGTGTTTATGAGCAAAAATTTAGTGGAGTAGGTGTGGACAGACAAAAGATCGAGTTGAATTCCTGTGTTTTCTTATTTATTAGATTTCATAAGAAAACTTACAAATTGAAATTCTTTCTAGTGGAAGGTTTAGAACCTACATTTATCGTAGGAGTCCAGGAACTAAAATTTATAAGTGCTCAGATAGACTTTGACAATAACAAACTTTTATTGAAACAAGAACGTGCCGTGGTACCCCTTACTTATAATCTGTCACCCCCCTCCCATAAAGATAATTCTTATTCTGCGCAAAGCGATTTATTTTGTAGCGATGGTGCTTCTGCTTACGCCAATTTGTTTATGAGGATGGACGGTTGTAGAGAAAGGGAAATGACTTCGTCGCCAGGCGTCTGCAAGGTTTCCATATCGTCAGCGCCTTTGGATCCTCCCATTGTTGCCAACCCAGGAGAGACTTTTTCTTCATTGTATCCGGAGAGGTCAGGGAATTTTGAACAGCGGCCATCAGCATTGTCACCAATCACAGTAGACCCTAGTTTCTTGGAACAGGATCATACTTTACAAGGGTATGTTGATAATTTAATAAATAAATATCCTAATGTTTATAGTGATAAGATAGGATGTATTAATGGATTTGAACATCAAATATTGTTAAAAGGCGATACACCTATACGGAAAAAAACCTTACCCTCTTTCGCGGGCAGAACAAAGGCAAATGGATGTAATTTTGGATGATTTACTTGCTCAAGGAATAATTCGTCCTAGTAATTCCCAGTGGGCTTTCCCTTGTTTTCTTGTCAACAATAAGTCAGGAAGTAAAAGGCTTGTAGTGAATTATCAATCTCTAAATTCTCGTTTGTGTTTAAATGCACAATATACTCCTCGTATGGAAGATGTGTTAGCTAGTCTATCACAGGGAGTTATTTACAGCCATTTTGATGTTCACGCAGCATATCATCATTTGAAACTTAGTGAAAATTCGACTCAATATACCGCCTTTTTAACTCATCGCGGTTTATTTGAATATAAGTATGTGCCTTTTGGTATATATTCAGGATCATTTATTTTGTCAAAGGTTTTAACTGATTTGCTATATCCTTTGAAAGAACAAGGTGTGGATTGGTTTTTTGATGATATAGTGGCAGTAAGTAAAGATATAGAGAGTCATAAACAGCTAATTGAGTCAATTTTGCAGAAGTTTAATGAGGTTGTTATAACATTGTCGGTTAATAAATCTGCATTATTTCAGAGAAAGATCTCATATTTGGGATTTGTTGTTGAAAACGGAAATCTATGTATGGATCCTTCTAGAATAGAGGTTATCAGGAAATTACCTGCACCGAAAAATCGGAAAAGTTTGATTAGCTTAGCTAGTTTTTTACAGTTTTATAGTAGGTTTATACCAAACTTTCATGAGGTGATGGAACCGATAACTCGACTTCGTTCGGCGAAGTGTAAATTTGAGTGGGGAAAAGAACAGCAAAGAGCTTTAGATCAGATAAAGGAATTATTTGAAGCTTATGTAGTATTGAAACTTCCAGATTTGAATAAACCCTTTATAATTACATCAGATGCCTGTTTAAAATCCTTAGGAGGCACGTTAGAACAATTAGATAATCAGGGAAATGGAGTTCCGGTAGCATTCTTTTCTAGACGCTTACGTAAATATGATTTAAATAAGCCGATCTTTTTGTTGGAACTTATGGCGGCGGTTGAATGCATGGAACGATATAAAACCTTTTTGCATAATAAATTCGAACTGAGGGTAGACCATGTGGGTTTAGCGTATGCTATACGTAACATACGAAGGGTCAAAAGGTATGGTAGTTTATTGTATCGATTATTAGCGTTTGATTTCACTGTAAAATCTGTTTCAAGTAACTTGAATATAAGTGCAGATTTTATGTCACGATTGTTTGACGAGGAAAATTTTGAATCTATGTATTTAGAGCCAACCATGGAACAAGAGATTAATAATTTATGCTTAGTAAATCTCTGGAATATGCCATTTGCTAACATATCTATAAAAGATCATCAAGCTAGAGATCCTGAATTAATGGAGATTATACATCGTTTAGAACGAAAGGAGAGATTAGAGGATTATAAGTTAATTAAAGGGATTCTGTGTAAAAAGACTAAAGCTATAAAAAACCCGTATAAGATTTGTCTTCCAAAATGTCTAGCCAATAGTATTATAGAGTTTCATCATAGTTGTATTTTACCCGAAAGCCATTTAGGGACAAGAAAAACTATTGGGCGTATAGCAGCCAAATATACTTGGAGTGGGATGGTAGAAGATATAAAACAATTTGTGTCATGCTGTGAGCTATGTCAGAAAAATAAACCTAATAATAGGAAACAAATGGGTCAATTAACATCAGATTTTGAAAAATTTGTAAATGGGAGATGGTATACGGACACTATTGGTCCAATGTGCAATACACGATCGGGACGCCACTGTTTGATTGTGGTAGATTCGTTTTCTAAGCGAGTTTTCTTAGAACCACTCCGTGTACTCTCTAGTCAAGCCATTATCAATCGTTTATATAAATTAATGTGTAGACATGGCTTTATATTTTCTTTGGCACATGACAATGCTAGTGTGTATAGCTCTGCACTATTTAAAGATTTTTTATATAGTAATGGTATTCGCGATATTCGAATTTCTCCGTACCATAGTGCCTCAAACGCAGCTGAAAGATACATTTCAGTTTTGAAAAATTCGTTGAGGATATACTTTAGTAAGAGACAGAGTCAATGGGATACGGGTCTATACGAAATAGAGTACTCGATTAACAGCGCTGTTCATGAGGAGACCAAGTGTAGTCCCTTTGATTTAGTTTGTAACTATAACTGCGGGGACCCATTAGAGGTAAAATGGAATGTGCAGGAGCTAGATATCCAAAAGAAAGACCCCAATTTGTGGGTAAATGCGCTCCATAATATGGAGAAAGCATGGCATAGGAAAAAGAAAATTTTTAATAAACGAAGAATACCTACTAATTATCAAGTGGGTGATAAACTTTTAATTAAAGCCCAAACCAAGTCATCTTTGGCTGATAACATTACGAAGAGTTTATCAGAAAGGTGGTTGGGGCCATTCGAACTCCAGAAATTCCTTGGTGAAAACTCCTTACAGGTTAAATCTGTTGTAAATGACAGAGATATTCGTAGAGTACATGTCTCAATGACAAAACCTTTCAGAGAAAGGAGAATCCCTATTGTTAATTAGAAATTTTCAAAAAAAAAAAAAATCATAAAGTGTTATTGAAGCTTTACGTTGGTGCTATAAGACAATAGACGAACATAATTTTAAGTAATTTTTAAAGTGTTATATGTTAAAATAGTTTTCTCATTGCAGGCCTGTAATGTGTCCGTCTAAATATGTCTAATGTATTGCTTCCTTAATTGTAAATTGGGCTTTTAGTCCAATAGTCTGGATTGTATCGTCATTTGTTAATGGAGAATTCCGTGGATCGGATTCCAGCCTGTTTGTCATGTCTCTTGGATGGAAATGGATTATTCCGATAAAACTGGTTATGGATAAATCAACATATTATTTTTCAACTGGAAACTATTCGTTCAGTATGTAATCAAGACAGAAATTGTAAGTTACAATGTAATTTCTTTTTCTATTATTGAATATGTAAAATATAATATGTAGGGTAAGTATATATTTAATATTGCTTAAGAAAATCAGGAAATAGCATTTAGGCGCTATTTCATAATTTTGGAAGTGTTTGTAAATTTATGAAAGATGCGAATCACAGACGACTTACTATAGTTGCTAACTGTAGAGAGAGTGTATAGTATGGTAGTGGTTTGATTGTATTTTGGGGGTTATTTTTTTTTTATTTTTAGTTTATTTTTCTTTAGTTGGTGTAGTTGGGAAGTATGTTTCTGCTAGTTAGTAGGTATAGTGATAATAGTTTGGTGATTAATCGTGACTTTGAGACAAACGAGATTCTGCATATTTCATAACAAAAAAAAAAAATATTTTTTTTTTGAGGGAGAGGTGAATGTGTAACCAGATGTTTATTTAGAGTTTAAAAAAAAAGTAAAATTAGCTTCACATTATAACAGCGCCAACAGCGGAATTTGTGCGAACTATCTTCCTACGTTTAATTTCTGTCTATAGGCAACAGCACTTTAGCTGTTGAATCCAAAGGTAGAAGTCTGAGCTATCCTGAGTTTCGAATTTTGTTCGAAATGGGTAAAACCAGTTAACCAGTTGCTATTTTGTATCTTGAAAGCATAGTTCTGAAAGTTAAAATCTTATTACGTGATATTATTATATTCTAAGAATTCAATTGAGGATCGGTGTATGTGTGAAATAAGTTATAGTTATTTGGTGCTACGTTTAAAAAAAAAAGTGTTTCCATTTGATCCTGTTAATACATGTTTTGTGTGAAGTTCCATGCCTATAGTATGCAAATAACAAGGAGGAATATTGTATTCAAAATATTGGTGAGTTAATTACTGTATTTATTAATTATAAAGAAATAAGTTTGATATAAGTAACTATGAATTGTTCAGATTTAAAAAATTCTTACAGATTATATGTAATTTTCTAGGAAGTTAAGGTTATCTGCTTATTTGCTGGAGAAATATTTGTCTATTGAAGTAGCCTTTTTGGATGGAATTCTTTATTAGCAGTCATTAGATGTATTAATTTATTGAATTTGTTATAAAGTTAATGAATAGAACAAAGAATATTATTTTCCCGATTAACCATACTATTAAGTATACTTATGAATAGTAGCTGCATTCGCAATAATATTTTTGAACTCAGGATTACTATATATTTAATTAACATTGTTTATGCACTAAATAATTTAATTTCTGAACCTGCTATACGTTATAAGTGTGGATGTGCCCGAAGGGTACATTTGTTCTACCTAACGACGGCTCCATTCAATCACTTGTACGAGTAAAGGGTGGAGATCGCGTTACACCCTACACTATTATAAGTAGTATTTTCATTATTGTTTGAAGAAATCAATACAGATATTTATTTTTTAACATTCCATACACCCTTACAAGTAGTATTTCCGTTACTGTTTGAAGAAATCAAGACAGACATTTATTTTTTAACATTCCGTACACCCTTGCAAGTAGTATTTTTGTTACGGTTTGAGGAAATCAAGGAAGATATTTTTTTAAACTTACGTATACCCTCAACAGTAGTGTTTTCATTACTGTTTGGAAAAATCAATGCAGATACCTTACAGTTTGAAGAAATCAAGGCAGATATTTATTTTGTAAGTTTCCCTACGCCATTATAAGTAGTATTTTCATTATTGTTTGAAGAAATCAATACAGATATTTATTTTTTAAGATTCTGTACACCCTTGCAAGTAGTATTTTTGTTACGGTTTAAAGAAATCAAGGAAGATATTTTTTTCAAACTTACGTATACCCTTACCAGTAGTATTTTTATTACTGTTTGGAAAAATCAAGGCAGATTTTATTTCTTTAAGTTCGCGTACACCCTTACAAGTAGTATTTTATTACTGTTTGGAAAAATCAAGGCAGATTTTATTTCTTTAAGTTCGCGTACACCCTTACAAGTAGTATTTTTATTACTGTTTGGAAAAATCAAGGCAGATTTTATTTCTTTAAGTTCATGTACATTCTTACAAGTAGTATTTTTATTACTGTTTGAAAAAATCAAGGCAGATTTTATTTCTTTAAGTTCCCGTACATCCTTACAAGTAGTAATTTTATTACTGTTTGGAAAAATCAAGGCCGATTTTATTTCTTTAAGTTCCCGTACACCCTTACAAGTAGTATTTTCCTTACAATTTGAAGAAATCAAGGCAGATATTTATTTTGTAAGTTTCCGTACACCCTTACAAGTAGTATTTTCATTATTGTTTGTTGAAATCAAGACAAATATTTATTTTTTTTAACATTCCATACACTCTTACAAGTAGTATTTCCGTCACTGTTTGAAGAAATCAAGACAGACATTTATTTTTTAACATTCCGTATACCCTTACAAGTAGTATTTTCATTATTGTTTGAAGAAATCAAGACAGACATTTATTTTTTAACATTCCGTACACCCTTGCATGTAGTATTTTTGTTACGGTTTGAGGAAATCAAGGAAGATATTTTTTTTTAAACTTACGTATACCCTTACCAGTAGTGTTTTCATTACTGTTTGGAAAAATCAATGCAGATATTTTATTTAGCATTCCGTACACTTTTACAAGTAGTATTTTATTACTGTTTGGAAAAATCAAGGCAGATTTTATTTCTTTAAGTTCCCTTACACCCTTACAAGTAGTATTTTTATTACTGTTTGGAAGAATCAAGGCAGATTTTATTTCTTTAAGTTCACGTACATTCTTACAAGTAGTATTTTTATTACATTTTGAAAAAATCAAGGCAGATTTTATTTCTTTAAGTTCACGTACATTCTTACAAGTAGTATTTTTATTACTGTTTGAAAAAATCAAGGCAGATTTTATTTCTTTAAGTTCACGTAAATTCTTACAAGTAGTATTTTTATTATTCTTTGAAAAAATCATGGCAGATTTTATTTCTTTAAGTTCCCGTACATCCTTACAAGTAGTAATTTTATTACTGTTTGGAAAATCAAGGCAAATTTTATTTCTTAAGATCCCGTACACCCTTACAAGTAGTATTTTCCTTACAGTTTGAAGAAATCAAGGCAGATATTTATTTTGTAAGTTTCCCTACACCATTATAAGAAGTATTTTCATTATTGTTTGAAGAAATCAAGACAGACATTGATTTTTTAACATTCCGTACACCCTTGCAAGTAGTATTTTTGTTACGGTTTGAACAAATCAAGGAAGATATTTTTTTTAAACTTACGTATACCCTTACCAGTAGTGTTTTCATTACTGTTTGGAAAAATCAAGGCAAATTTTATTTCTTTAAGTTCGCGTACACCCTTACAAGTAGTATTTTTATTACTGTTTGGAAAAATCAAGGCAGATTTTATTTCTTTAAGTTCACGTACATTCTTACAAGTAGTATTTTTATTACTGTTTGAAAAAATCAAGGCAGATTTTATTTCTTTAAGTTCCCGTACATCCTTACAAGTAGTAATTTTATTACTGTTTGGAAAATCAAGGCAAATTTTATTTCTTAAGTTCCCGTACACCCTTACAAGTAGTATTTTCCTTACAATTTGAAGAAATCAAGGCAGATATTTATTTTGTAAGTTTCCGTGTACCCTTAGAAGTACTATTTTCATTATTGTTTGAAGAAATGAAGACAGATATTTATTTTTTAAAGATTCCATACACCCTTGCAAGTAGTATTTCCGTTACTGTTTGAAGAAATCAAGACAGACATTTATTTTTTAACATTCCGTACACCCTTGCAAGTAGTATTTTTGTTACGGTTTGAGGAAATCAAGGAAGATATTTTTTTAAACTTTTGTGTACCCTTACCAGTAGTGTTTTCATTACTGTTTGGAAAAATCAATGCAGATATTTTTTTAGCATTCCGTACACTTTTACAAGTAGTATTTTATTACTGTTTGGAAAAATCAAGGCAGACTTTATTTCTTTAAGTTCGCGTACACCCTTACAAGTAGTATTTTTATTACTGTTTGGAAAAATCAAGGCAGATTTTATTTCTTTAAGTTCACGTACATTCTTACAAGTAGTATTTTTATTACTGTTTGAAAAATTCAAGGCAGATTTTATTTCTATAAGTTCACGTACATCCTTACAAGTAGTATTTTATTACTGTTTGGAAAAATCAAGGCAGATTTTATTTCTTTAAATTCCCGTACACCCTTACAAGTATTATTTTTATTTCTGTTTGGAAAAATCAAGGCAGATATTTATTTTGTAAGTTTCCGTACACCCTTACAAGTAGTATTTTCATTATTGTTTGAAGAAATGAAGACAGATATTTATTTTTTTAACATTCCATACACCCTTACAAGTAGTATTTCCGTTACGGTTTGAAGAAATCAAGACAGACATTTATTTTTTAACATTCCGTACACCCTTACAAGTAGTATTTTCATTATTGTTTGAAGAAATCAAGGCAGACATTTATTTTGTAAGTTTCCGTACACCCTTACAAGTAGTATTTTCATTATTGTTTGAAGAAATCAAGACAGATATTTATTTTTTTAACATTCCATACACCCTTACAAGTAGTATTTCCGTTACTGTTTGAAGAAATCAAGACAGACATTTATTTTTTAACATTCCGTACACCCTTGCAAGTAGTATTTTTGTTACGGTTTGAGGAAATCAAGGAAGATATTTTTTTAAACTTACGTATACCCTTACCAGTAGTGTTTTCGTTACTGTTTGGAAAAATCAATGCAGATTTTTTTTTAGCATTCCGTACACTTTTACAAGTAGTATTTTTATTACTGTTTGGAAAAATCAAGGAAGATTTTATTTCTTTAAGTTCATGTACATTCTTACAAGTAGTATTTTTATTACTGTTTGAAAAAATCAAGGCAGATTTTATTTCTTTAAGTTTCCGTACACCCTTACAAGTAGTTTTTTTATTACTGTATGGAAAAATAAAGGCAGATTTTATTTCTTTAAGTTCGCGTACACCCTTACAAGTAGTATTTTTATTACTTTTTAGAAAATCAAGGCAGATTTTATTTTTTTAAGTTCCCGTACACCCTTACAAGTAGTATTTTCCTTACAATTTGAAGAAATGAAGGCAGATATTTATTTTGTAAGTTTCCGTACACCCTTACAAGTAGTATTTTCATTATTGTTTGAAGAAATCAAGACAGATATTTATTTTTTTAACATTCCATACACCCTTACAAGTATTATTTCCGTTACTGTTTGAAGAAATCAAGACAGACATTTATTTTTTAACATTCCGTACACCCTTACAAGTAGTATTTTCCTTACAATTTGAAGAAATCAAGACAGACATTTATTTTTTAACATTCCGTACACCCTTACAAGTAGTATTTTTGTTACAGTTTGAAGAAATCAAGACAGACATTTATTTTTTAACATTCCGTACACTTTTACAAGTAGTATTTTTATTACTGTTTGGAAAAATCAAGGCAGATTTTATTTCTTTAAGTTCATGTACATTCTTACAAGTAGTATTTTTATTACTGTTTGAAAAAATCAAGGCAGATTTTATTTCTTTAAGTTTCCGTACACCCTTACAACTAGTATTTTTATTACTGTATGGAAAAATCAAGGCAGATTTTATTTCTTTAAGTTTCCGTACACCCTTACAAGTAGTATTTTTATTACTGTTTGGAAAAATCAAGGCAGATTTTATTTCTTTAAATTCCCGTACACCCTTACAAGTAGTATTTTTATTACTGTTTGGAAAAATCAAGGCAGATTTTATTTCTTTAAGTTTCCGAACACCCTTACAAGTAGTAGTTTTATTACTGTATGGAAAAATCAAGGCAGATTTTATTTCTTTAAGTTTCCGTACACCCTCACAAGTAGTATTTTTATTACTTTTTAGAAAATCAAGGCAGATTTTATTTCTTTAAGTTTCCGTACACCCTTACAAGTAGTATTTTCCTTACAATTTGAAGAAATCAAGGCAGATATTTATTTTGTAAGTTTTCGTACACCCTTACAAGTAGTATTTTCATTATTGTTTGAAGAAATCAAGACAGATATTTATTTTTTTAACATTCCATACACCCTTACAAGTAGTATTTCCGTTACGGTTTGAAGAAATCAAGACAGACATTTATTTTTTAACATTCCGTACACCCTTGCAAGCAGTATTTTTTTTACGGTTTGAGGAAATTAAGGAAGATATTTTTTTAAACTTACGTATACCCTTACCAGTAGTGTTTTCATTACTGTTTGGAAAAATCAATGCAGATTTTTTTTAGCATTCCGTACACTTTTACAAGTAGTATTTTTATTACTGTTTGGAAAAATCAAGGCAGATTTTATTTCTTTAAGTTCATGTACATTCTTACAAATAGTATTTTTATTACTGTTTGAAAAAATCAAGGCAGATTTTATTTCTTTAAGTTTCCGTACACCCTTACAAGTAGTTATTTTATTACTGTATGGAAAAATCAAGGCAGATTTTATTTCTTTAAGTTCGCGTACACCCTTACAAGTAGTATTTTTATTACTTTTTAGAAAATCAAGGGAGATTTTATTTCTTTAAGTTCCCGTACACCCTTACAAGTAGTATTTTCCTTACAATTTGAAGAAATCAAGGCAGATATTTATTTTGTAAGTTTCCGTACACCCTTACAAGTAGTATTTTCATTATTGTTTGAAGAAATCAAGACAGATATTTATTTTTTTAACATTACATACACCCTTACAAGTAGTATTTCCGTTACTGTTTGAAGAAATCAAGACAGACATTTATTTTTTAACATTCCGTACACCCTTGCAAGTAGTATTTTTGTTACGGTTTGAGGAAATCAAGGAAGATATTTTTTTAAACTTACGTATACCCTTACCAGTAGTGTTTTCATTACTGTTTGGAAACATCAATGCAGATTTTTTTTTAGCATTCCGTACACTTTTACAAGTAGTATTTTTATTACTGTTTGGAAAAATCAAGGAAGATTTTATTTCTTTAAGTTCATGTACATTCTTACAAGTAGTATTTTTATTACTGTTTGAAAAAATCAAGGCAGATTTTATTTCTTTAAGTTTCCGTACACCCTTACAAGTAGTTTTTTTATTACTGTATGGAAAAATCAAGGCAGATTTTATTTCTTTAAGTTCGCGTACACCCTTACAAGTAGTATTTTTATTACTTTTTAGAAAATCAAGGCAGATTTTATTTCTTTAAGTTCCCGTACACCCTTACAAGTAGTATTTTCCTTACAATTTGAAGAAATCAAGGCAGATATTTATTTTGTAAGTTTCCGTACACCCTTACAAGTAGTATTTTCATTATTGTTTGAAGAAATCAAGACAGATATTTATTTTTTTAACATTCCATACACCCTTACAAGTAGTATTTCCGTTACTGTTTGAAGAAATCAAGACAGATATTTATTTTTTAACATTCCGTACACCCTTACAAGTAGTTTTTTCATTATTGTTTGAAGAAATCAAGACAGACATTTATTTTTTAACATTCCGTACACCCTTACAAGTAGTATTTTTGTTACAGTTTGAAGAAATCAAGGAAGATATTTTTTTTAAAACTTATGTATACCCTTAGCAGTAGTGTTTTCATTACTGTTTGGAGAAATCAAGACAGACATTTATTTTTTAGCATTCCGTACACCCTTACAAGTAGTATTTTCATCCCTTTTTGGTGAAACCAAGCAACAATAGATACCATCTATTACACAACAGTATCTATTTATCACCTACAGTAATTAAATAAATAATCTATATAAATAGAAAAGAAACTATCAAGTGCATCATATTAACAACGAGTGACCTACATTTGGAGCCATAAAATCTATTTTTGTAAATTTTCTTGAATCTAGCACATGAGTATGAAACCTACTTATGAGTTTATTCACAAGTAAGACATTTTGATTAGATTTTTATGTGATATATCGAATGATATATTATTTATCTCTGGACAATACTTTATCTCAACAGAAAATAGTTTAAAGATAATGATAATCTTGTGTCTTACCTCATTATCTATAGGTTATGCATTTTGTAAGGATCTCCACATAAATATTACAATACTAAATAGGGTGGATAAAAGTAATGGTTACACAGTTCTCACGTCAGAGGACTGAGTCTTAGTACTACAAGAGTTTCGTAACTGGTTAGGAACTTTGAAGCAATAAAATTGTGGCGATGGAAGTCTCATAACATTATGTTTCGGTAAGGCGAATAACGTGCGTGAATCAAGATTGAAATAGGACGTGAGTACACTGCGCAACGACGTTTCCAGGTACTTCGCGATAACCTGTCCTCCAAAATTAGGGAAAGTCTCGCGAGAAGCACAGCTACACAAGGGAAGCCACCACCCGTGACCATTACAAATCTCGGGATAGTAAAAAAATGATTTTTTGATTGGAAACCTCACGTTAACGCTGAATGTAACGAAGTGTTCTGGTCGTAGCTTCCCTTACTAGATTAAAGAAAATTCTACCTACTGAAACAAAGTTGCTACTTGTAAACTCTCTAGTATTTCCTCATCTTGAATATTGTGATGTACCTCTATCAGACTTAAATGAAGAAATAGTGTACCGTTTAAAATGTATCCAAAATATCTGTATACGGTTAGCCTATAATTTCTAATGTTCAAATTATTTTACTTGATACTGCAAACAGCTGGGCCTTCTGAAATTTGACGGCAATTGCATAGACTCACACTTCTCTTTAAAACTTTACGCCTTGAAAGACCTTCCTACTCATTTGAAAGATCACAACCATTAAATGCTCACCACGATCATAATTCAAGATCAGTTGTAAATAAACTCCTTTCTCTTCCCTTACAGTCGTAGAAATATTACACTAATGCTTTCTTTCAATCAACTATTTGTCGACTTCATCATCAACTATCCACTCAGCACACGACAATCTCAGTCAATCAATCTATTTGATTTGTTCGCTGGGTAGACCATCTATAAGTTACTCTAAGGCTACTGGTATCTCACAAAAATGCTGATTTTTTATTCTTCTTTGCTTTCGTTTGTTCTTTTATTCTTTAAATTTATTTGACTGTATTTTACGTTCATTTGTAGTAATCTATATGTATAGGTGATATATGTGAGTGCTTGTTATTGTGAAAGTAATTTGTGACATCCATTATGTAGTATTACAATTCATAAAAAATAATATTTTACACTTATTGGTTAACGTACGTTCAATAAGTTTAAATCTGTATCTGTAGGTGTGTATCATATATTTCAATGATTGTTCTATAAATACAAGTAATATTATATTATATCCTGATCATTGCATAGTTAAATGGGACACAAGGCATGGTTAGCCATAATTTCGCCATGTAATATAAGACTAAATAAGTATAAATAAATAAATACAGTGATCGCTACGGGACATCGACAAAGATTGACGCACTGTTGGATACGACAGCTTCCACATATGTGGCGATTACATTGAAGGAATGAAACTGGTGTTCTTCTCTGCATAAGGCCAGATACGAATTATAAGAATGATATCATTACATTTTTTGTCCGGCCCTTGTATCTCGATACCTATGTGTATCTTGGTAGCATCATAATGAAGACGTTGATGGGAATATATTTCAGTATTAGCTTCACCTTAAGACGTAGCATGGCTCTTGCACAGCGCAGCACCATTACTGTCTAATTAATTACTTTCGAAGTCAATGAGGTGGATTGTGACACATTCTATAGCATTTAAGTTCAAATTAATCTCCCATAAGCAGGACCGTAACTTGTGTGGGGCAGGGGGTAACTGCCCTTTAGGGAAGCTCGCAACCGTTTGAGGGAGGCCCGCTTTAAGACAAAATTTTCTTACTCCATACACGAAACGAACGAACATGAAATTATAAATGAAACATCAAACAGGTTCACTAATTTACATAAACAAAACAGCACACAAAAGATAAATAAAACAAAAATGAGTCATTGGCCCATTTCAGTAAAAATGTACTATTAGCATCCCTGAAATAATAGTTATTCGTATGGCTTTGGGATTTGTCAATATTGTCCCATTAATTAATTTGTCATGTATGGGTCCAGGGGCATAAATAACGGCCTCGCAGACCTTGCTGTGCGGGAGAGCCCACAGGCTCCGGTGTCCCCATAAGGAGTAAGAGAAAGAGGGAAAGAGGGGACTCAAGAATTAGGAAAACAACTTTTTCTAGGGTACTGAAATAATACGTATTAATGCTTGCCCCCAGAAAAGTCTAGTTACGGCGCTGCCCTTAAGTATCCTAAGCAGAGAAGAAGTTCAAATATTTTTCATAAAGTAATCTCCCTGTGTGCAGAACGGGCATCACAGCTAGTATTACAATATAAGGAAGTCATCTGTCTGTCTATGGTAGGTTACCACATCTTCAAATGTAAAAAAACAACAATTTTTATGAAAAAATAACTTCGCACAATTTTCATATATTTTATTTTACCTCTTAACTTTCTTCACAAAATCTGTTCAAAATATGATACTATCGTAGTAACCAGCACATGTTTTGTGTTCTAAGGTATATAAACATATTGCTATTATTTGTATAGTGTTTACAACCAAATGAATTCTCTTGTCAGCCCATCAGACTTTAAACACCCTTTTTTTAAATGTAAGTTTCTAATTGTCTTTAGGTATATTTATAACTTTAAAATCCAAATACAAACAGAAACAATATTTTGATTACAGAGAAGGAACGAGATGTCATGCTACTATTACCAAACTTACTCGTTTAGTTGTAATGTAGCACATGTAACAACCACAGGTGTACTTCAATTCATTACTACATGAAGCGCAAAATTACAGATTAAGTCTATGTTCAACAATGTGAGGAGCAAATCCAAAACTAATGATAACAAATATGTAGTACAACGGTTATGTTTTAAAATTACATTTATTTTTCTATATAGCCTCCTAACAAATTAATACATTTAGTTAATCTTTTATCTAAACCCTGAATACCCTTAAAAAATTGTCTTAACCCTCTCAAATTGCTTCCAAAGCGGCCATCATCCCGCTATGAGCTACAAGTTTCTTACCACTGCGCTTTTCCTTGAACCAAGGAAGAAACTAAAAGACACCGGGGACTATATGGGGAGAGTATGGCTGATGCTCGAGCACCTCAAGGCCTCGGCAAAGTGTTTTTCAAGTAAAGGTAGTTGATGACGTCTCTTACTTTGTTTCTGTTTAGTTTCATGTTATCATCTCGACTTTTAGCATCTCGACATGTATTTAAATGAATGTATCTACCAAAAATGGTGATCTATTTTATATTTTTTCACAGAACTATTAATGGTATAGAGAAGCAAAATTATTTCATTTAGATTTTTGTGTGCCGTATATTATAAATATTCTGTTACCATTAATTTTGGATTAATGCTAGTATAATGGCATTACATTACATTCAGCGATGTCAGAAGTCATCTGTGAAAACTACGTACCTTACTCACAGAGTGTAGCTAAACAATTAGCCAAACTATTCTAAAATGGTGTCTAACTATATGGCTAATAGAATTTCATAGTCAAGAAATAGAACATTTTATAATTCTGAGTATACTCCTGTAAAGGAAACTCTACACACACAAATGAAACCCATTCATTAAATAGTTTTATTTATAGTATTCATAGTACGCTTTATTCACATCGTTGACTGGAGATTACAATACAGTGACGTACACAAGCGGGGATGTATGTATGTATGTTAATCCCTTTGAGCAATACTATTTGCAAAAATATAAACAATCACCACGTATAGTGTAAGATATTAAGGTATTGTCGTGCTAGGCGGAGCTGGCAATTTATGCCGCACATGCGGAATGGTTTGTGGTGGAACGAGCCAGCCATATTAGCCAATGCAGAAGACGATAGTCGAGTAGCAACAATGGCTGAGATTCTCTTATCGTTTGTTGAACGTAAGGATGTACTGTAATGGTACTGGAAGTACGAGAATATTCACGAGGTAGAACGATATTTGGAGACAGCCATCAACACGTCGAACAATTGCCTTCATTCGCAATAAATTCAAACCAGATAGAACAACTAAAGATGCGTACAAGGTAATATCTGACCGATCGCGAGCAGCTACAATTCTGACGTTCAGTGCTGTAGCAGTACTTCAACCGATAGCCGCAAAAATTAGTGAACAAGGGAGCACGCAAAAGTGGGGTGAGCCGCTGAAGTGTAAGACGCAATCTGAAGAGAGCAAAGTGGAAAGTACACATTCCAAGATTGATACACACAATGAACGAGAACGACCCAAATTGAAGGACGGAGAATTGTAAATGATTTCAGCACATGATTGGCGAGGATTGGTAATTTGCAGTGAAGTATGTGTGTATTGATGGAGTGCATGCCAAACGTAAGGGTACTTCGAACAGAAACAATTGTGTTTAATGAACCCCTCCAAGTCCCACGCTCAAGTAGGCAGACCGTAGGAGGTCGGAGTGTGATGTGATCTATCAGTACGTGGTGTGATTGGTTTCTTCTTTGTGGGTACCTAACTGGTGAGGCGTATCTTGATACTCTTCAGACAAGCATTTTGTCTTGCCATTCAAAATAATCTGTATAATGATGAACTTTTTTTATTTTTTTTTTTTTTACATACAACAACACGAAGCCCCATTTCACTATCATTAAGATGTCAGGTTGAACCTTGATAAAACTCTACCTGGACAGTGGGTTGTCGAACAGTTTCTTCAGTGCCCATCTTGGTCTTCTAATTCGACACTTCTGGATTTCTGCAGGACAGTGAAGAATGACGTATATAAAAAATCGACGAGCTACGTGAAAAAATCTACAGTCATGTGCTAGCATTACGTCTGATATACTGACAACCATATTTTAGTGTGCAGTTCGGCGGAACGGGCGTTTTATAGGAACATCTGGTAGTAATTTCGAACACATATCATAAGCTTTTTTCAGTGCCAAAAAATGTTACATCAAGTCAAATTTGTCACAAGAAATGGAGTAACAAACAATGAGTACATTTTTGGATATCTCACACCTAAAATCATGTGAACTTGGGAGATTGAAACTCCTCCCACTAACCAACCTCAGAGCACGGCACCAACATTTGCTACTAATTATTTAGGTGACGTTGGCTATTGGGGCACTATTGATCTAACTGAACATTGACACCACACATTCTTGATCAAAACTACAATGAAAACACTAGTATGGAAATTAACTATGTGTTGAAGTTAACAGTTTTAAGATGATATATCCAGAATCATAACTTGCTGTTAGATTCATAATACTTAAACATGTGTAGTATAGGGATACAAGACAGATTATAATATAGGGATGTAAGCAAGGTCTACTAGAAGAAGAATAATTAGTAAGGTAGCAAGCCACACTTTACGTATGATTTGATTTATGAAGATATTTCTAACCATTACGAAAGAAAAATGACTATAAATTGGCAATTATGAGTGCAGAATTGGCCAAAATTATAGCTTGACTAACGTTTTACTAGCTATAATAGTCTCATTGATATAACTACATTTGGCAATATCCGGAAGGAAGGAAAAGAATTAAACATGCATAAGGAAAAAAAATGGGAATTGAACTATACGCAACAACGAAGTAAATAAAGGGTATTAGGCACGGGTGGTATCTGGTAGAACAGGATTATTTGGTATCCCAAGTTTAGAACACTGATCTTAGTTAAATATTTACTTAATGCGACTATGAAAATTATGGAAAAATCAGTATCTATAAAGTTGTGCAAGGATTAAGTCCTAGTTCAGTGGCATAGCTCCAATTCATTTTCAACAGGTCTATGAATATAACCAACCCAATATACAAGATTGAATAAGCAAAATAAGAATGGAAAGAGAAACAGTGATATTCTATCTAAAGAATTCCATTGTTGATTCTTCTCCACGATTATGAAAGGGATTCTTGCACACAAGTTCTTACAGCCATGCTTGCCTCGATCCTGAAAGAAACAAAATAAACTTTTAAGACATTAGATTATATTTTCTACGTTAAATGCAAAATACCGATAAAATGTGTTCTACGTAAGAAACGTAAAAAATAACGCACCAGTGATAAGTGCTCTAACATTGAGCCACCGTGTCCCTCGGTCATGTACTATAGTTAGTACCAGGGTTCGAGTAAGCTTTGTAGGGGAGTGAGAGGGGACCCTTCCCCCTTCGTCAAGTAATTTCCTCTTCTCGTCAAGCAAGAATTTTTTCCTAGCCCCGTTTCATTCGTATACTCTATATTTCACATCACTGTATATAAAAATGTTTGAATGTATTGTATATTAGAAAAGTCTTTATCTCAAAGAAAACACTTCAAACCCAGGTTAACTCACACATATTTAGAGTATATGATTCCAGGATCTTCTATGAAATATAGTTTTACGTATCATACAAGTTCGGTCCTGAAAGTGATTCTAAGTTTCAATCTAACAAACAAACAATCCGTGCTAACAATTTAGGTATACGATGCAAGAAAGTAAAATAAATATAGACTATATGAAAAATCTGTATTAAATACACAAAATACCTTTTCAACTTTGACGATCTCTGTTTCAATTGGATACAGTCGAATATTCGTAAGCATTCGTATGTTCTGTGTCATATATTTAGAGTTGTCTTCCTTTCTCGATGCCTTCCGCATAAGAAACAGAATGGCTGCGTACTCAGTCAAGGCACAGAACACAAAAACAATACAAGTCAATATCCAAACATCAATGGCTTTAACTTCGATCGATGGTGGAATCTGGTTTCTATAAAATGAGAATACCAATTATTAGATATTCTATTCTAATTTTATATATAAGTTTGCAGGTGCATTGAACTAGCCAAGTTTCCCTCTTAGTCGCCCTTAATTGATATTGCAAACTCATTTTATTACAAACATACACTGCATTTACAACATAGCTAATCTCACGTCTGATCAGTTGTTGTGCTAATCCACCGACTTATCATTTGTTTACCTATCCTTTGTACACCAATAAGGGATTTGAACAAAATCGTAGACCAAATTATTACAAGGTAATGATTTATATCTTGTTGCAAAACTTATGGAACATTAATTCCAGCAAGGTAAGACCTATGCAATTCTCGCCATATTCGTAGGAGAAGAAGAAGAAGCAACAAAATTCCTTATATATATATATATATATATATATATATATATATATATATATATAAACAATAGAATATGGGGTGCTAATGTGTACGTAAAACACATGTGACAATAATTCTACCCAATACACTTGTGGGGAGCCATTGCTGCAATACAAAGCGAGATAAAAAAAATTCAGAACAAAATTCCTATAAGAAACGTCCTGCATATCATTTTCGAAGGGCTGTTGCAGACGTTAGCGTTGGCGAACCTGTTGGGTCCTAATTATCACAGAGTAATGATTGATACACCATTGGAAAGCTTACGAAACACAGATTTCAGCGAGGTAGCAACAAGAATTATTATTCTAGACCATTTCAATGAAAAGATAGTTTGTCTTATATGGAACCACTTAGAAAATAAATGTAATTTACGTGAAAGAAAAAAACAAACTGAGACAAAAAATTGGTCAATTTTGCCACTACTTGCCAGTAAAAGCAACAAGTACTTTTGCAAGGTATTGACGTGTAGTGGACTATTTCACTGCTTCACATACCAATTTTTATGACTGTACCCTGAAAGGGAAGAATGCCCCCGAACAATCTGATAAAAAAAACACGAACTTTACCCTCCCCGCTTTCCACCGTGCTACTCCTACATACAAAAATGTATGTTGGCTGCAAGCTTCATCCTTCAGAAATACATTAATACCAAAATTATCTTCCTAGCTTATTTAGGAGCGGAGCTATAAATATTAACCCATCAACGCCCAATGCCACCTACAGTTGACACTATTCTCTTTCACCAATCGTCCACCAGAGGGTCCTAGTGAAGCACAGTAGCACCAGCTACTTAAGTATATATGTTGCATCACCACACAAAAAAGTTTCAAAGTTGACGTACTGTACCAGGAAGAAGACGCCTTTCAAGTAGTGTTACCTGTAGGTGGCACTGGGCGTTGACGCGTTAAAAACTTGATCGAGCAATTGCGTCCTTCCGCGTTTAAAGGCTAACTAACTGGTTTATTATTTGTTGTTCTAATCAGCCGTCTTATCACTTGTTTTCATATGCTTTTACAGCTTTATTTCTGAAGTTTGTTCAAAATAGTAACTAGTGATTATTTTTTATTTTCGAAATTTGACCAAATCTTAACTTCAAATTTAATAGACCATAATTCTGAAATTACAAGCCTTTACACCACCTATTTTTGCCAAGCTTAATGCGGATCGGTTAAGTTCGGTTGGACTCGTAAGATATAACCTATAATGCCCTTGATTTCTTTTAGAAAAAAAGAAGCAATGAAGGACGAAAAGTGCGTGAAGTTAAATAAGTTTTTGTATTAAAATCGCTTCTTTTTATATTAATACGTAAACAACATTTTTACTATGGATGCAATATTACCTGACCAGCTGACTCTCAGAGTTGCACAATAAAGTAAAACCTACAAATGTAAAATCGATAAGGAGCCACTGAATTTTTAATTGGCTACTTATTGGCTACAATTGAATACTTATTATAAGATTTTTAAAATGTTACAATTGTGTTGCTGATTGGAGAATATTAGGTTTATGTGCGAAGTTCATAACGATTTCTAAATCTTCCAGTCACATACATCATATAAAGTATACTTGATCATATAATATTTTATTAACTTTTCCAATCAGTGGTGACAATCCAAAACACAATAAAGTTTCATCTCGAGTTGCAGAAGTTTCTATTTTGCTTTGGAATTTCCCATGCGTTACTAAAATTATAGAATATGGAAAATGGAACTTCTGTATTTTACTTAATTTCTCCAATATGTGGTTGAATTGCTCTTTTAATTTCAATCATGAATGTTTATAAATTAGTTTACAGATAAGTGTTTTGCTTAATCAGAAGGGAGTAAATTTTGTTGTCATAAATGCAGGATCGCCATCACGTGTCTGTATGATCACCTCCTACTGAGCCTAGCGGTGTTACAAAAACTTCGTTCTCCACACACTTCATGTGAAACATTTTTGAATATTATTTGGTCTTTCTTGGTATTCTATTTCTTACATTCCTACAGTTGTTTTATTTTCGTTTTGTTTTGTCAAATATCAGGTAATGGCTTCTGTTCCTTTGTCATTGATATTTGAGAATTACGGATTGCTAAGTCACACCACAAATCACTTTCTTGTTATCATGCACTTTTTATATAATAAAGTAAACACTTCTAGTGAAAATTCGACAATTAACAATTATTTCATGCTGATTGATGACTTGCTTTTTCTATTTCAGTCTCTAGAAAATTTTATTGGTGTGTATTGCGAGTTTATTGGTGAGTATGCCTGTTGTTTCGTATGGCTGCAAAACATGGTCACTTACTCTGAGGGAAGAACATAGACTGAAAGTATTTGAGAACAAGATCCTGAGACGAATATTCGGACCCAAGAGGAACTGGAATGGGGAATGGCGGAAACTTCATAACGAGGAACTACATAAGTTATACGGTGTACCCAACATTGTTAGGGTCGTCAAGTCTAGGAGGCTTAGGTGGGCGGGTCATGTAGCTAGAATGGAAGAAAGTAGAAACGCTTTCAAAGTCTTGACTGGAAGACCAATCGGAAAACGACAATTAGGAAGACTAGGCGCAGATGGGAGGGCAATATTAAGATGGATCTCGCAGAGATAGTAATACAAAGTAAAAACTGGATGCAGTTGGCTAAGGATAGAAGTCAGTGGAGAGCTTTTGTGAATTCGGCATTGAATCTCCTGGTTCCATAGGCCATAGAGTTAGTTAGTTAGTGTATTGCGAGTACTCGTATATATATATATGCAGAGAGAAATTTCATATATATCGCCTATTTCGACAAGAAATTGCCTTTATTCCTTTCCGAAAAATGAACGAAAAAAATCAACGAAATGGCATTTCCCCCACACGGTTAGTATCAGTGTGAAGTCAACTGATATGGGAATCGCAGTCAATTGGACCAGTGGTTCCCAAACTTTCGTGACTGCAAACACAATTTACTGAACGCAGCTGACATTGCGATACACTTACTTAATTTTTTAATTAATATTAATGTAAATGATAGCAATATAAATCTACGAGTTTCTACGAAGTATTGATTCTATGTAACTAGCTGGTGCTGGAGACGTTCATTAGTACAATCTAACTCAAAATTAGTTTTAACTAGTTAACACATGTTTCATGATTTTAAAATTTTAAAATTTTGCCTTACGGGCTATGGAACTGCGTAACATATCTGTTGGGAACTACTGAATTATACATTTAAATCTAATTCTTTAAACCTTCACAACAATCTTAGGTGTGACGCCGATTGTTACGGTGTGAACTTCAATTACATTCCGTTCCTGCTTCTATCTCCTACGCATTTGACGGACATTTGGCCAGCCAACGGTACATTAGCGAGACGTTGGACCGAATTGTAGTCCCTTTAGTGCAGCTCTTGCGAGGGACTACACTTCAACTGAACAACTCGCGTTCTCATGTTGCATGTATTCTCCTACACTCCTGGTTGGACATGATGTTCCTATGCTTCCTTGGACGGCAAATTCGTCCAACCTCCGCCGATTCGTGTCCGTTTACGTTTTTCCGGGATTCTTCCTTCTTTTTGTAACAAATATTTCATAATTTTTCACTATCGTTAATCATTCGTTTGGTTTTGTCTAAAGGATATAATCAAGGGTCGTAAACCAAATATTCCATTTAATCCTTTTCGGTTCTTTAAAATTCATGTAAAATCAATGCATAGCGTTTCAGAAAGAAATTTAAGTATACTCCCTTCTGCTTACCAAACCTTTTGCATTTTACGAGTGTATGTACTGTAAACCTTGCTCATATACTCGTACTACAAACACTCAATGTCAATATTAAGATTTAGAACGTAACAGTCGCTTAATTAATCAAACGTTGAAAACTATGCTTTCTAAGTTCTAATGTTAGCATATGTATATAAAGACAAAAAAGCAAGTAAGATATACCTTGTAGACTCATACATGGTAACTAACGTTAACAAATTTGTCACTAAGAGAACCATTCTGCCGGGTACCATTTCAGGAGATATAAAGAAGCTTCCCCAGGAGATTGTAACAAAAAGACCACTTGGAAAGAAAATTTCCAGCAGATATCCAACAATGTGTCTTCGCAGGGACATGTACAAGACTAAGGCTGACATCTCACCTGTAACATACAGATATGTGCTCAAAATACCCAGCAGTTATCATTACTATACATGGCGTATTACAGCAGATAAAACGATATCCTAGTGCTTCAGATATTGAGTTTAAATCCATTATGCCCACATTTTGATATACTTTACTGTTTTCATTATTGGGATTCTTAAAGGTAATTAAAATATTTAGAAGTAAATAACTTTGAAACCAACAAAAATATTCTAAGATCTTATTAGAAACTAACAACTACAAGAAATTCAATTATGACAAAATACTACATACCAAATGCTATGCAATGTCAACCCACACGAAGTGAAAGCTATTTCACTCTATTCAGATGTACACTTATTGTAGGTATTCATAGTTTTATTGTTGGCATAATATTGAAAGATTGTGCACCAATCGTGACTTGTTTTGTTGCTTCAGCAGAGTGCACCTTTCATGTTAGCTTGGTTAGTATCGTTTGACAAGCTTGCCCTAAATAAGGTAGGTGTGCACAATTTCATCACGATAAGCTTTGAAGAATCACTACAAAACTCTGGATATAGATAGTAAATATGATGGTTCTATTAGGTAGGTTCCTATTTCTGGTATTTTTGATAAATTTATCCAGGGGCGGATCCAGGACGGACTTCTGCAGGGTGGCGCGGTGGGTTGTAATACTGCTACTTAGAGCTAATTTAAGAGCTCCAAACTCTGGGTTGGGTTTTATTTATATATAAAATAAGAAAGTTTTCTCTTCTGGGGAGGAAGCGATCGCCCCGATCGTCCCCTCAACTTATCTTTGTTTCTTACAATTATATTGATGTTTTTCAAATGCGTAAAACAGATCTCTTGCAGATAACAAAATTACACGACAGAGTATATTCAATTTCACCAGTTAACCGCAATGTTATCTGCAAGCGGGCTTACTTAATTAATAGGAGAGGATGAAGATAGCTGCAAAATTTCTTTATAGTTCATAGTGTATACTTGGAAACTAGACAGTTTACACCCAATGTCACATACATGTAATTACGTAAGCACTTCAACTTTTTTTAATAATAAAAACAAGTATTGCTTATTACATTAGTAACTATATGATATACGGGTTTTGAGAGATGTTACTCTTGACTCTTTACAATGAAAATGTGAAGTCTATACAGCGCAATCAATATTGGAAGTCAATATAATCACAATACTAATAAATGAAGCATAGATATCAAATAGTATGATTCAATTGAAGAACCCAGAAGGAAAATCCACACAAGTCTAAAATTGTTGAAGGGGTGGAAAACTCATTTTAAGTTAGCTTATGTTGATCTGTTGAAACACGTACTATTTGAACATTTTTTATCTACTTATCTACGAACCAGACTTGCCAACCGTATGATAATTTATTGTAGTATAAGATAATTTCAGAACCTACACTTTTTTTCAGTTTTTGAATGTGCAAATAAATTGTAGATGTACATTAAATAATTTTATAAAACAGATACACTGAGGACTTTAACGGTATTACCTCCAAAATAAATCAATAACGATTTGTGAATTGGCAAATGGCAACTGAGCATCCATTCTTTAAATTCAATTACGTTTACGAGAGAGTGAAAATGTTGTTCGGAGTAGTGTGTATAAGTATTTTAAACAATTAAGAGAACAGTGACGCGGATTTCAAGTTCGAAACTGAAAATTATTAGATAAATTTAATATATTATTGTTATTATTAGTAACTAGACTTGCTTCTGCAATTGAGCGGTTTAGCGCAACAGTGGCCTAACCCACATTTTTAAAAATGGAGAAAAATCAAGTTACAAAAAGCCACATGTGTTTAACTTGATTTTTCTCCATTGTAAAAAATGTAGATTAGACCATTGTTGCGCAAATCCCCTCAATTAGCACTTGTATAACGAATATATACGATAAGTTTTTGTAATATGCGATAATTTTAAAGACAAAAATCGATAAATTCGTTCTCTGACGTTTGCCAGTCTGCTACGAACTTCCAATGTTTTGAAACCACTTGTTACTACATAACACTGATTCAAACTGTTCAAAAATTTAGTCATTTCATTTGCTTCTGTTTAAAAGCCTGAAATAATGTCATGTAATTCATCTTGCATTCTGTAATTGTAAAGACACTCAGAAGTTTCTTTGAAATTGAAGCAAGAACAAAAATAAACAACAACAAACAATGACGGTTTAAAATTTTGACATGGTGCTTCCACCACGGTGAAATTAATACAATCATGATTTTACAAAGATAACGTTGTATGTTTCATTTTTTTTTTGTAAAATCAATAATTATTTAAAAATTCAAAATTACAGAAACAAATAGAAATTTGAATATAACGTTTTTACAACAATTAATTTTCCGATATTCTTAGATGAAAACCTCGGCTGAATATATGATTGTTTACAAATATTTAAAATAATAATATTGATTCAAACGAAGGTCGATGCGTTTGACCTACTGTGCTCTCTGCTGAGAAAGGGAAAACCATAATTAGTTTTCTTCTGGTTAACATAGCTCTGTATAATGCATTGACCGACGCTTTAACTCCCATAAGACTCGGGGCTCAAATGCATTCTAGATCTCTCCAACTTTATTTCCAAATTTCAATGCTCCTAGTGTACTAAGCGCCGTCAGAAATTATAAAAGAAAAATCTCTTCTAATTCTTTACCAGTGGGTAACGTGCCCATAATAGCGGCCACGTTCCCTCGCTGAACAGCAATGCTTATGCGCTGAACCAGAAAAGACCTAGCTCGAGTGTCTCCCGATTTAATGGATATACGCTTGCCAATTTCGTTAATAAATTTTGCGCCCTCTTGATCCCAGGATCCACTAGATTCAATTGCTATTGCGATAAACCAATACTTATCTAGGAGATTAACGTATTTATTTCTTTTTTCTTTTGCTCTTCGTGCAGCGATAAGTCCTGCTTTGGTCGATGAAAATTGCAGATTGGAGGGCGCATAAGTGTCTGAGCAAGTGAAATCCCAAATCAACGACTTTCCTTGCTTCCAGGGCACTAAAGTCATACCATCCGGCCTTTTTCCGTCTGAACGGCTGCACCCAATTGGTTCTCTCACTGCTGGCACCCCTGCGGATGTAAAGGCTCTCAAAATGATGTCATTCACATTCGAATACATACAATGTATTATACTACTACAATCAGGTGTAAATACTAGAATGAAATGTGATTTTATGTATTTGGTTACAGTATTATGCACAGAAGTAAACGAACTTGCAGTATATGCCATAATGGGAACAATTTCTAATTCACAATGTTAGATCGGCGCCAGAACGAAAGCAAAGAATAGCTGTTCTTCGTTCCTCCTTAGTTATTTCTCGTGGTAAAACGTTATAACGTACTGCCTGAATAAACAATGACGCCTTTTGACTAATCATTTATCAGACTTCGCAATAGTGGTGGGTGGAGAAATTGCATACATCTAACTTATATTAAACCACATTCACAGAAATTACAGTGTATTTAAGATGCATCAAATATCCTCGTTTTCTTCAGCAAATGTCGTGCATGTCTTATTATTGTAGGTGGTGTATGCACAATTCAATTATACAGTAGAATTCTGATTGGGTAACATCCGATTAATTTTCAAAATTTGTTCATCCTATGAAAATTCAGGGTAGGCATAGTTTGAAAATAGTTTTGTTCATAGTTTGAAAATAAATATTTCTTTAACAGTCCTACAATATAGTATACGAACATACATAATTTTCCTTGAAACTAGACATACAGGATCATTTATAAATGAGGTAATTTTCTTGTTTCGAATCTTAATGGTAGTAATGAGTCTTATGATCGTGAAAAGTAAGTCAATAAATAAAACATGAGTTTCGACGAACATAACGACTTTCTAACATACAGAGGATAAAAAGCGGCTTATGGATTCCGTTATTTTTCAGTTGAGTGTCTAAATGCTACACAGTTTACTGTATCCACTCCGAATTTTAAAACACTGTTTTAACAAGGTTCTCCAGGAAGGTCTTAAGAATTTTTCTCCTACACCGATGAGAGTAGTTTTATAGAGACCACAGTTCGATTCCTGTTGGAAGCTCAAATAGTTCAGATCTCACGTTAAACTGTAAGTCCACTCCCGCCACATAGCCTAGGTGCCGAAAGGATCACTAAACCGCAGTGCACTCAATCAAACTGAAAACAATCGAAATCAAATGCCACGATGTTCTCAATATGATGTCTGACTACTACCTTTATATTTCGTTAGTACACTAGGAATCTTAAACTATTGCATAATTCATTTTCCTTATAAATTTAGAGGTTTTACTATACTGGTAATTGTACATTTTGTTCCGACAATTTTCTTCAAAATAATACTAATAATTATCTGTGAATAAATATTTCACTACTAATAATGAAATGTAACATATAGAGTATTATACTGACAAATTACATCTGTCAGTTATTATAAGTGCAGTCCTATATTATTGATATTATTAAATGAAATGCCTATTTAAGATTCAATTTCTTACTTCGTGTAGCTTTGATGGAAATTGGATTTTTCTCGATTTTTAATTGTACCACGTAGTTTGGAGTCTTAAGTTCCTTTGCATCACTTTTTACAAAATGCGCTTGCCTTTTCGGGTTCCACTTCATTAATACTTTATCCCGTGTGTCTGGATCTGGAATAAATAACAGTAAGAAATATCCATAATTAATCTACAATTATTATAAATTACTTGCAAAACACGACACGAATGGTGATTGGAACGAAATTATCTAGAAACGTTTTAGAAGATGATGAAGTAAAAGAAGCATAATCTCCAAAATTAACATTGCTATACCTCCCCGAAATTCCATATATTACGATAATCGATTTAATTTTACTCAGGAAAATAATTAAGGACAACTCTTTAAACTTTAATTCCAAATTAAATTCTAACATGCTAAATCTACAGAAAATACAATCTTTTTATATAAGTTTTGCGAAATATATTTTTATTTTTATTTATTCATTTCTTTGTACAATTTTTGCTTTTACTTCCGTAGAGGATAAAGTACAGTTACTCTATTTTTGAACTTCTAAAAATGATAGCATTTTGAACAAATGATTATTATAATTACATACTAGGATACTACATCTAAGTTTCTTCACAAACCTTTTTAATGATGCACTAAATTTAACATTGCCCTCGAGGATGTTTGGAAAGTGCAACGAGACATAGAAATGCAAATTGATTAAAGGCATTGTAAAGAAGATTTTAAATCATAACCATACTTATTAGAGAGAGAATGACAAGTGGAAACTGAATCCCCTTCTTATATCCTTCAGTTCCTGAAACTTTCAGTTGCTTTTTTTTTTTTTTTTTTTTTACACAATTACTGTGTGTGTTCAAAAAATAAGTAGTTAAAAAATGTAAGGTGAACTCAAGTTGCCCATTCCGAGAAAGTTAGCCTTGGTCCACTTCTCTTAGTATGCTGGCTCTGCGCCTGAATTTCAACCATTAACTTCGTACAAAATTCTACAGCTGTTAAATTATATGATGGATACTCTGAAGCAGAAATATTGTGAAATTATAACATTGAATATTGGTAAGTATATGGCGTGCCATACGTTGTATAATTGTATCAGGTCATCAGAAAAGATCGAATCTAGCACGAAAGGTAATTAAATTGAAAAGAATTGTAAAACACTGGATAAAGATATTCTTACTTACATGATAAAGCACGAAAGGTAATTAAATTGAAAAGAATTGTAAAACACTGGATAAAGATATTCTTTTTTACATGATAAAGCACGAAAGGTAATTAAATTGAAAAGAATTGTAAAACACTGGATAAAGATATTCTTACTTACATGATAAAGCACGAAAGGTAATTAAATTGAAAAGAATTGTAAAACACTGGATAAAGATATTCTTTTTTACATGATAAAGCACGAAAGGTAATTAAATTGAAAAGAATTGTAAAACACTGGATAAAGATATTCTTACTTACATGATAAAGCACGAAAGGTAATTAAATTGAAAAGAATTGTAAAACACTGTATAACGATATTCTTACTTACATGATAAAGCACGAAAGGTAATTAAATTGAAAAGAATTGTAAAACACTGGATAAAGATATTCTTACTTACATGATAAAGCACGAAAGGTAATTAAATTGAAAAGAATTGTAAAACACTGGATAAAGATATTCTTACTTACATGATAAAGCCTTGAGAACACAGCACTGGACGTCAAAGGGGTAATTACTGAAGTCAAAATTGCAGGGAACTTTGGCTGTAATTCTAGAAAAGGAAATTAGAATACGTAAGAAATATAATTGTTCAGTTTAAACATATGCACTCCCTCACATGGTCTATAAACATATGCACTCCATTCTGAATACACCTTTCTCTCATGCAATATGATGCATTCAGAAGTTCCAGGTTAAAAGAATTTTGGTTTGTCAGGAAATCAGAATATCCACATGTACACTCATGTCCAAAATGATTGTCGCATATCTATAACTGTATTCTTCTAAGAATATAATTTGATAATGATATTGCAGTGTACTTTTAATACTGATACTATGTGTATAATCGGGAAATCTATATTTGAGGTAAATTTCATAGGAAAAGAATTATAAATATGAAAATTAGAATCAGTAAAACAAAATGTTGCTAAATGGACAAAAAAAAAATTATTTTCGTTTTATTGTTCTTATTTACTGCTCTTTTGACATGAATTTTGCCACATACATGTCTTTGCCGATAATACATACTAACATTATAAGAAATACTGGGCGAATTCGTTATCAAATTATGTTCCTACAACAACATATGTATTTATAGACATGTGACAATAATTTAGGACATGTGTGTACATTAGAGAAAAGAAATAATTTCGTTTCATAAAGTTTTCGTATCAGCATTTACAACCTCATCCATACAGGACGTATTACATAAAAGTTATATTTTACAAACATCAAGTTAACAATAACTGTTATTTCCTTTCAGTTCTTTTGAGTGTTTTTACTGTAAGTTCTTACTGTGTATCTAATCACTTGATTTCCGTGTTATTTCATTTTTACGATTTATCACCAGATATATTTTTTAAGTGTGTACATTGCTGAGATTCCACTTCTTAATGTAAATATATATTTTTCTGTTACCACTCTTTAAAGCAATCAAAAAATATTTCCTAGTTCACAATTGGAATAGTTCTTCAATGATCCATACCGTTGTTGTTCACAGGAAGAGGGAAAATGGGGGCAATTGTATTTTCCTGAAAAATAGTTCTGCAAGCAAATGTTGAAATATATCAGATTGCCTGGCTCTGATTCCTCAGTATACAGTCATGAGCAATTAAATTAGATAGCTGTCGTTGATTACAGGAGTTTCCATCAGATAGCCGGATGGTAAGAGCGGATTGAGGGGTCATAGTGCAGGCAACCTTTCGTCAATAAAATGATTGACAATAACGACGGGTAGGAAGCCATACCATCTCCTGCCATCTCCTCACCGTGGGGTACGGAAGTAAGCGTCTCACAACGGTACATCTGCACAACTTCCATCACAAGGCACAGCAAGTGACATGGACAAAGGAACACCGCCATTGAACGCTCTTAGCATGTGAAAAGGTCGACTGGCAAGAAGAGTCTAGGTATCAGTAGGTACATATCGATGGACGAGTACTAGTGCGTCTTCAACATGAGACAATGAATCCTTCTTGGCAGAAAAGTAAGGTTCAGGCCAGTATCGATGGTATTCTCGAATGGAGACCACTCGTGTTGGATGAAAATCGACATCTTCTACATCTGTCAACACCTCTCACTGGTGAAGGTTACAGGAACCTGCTTCAGATCGTGTACACCCTTTGTTTGTCTCTAGCACACTACAAGTGACCTGTATATACAGGAAGACAACGCTCCAACCAATCTCTTCCAGATTTACCTGAATGATTCGATGAGAACTCCATGGACGTGAAACTACTTGCCTGTGTGACGATGTGCAGACTCTTTTTAATTATTTAGCTCGTTTTATTCCACCATAATGTAGAGATCTGCTCACGCTAATTCTGTAGCGGATGTCACAAAGAAATATACTTGAATTACACCATGATTTTCATGGGAAAAGTGGTTTAATCTAGGGGAATGACAACATTATTTATAAAAAGTAAGTTTATTACATAGCTAAAATGGTAATATATAACAACACTTGATTTAGTGATTCAACAAAAGTAATGGAATATCTGATAGTACATGGACAGCTAGGTGCATTAATGTATATATATTGATTGACAGGCTAGAGATTGAAATATTTAAGTTAGAAGAAACGGAAGATGAAATACAAGTATGTGACAACAGTTCTTAACCTTGAAAGTTTTATGGTAGGTACACAATTCATTTTGAAGTACCGCATGACATCTCTAAACTTGAATTTTATGATGCAACAAGAGATTATACATACCTTACGGTAGTATTCTTGTAACTCTTAGAAACTTTGACGATGATTCTGTCTGGTCACAACCGACGTCTCGAACCTCTGCACCTTTGCACCGGAACTTCTGAACTTCTCTATAACCGTTTGAGACCTTGAGGTTCTTTTATATTATTCTCGAGAGTCACACCCAAGCCTCACATCCGTCAGTACATCCGTTTTATCATCTCCACAAATATGGAAACTTATTGCTCCTTTGCATTTTGATTGGCTCTTAGAGACTGCCGCACCCAAAATACGTGGCGTGACACACATGTACATACGTGTACTGTCACAGCCGGAAGAATTAAATAGCGTGATCTCTAGACTTATCTATAGATTCATATCTATATAACCAATTTCAACATATTAATGCGGTGTCACGTTGCCAAAATCATGATTATGTATCCTGTAGGATGACTATGAGTAATCTTCGACAAGTAAACTTCCTACAAAATTGCGCAGCAAAAGCAACATTAGTCACTTTCAGAAAGTTTTACGTATTTCCTGTTTCTGTTGCTAGCTTGTAGCAAGTCAAGAGAGAGAAAATGTCTTTTATAATGCATATTAATCCAAAATAGCCTTCTCAATTCCTTCAATAAAGAGCAATGTAACCATATTTTTTGATTCAGCGTCACATTCTCACTGCTTCATAATTTTCGACCTCGAAAATCATCAAGAAGCGAGGTTAAAGCTGGAACATGGGTAATTTACTTTCCGAGTGCCCCTTGTAAAAATAAAATAAAATAAAATAAAATAAAATAAAATAAAATAAAATAAAATAAAATAAAATAAAATAAAATAAAAAAAGTTGTTTGAAAAAAAAGTTTTTGCCAAGTGAAGGATATTATATGTCATGGATATAAGTATGAGCCTGTTGTCTACATAGTCGCATTTCACCTTTTCTGTACAATAATTAAGAGAACGTTTATAACAAAATGGTGTCTCTGTTCCTTCACATAACACAACTAAAATGGAAATACATTTGATTATGAATGAGTTACATCAACTAACAAGAATATTTTAGTGATAATGAATGAGTAACATCAACTAACAAAAATATTTTAGCTTGACGCATCATATAACATTACTGATGTACTATATCAAAGTAAGGATGAACAACATTTCAATGTGCTAAAATTTGCAAGAAGTCACTCGAATGAAATACTACACTAAGGTTGAAAAGTCAATGACATACTGAACATGCTACATTAAGATAAAAATTCAATTTTCTCAATTATCATAAATGCTACGATTGCAAGAATGCAACAGGAGAACAACCTACATAATGTTCATTAACAATGTTGTTCTACATAATGTTCATTGTAATGTTCAGCACGCTATCTTAAATTCAATTCAGTTCCTTTAGTACAGTAAATTCACTAATGGCAAATTCTGAGCTTTAATAAAAGTAAGTATTAATATACGGTTACGTACGTTAAATACTACAATCTAGTGAGATGTGTACCATCTCATATTCAACGAAATAGGGTCCCATTAGAAATTTAACACTACACAAATAAGTAAGAAATAGTATTGTTATAATTAGTAACAATGTAATATACTCAGGAGCATAATAGTTTGCATTATTTCATTACATCACACACATATTTTAATTTCAATATTGTGCTTATGAAATGATTGAATGAAATAAGAGAACATAAACCATTGATTAAGAGATTGGCACCTAAGATGAATGGAAAAGAAGATATGCCAATACATAAATTGTGTCAATTACTTAGCAAGACAGCCTTGTTTCGTTGTTTACAAAGATACATGAATGATTAAAATTTAGTCACCCCAAGTAATTGGTAATGAGTAATTAGTAACGTCAACTATTAATGGGGTTTAAATAGAGATCTCTACAGTTACATAGCTCGTAGAGATTTGGTTACATAAGGATTCGAGATATCAACAAGGGTTGAATTACAATGTTTGACTACCATTGATTTGTTAATTTATTATAATGAATTTCCAATATTTAAGTTCATGTAGATTCAAGGGGTAACTACCGTGAAACTGTTATTATGATCTTAAATTTTAATTTATCTCTTTACTATAGGTTATATTATTTTAAGCGTGACAAAACAAACAAATAATAGTTCAATATTGAATTTACTTGTAGCCGTTTCCTTGAGTCTACATGTCATGAATTTAAAATTTATTGGAACCCTGTTTCGTTTTAAGTAATCCTCCAAAATATTGAATAATCCTCTCTTTCCCTTCTCCTCTTTTGTGCGTTTTAAAAGTTTACAGGTGTATTCAAAAGGAGCGAGGAAGGAAAAGGATCTCCTGTTGTTTATTAGTTGGGGACTTCGGAGAATCGAACCAATACTTAGTTAGATTTGGAACCTCCACACCTAGTGGTTCTTGCTTCCGCTAGAGGTTGTGGGCGTTTATCAGGTATACCGAATTTAGCCAATTAGAGAATTTTAATCATTCACATTTTAACTTCTCGCTGGCATTAAAGTATATTGCCACAGGCGATCATTCGCAATCTTAGATTAGGTAAAACCGCAGGCATTTCCTGTTTACTGTCTACAATTTGCATAGACAGGAAGCGTGTGCCAATTCAGCTAGGAAAACGTTTACAAAATTTCCAACTGAATAAGAAGTAATGCTATATTCCTTTTTGTTTTTACTGTTGGAACCCACAAGAATCAGGGGCTTAATTGTGAGTGTTATTGAGTGTTCATAATTCACAAATAAAGTGTCGGGTTGGATACTCCTTATTCGAGTTAATGTTCTAAGGATGACACCATACATCATATAAGGAAAGTAATAGGTGTCTCAATTCTTTTTGGTCTATTAATTATTTCCAATAGCGGATGGGTGGATGCCGGATATTTTATATTATGCAAAGCTTGTGACCACGTAGTCAAACGTTGGTAATTCGCGGATTGACATGCACATCGTAGTTACTCTTATTCTTGAGAGTCGCGAAGTGATCGTAATGTAGGTGTTTGTGTGAGTGTTGTTTAAGTAAGAAATGCATATTGAATGCAAGTACAACAATTCTTACTAAAATATAAAAGTGCGTTTAATACTACGGGTAGTTAGGGATTTAAATCATTTTGGAAATATTATAATCGCGTCGGCGTGATTTACTTCAGCATCCTACCTATGGATTACCATGGGAAAAGTGTCCAGTGGTAAGTAGAAACTTAGAAACTATATTCTGACATAGTATAATACTCTAACGCTTGAATGTAATGCCACGTTTTGAATTAAATACACCACTATACACCATTAAAGACAATTACTTCCTGAAGTTGTAGTCTGATGTCCGAAGTACAGTAAGGATTTCCAAATTATTTCCAATTTTACAAATTACAAATTTTACTCTTCTTAGGCATTCTTCCATTTTTCAAGGAACAGAACTCACACTCAGAAGTCAATTAGATCCATGAAAATAGAATAGAACACGATTAGTTTATAATTTACCATTTTCAATTAAAAGATTTAAATAACTAATAAATAAATAATAAGGTAATTCTTCATTTAACTAAAAGACTGATATGATACACCATAGTATAAGCAGAATTTCCTAACGCAATGTTGATAAAAATTTATATAGATATAGCAAGTAGTAAAAAAAATGAACTTATAGTAAGGAAACAAAATTAAAAGAAAAAAGTATTTGGAGCAAAGAAAAATAAAATTCTTTGCAATAGTAAATGGTAGTTACAATGATTAGAAAGTCTCACTAATATAAGGAGGGAGCGTATCCAATATTGGGCGCACAAGAAATACGCACAGGAAGCTATGCAAGTAGTCACAATGGAAGTAGTGGTATTAGAAGAAGGTATTCAAATAATATTTGTTATAGGAAGTAATACTTGTTTTATACAATAATTGTTATAGGAAGAGTAATGAGGGCAATTGTTATGTAACATGTACATTCTTCAATTGAATGTAACGAATTTAAGTAAGTGGAGATCGATGGTAATTTAGACGGGGAATCGAAAAGTGAATAGCTTATATATACTCATTAGTATTACTATTTAACTTAGATGACAGTACAAATCATATGTATTTTATCACTGTTATTATTATTAGTAGTAGTATTAGCATTATTAGTATTGCATGAAAACTTATGGGTAAGGTTGCTGCTATTCAACTTGACCTAATTCCAATAGTAGAACTAAGAGTGTGTGCTGATAACAGTTGAGTAAGGAAGTAGATAACTTACTTCCGGAATGCAGAAACTATGCAAGAGAACATTATTACATAATAGCAGATAATACTGTTATGAAGTAAGATCGTTGAGAAAAGAAACAATATTTGATTTAACAAATATGAAGTATATAACAATATTTTATTTAATAAATATGAAATACATAACAAAACATATACTTGATTGGAGAGGGAGACCTTTAAAAAGGGTACAGAACGTTGCAGGATCAGGCCGGAAATAGACCGGAAAAAAAAGTAAAGGGGAAAGAAGTCGTCCTAGCTTCGTAACAGAGTACTATACCTACATTCATGCCAATGAAAAAAAACTAAAGAGGGGGGTACACAGGTATTTCGGGGCTACCTATAGTGCTTACGCAAACGGTGAATTGTGAATCGTCATCCATCTGCAATATTTGTAATACAATAATGTATGTAACTATAATACTTTATATAGAATATACTATAATGTTGCATTGCAATAATACAAACAAAACAAGACGTAATTACTTACGACCAATGGCAATTAATAGAGACTTTTATCTGTAAAAGGGAGCAAAACATGATTATACAAAATTAAGATTGTGTCGCTCGTGTTCTTTTCTTGTCTTTGTTTTTGTTTTCAAATGACAACTACGTTCTCACTGCTTCATTATATAATGTTCTAGAGTAAAATAATACTAATAGAATTATGGAATTGATTACTAATAGAATACTAATAATGAATTGCATCTGCTTATAAAGGTAGTAGGCTACTACTTGAATAAGATAGGTCGTCAGTGTATATGAAATTTATAACCTATATTTGCACATATCATAAAAATGAGAGTTCCTAATATAAATAAGGAACAACTTATACTAAGCTAACGAAAACTAATAAGGGTACATACAATGCCATGCAATAATATTATATACATAATATTCCATTCCTTTATTGAATTTATACTGACTTCATTTACTTTTGAAGAACATAAGAACACTTAAAGCGAATAAGTACGCAAAAAAATCTTATTTCCTGTCGCATAAAATAGAAGAGAGAGAAGAACTTAGCTAATCTCGCATAGTTGAGATAGAGACATATGGTATAATAAGGAAGTGCGTTTCTAATTTACAAGCAATTAATATTTACCGTTGTAACAGATAACATTAACATATTAATTCCAATATATAGTTCTATACTCTAACAACGGGTGTCTACAAATAACACATTGTCGAGTTGAGTCTGCACAGTAGGTGCACAGGCTAAATGATTACAATGATTTACGTATAGTAAATGTATATTGACATATACATACATTTATTTACAGCAAGCCTACTAAATACATAATGAAGACTACACTGTTGCCACATGAATTAATCATAATTGAATTAAACATTCCATTGCACTAGCTTTTGTGCACGGATGTCTTTTGAATAGTACTCTCGAATCATACATTCCAGATTCTGTTATAGATTGGTGGCGGGGAGTAACATCCAACTCGAGTAATCGAAGGCAACTTAACCTAACTTATGAACTTATTCATGCTTCTTCATATATTCTAAATGAATATAATATATGGTGTGTGTTGTTTTGTTTTCTTGTGCCTTTTTTTTAGATTATGGAGGTTGTATGTACAGTGTTAATAATTCGAATTCTTTCTAAAGATATGTCCTGCGTGAATTTTATTTACAAAATTCAAATTTGTCGAATTCTTGAAAGTGAGGGGAGGGGAGTACCAATACGCACTTGAGATTTGGGCATTATTAGGAATTTCTACATTTTAAGTTCTACCTACATTATTGTTCTGTCTCTCCCTATTAAGGCGTCTTCTAGAATGTCGTCCCTCTATTATGCGGCTGACCTCTATCATTATTATAACCTCTTTTACCACGACCCTTATTATTATAGTATCATTGTTCACGATTTATCAATACACTCTGTCGATTGATTTTAACTTTGGTTGACTACATTCCACATTATGGAGCTCCAAGGGAGCATCAGAAAGGGCACGTAAACCTGCTTGAACCTTAGCATATTCATACAATTTAAGTAGTCTCTTAACTTCATTTACACACGACCTGGCTCACGAGTAAAAATAACTTCCAATACACGGGGTTCAAACCATTTTTAATATGTAATGTGTACTCTTAATTAACTCTAGTTTGTTACATGCTCTTAGAACTGCATACTTAATTCGAAAACGTTCATAGGGTATTTTATTCCGTCTTGCCAACAAGGCAATGGTTCACTAAGCTCAGATGAGGTTGCATGGGCAAAAGCCTATCTGGACCTACAAAGTACAAAGGCGTATCCTGTTTTTAATTATTATTCTCTCCTTGTATTAAAATATCTTTTTTAATTATATTCTCATCAATGTGATTTTCAATCCTTCTAACGGAAGTTTTACTTTTAATAAATAGAATTTAACTTTTGTATATCTATCCACTTCTCTCGTCTTCTTCCTCTTGGTGTTTCTTTTTTGTCTGTCTGTCTGTCTGGCCATCGGTCTGTCTGTCAACACCAGGAATATAATACTTACGCAAGGAATCAAGTTGGTTCCTTAGTTGTATATATATATATATTTTCTTATTATTCTCTTTTCTCTTTCTCTCTCTTTTTTTTATTCTTTGTAGCAGGGTTTCCGACCATATATGGATTTAAAACTATCTTGTACTTCTCTATACTACTCTTTTTCCTCTATTTATTCATTCTATACATATAGATATATTTACTTAATTGGTTAGTTACTTGCTATATTTACTTGCTTAATTATTTAGTTATGTATTAATATAACATTTCTTTCAGAAAGCCTGCATCATCATTGAATTTCACGTTAGAAGTTGAATTTCACGCCTTTCACGATAACTTAGTAATTTAACATATTTTAATTAAACCTTGCGTGTAAGATGATCGAACAAAATCGATCAGGTTTGGAACTAGAGAACTTAGATAATATAATTTCATTCGTTCAACATTAACTTTCTTTGGCTGATCTTCCTCGTTTACATTTAAGAAATAACCCCGGCTTAGTTGTCAAATTTTTAATGAAGACTAATCATTTTCCTTTTACGTATGGGCTTTCCTACACTTATCATTTTTTTTTGCTTTTGTTTTTACTGCTGACTAATTAAGGTCTTTTGAGCTAGTTTTCTTATACGACTAAGATTCTTTTTCACGAGTTTCCCATACAGGGTTCGACATGGTGTCTCGATTTCGATACCTAATACAGCCTTTCTACCAAACACCAATTCAAAAGGAGAATAAGGATGGTGTTCGTGTCTCGCAGTATTATAGCGTAACAAGCAGTTCTAACAAATAGAGGCCAACCTTCTGGAGAAGTAGACACATATTTCTTCAATTAGTTTGCCAAATTATGATCATATTTCTCGACTATGGTCTGATATTCATCAAGGAATCTAGTAATAGATTCTTTAGGACTTCCTTTAAATTTCGGCAATTTCAATACCGGTACACTGGCTACTCGATCTCCATTTTCTTCTCTTGCACTTGATTCATCAAGGTTTTGTCTATTTTCTACTTGGAGTTCTTTCGGAGGGGGTGAATTAACTTTTATTGCCTTATTCTCGTCCAAGGGTAATGAATCCTCTGAGGGAGTTTCACTTCATGATTATTTAAAATTTCTTGCCTAATATTATTATATAACAAAAATTCAAGTGCATTATCGACAGTGGGGGAATATTTTATTTGAGGAGGGTGAGAAGCAACTTGCGGATATGTAGGAAAACTTAGATTCTCAATACAAGGTTCTTCATTTATAAACTCTTTAACTTCTTCGCCTGAGTCATATGAGAAAGGACTTGGTGTTAGTACGTCACGTGCAGTCTTTTCCTGATAGAGCACCTTCTTTGCCAATTGTTTAATTTCGTCATTGGAATCATATTTACTTGATTGTGGTGGTGAATTTTCTGGGAGTTTACTTTTCAAGGGTTCGCCCACATGAGGTGGTATGTCAAATGGAAAATAAACTTCATCTTTGACAGCTTTTGAAGCAACTACTTGCTGCTGTTCTTCTTTCTTTAAAGGTGTTGACGCTAATGTAGGGTCAAACTCAAAATCACTCGTCATAATGCCAGGAGACTCTTTGGATGAGCTATCTGCACCTTCATTAGAAGGGTTAGTAAGTTGTTCTGGCTTAAGGAAAATTGTGCGTTTCGCGACCACTGGTTTATATTGTGTACTGTCCAAAGGAGTCAAGGATGGCATTTTATTACAAGTTTCTTCAAACTTAGCTAAATTTTCCTTATAACGCTGCGTTTGTGTTATCGGTTGCCTATCCACAGGATCTGGTAAACTATACTGATGTGGATGGTTTATACGCGGTTCAAGTAAAGTAGGCGAACTGGCTACTGGGAAACTGGCTTGCTGCACGGGCAGATCTGTTGCTTCTTTTGCCAGGGGACATACTTCGGAGCGCAAAGCCTGCGTAAGCGCGGCGTTCTGAGCAAGAATTTTTTCTGCAATATTTGCAACTTGCTTCCCCCGATTTTACAATATAACAAACATAAAATTTTGGTGGGGATTTCTTAGGTTTGAAAAAGGGGAACCAATGGAAAGACATTTTGAATTACTGTTTTCACTATTTTTTTGTTTTCACTAATCAAAATAAATCAAGGGGGGTATTTCACTATGAGCAATATAATCAGATCACAAATTGCCATTAGAATCCATAATAACACGATTGCAATAATGCGACAACTTACATAACTCACTTAAATTATCATGCACTATGAACAAAATACCAAACATAACATAAGACACAAAATAGAAAAGGAAAGATGTCATAGCAGCACCACAAAATTTTTTCGTCCCGAAAAATGAAAAAAAAAGGAAGAAAAGCTTTGGACGAGCCCCCATTTGTGACGATGTGCAGACTCTTTTTAATTATTTAGCTCGTTTTATTCCACCATAATGTAGAGATCTGCTCACGCTAATTCTGTAGCGGATGTCACAAAGAAATATACTTGAATTACACCATGATTTTCATGGGAAAAGTGGTTTAATCTAGGGGAATGACAACATTATTTATAAAAAGTAAGTTTATTACATAGCTAAAATGGTAATATATAACAACACTTGATTTAGTGATTCAACAAAAGTAATGGAATATCTGATAGTACATGGACAGCTAGGTGCATTAATGTATATATATTGATTGACAGGCTAGAGATTGAAATATTTAAGTTAGAAGAAACGGAAGATGAAATACAAGTATGTGACAACAGTTCTTAACCTTGAAAGTTTTATGGTAGGTACACAATTCATTTTGAAGTACCGCATGACATCTCTAAACTTGAATTTTATGATGCAACAAGAGATTATACATACCTTACGGTAGTATTCTTGTAACTCTTAGAAACTTTGACGATGATTCTGTCTGGTCACAACCGACGTCTCGAACCTCTGCACCTTTGCACCGGAACTTCTGAACTTCTCTATAACCGTTTGAGACCTTGAGGTTCTTTTATATTATTCTCGAGAGTCACACCCAAGCCTCACATCCGTCAGTACATCCGTTTTATCATCTCCACAAATATGGAAACTTATTGCTCCTTTGCATTTTGATTGGCTCTTAGAGACTGCCGCACCCAAAATACGTGGCGTGACACACATGTACATACGTGTACTGTCACAGCCGGAAGAATTAAATAGCGTGATCTCTAGACTTATCTATAGATTCATATCTATATAACCAATTTCAACATATTAATGCGGTGTCACGTTGCCAAAATCATGATTATGTATCCTGTAGGATGACTATGAGTAATCTTCGACAAGTAAACTTCCTACAAAATTGCGCAGCAAAAGCAACATTAGTCACTTTCAGAAAGTTTTACGTATTTCCTGTTTCTGTTGCTAGCTTGTAGCAAGTCAAGAGAGAGAAAATGTCTTTTATAATGCATATTAATCCAAAATAGCCTTCTCAATTCCTTCAATAAAGAGCAATGTAACCATATTTTTTGATTCAGCGTCACACCTGGTTCTTGAGGATCCCAGATATCAACCCTATCAACCACAGCAGGGATACCATCGAGTTGAATGTGCCCACCCTGGACCATGGTTCTATCAATCTTCATTGATTATGGGAGGGTGTGCAACGATCAGGATCTGTACACCTCCCCAATACCTCCTGTGTATTATAACGTCCATGCCACGACTCATCGCGAAAGATATGAAGGCAGAAAGAGATGCTAGACAGGTGCCTTTTAGGCAATTATTCATAAGTGCATTTACTAGAGTTAATAAAGTTATGTCATATATGCAAATAATAGTTTTACATGAAGTATTATGCACACTATGCTTCAATGTGTTTGTGTATTCTTGACTGCGCTTCGATTTTTTACCTTTCATAAACTAGAAAATTCCTGCACGCATCCTTGCTAAGATATACAGGTGTCTTCAGTTTGTGAACATGTAGCATAAACGTAATTTGTGTTCGGATGAGGAAACTCAAGATGTGGTAACTATAGTGTGTTTAAACATGTTCAAAATGTTCCTGTACACCATTTTGAAAACACTTCACCTATTATCGCCTTCCTTGTACGTGATAATTTGAGCTGAATTTATGGTATTGAATGATCTTAGATACGTTTCTGCAAGTGAATAAATTTGCTGTAGAGTTTTCAAAGGAGGTAAAATGTGCAGTTTGTTACAGAAAGTAAATTGTATACCTATGTATAATATTTGTCAAATGGTGAAAGTTGATGAGAAATAAAATAAATATTAAGATATTACTCTGAAAAATTTGTACGTTCTTACCCTGTGGCCAACATAACTGTTTTATTCCTTGTAATAGCCATTCGAAACGCATCACGGATTCCTTTCCTCACCCGTATCTCCTGCATATGCCAAAAGTAGAAAGTGGGTTTCCAAAATAAGTCCTCTTTCCCAGCCTGCAGTGCTAACTCATCACAGGAATCACAATGAGATAAATTCAGTTCAAGGCGTGATTCTTGCCATTCTAGATAAAACCATAAATCTAGAGAAACCAACTGCAATTATATGAAAAATATTATCCTTTGTAGGATTTAACAGTATATTATTATATGTTTTAAAGAAATAGTTGATAAAATGTAACATAAAAGTGCTAAAGTATAAAATGCTAAACTATAAAATAATCTATACTTCTTGTATTTATTGCTAAGCGTTCAACACGTCAAATGCACAGACAAGAATATTTTTTAACTGCACCATTTCACATGGTTTAATCTTTTGGATGTTTTGAGCTTTGAATGTAAGGAAAGAAGCTAAGAAAGGAACGTCTACAATTACAATTATACGTGAATTATAAAATTAGACTTTTCGACTCAACTTAAATAGAAAGATTTATTAACAGGTACAGGTTTATATTTTACAAAGATTCAATGAGTAATATAGTGATATAGAATTATCCGTGCACGGGATACACATTTTGTTACTCTATCCAACAGCTCTTACGAACACCGAGTGGGAAAGACAGAATTTCGAAAACCAACTTACAAGGTTAAGACGACTTTCAGTTTCATCTTCCCCCCGAGAACTGCTGTTTTAGCTCATGATTGTAAAAGACTATGATGATGTGGCGACCAATCGAAATAATGGATGCGTGACTGATTGATGTCCCCGTAGCTCCAACCCATCTTATTTATTTACAAAATTTATCTTTATTTTAATGGTCAATTATCAAAGATTGGGTGTTGGCGCAGTCTGTCTTGCTAGTTTTGGATTTGTTCAGTTTCGGTTTGGTTTACATTTATAACAATTTAATGTTTTCCTCTGGTATAGTCTTCAGGGTGTAAAGTTCATAAACTTATTTTAATTGGCAGAAATTTTTTTTTTTTATCATTTCAACAACAATTGTCTTTTTGTTTTTATTTCACTCTGGCGGGGTGTGACACACGAAATAAAATTGCAAATGAATGGTAATAAATATGTTGTTTTACACTTGTTAATTTTTATAAATGAAACAAAACAATTGTTTAAACAATTATGCCTTACGTTAATTATTTACTACATACTGTATTTTGGACAACGAAGTAGGGGAGGATGTGAAGGGTTGAGGATTCTTCGGGATGAGTTTGGAAAGGCTATATCCGAGATTAGGAATGGAAAGGCAACCGGGATAGATAATATACGAATCGAATCCATTTAAAATATGGGCGACGAAGGCAAGAAAGAATTATTCCCACTCTGTAATAAAGTATATGAAACAGGAAATTGGCCAAAATACTTCGTGAAGACGATCATGATATTGATGGCTAAGAAATCAAACCCAAAGACATAAGTGGATTATAGAAGTATTAGTCTCATATCTCATGAAGCTAAAATTCAGCTCCGAATACTGAACAGAAAGTTGTATGGAAAAACAAAGGAAATGTTGAGGAGAAACAGTTTGGGTTCAGGAGAGGTAAGGACACAAAAGATGCATTTGAATTTTTTAAGAGTGATTAGTGATTGATGTATAGGAAAAAGGTAAAACGTGTGTGTCGTATTTATTGATATAGAAAACGCATTTGACAGAGTGAGTTGGAAAGTGTTGTTGGAAGTTCTAAAGAAGATTCGGTTGGAATGAAACTATCGAAGACTAATAAGAAGCTTACATATGAACCAACAAGTAAGTGTTAGGATAGGGAAGGAACTGACAGAGGAAAGTGCAATTGGAAGGGAAATTCGACAAGGATGCTGTCTCTCGCCAACATTATTTAATACTATATATTTAGAAGAGATAGCAAAAAGGAAAACTACATGATGAAGACGGTATCTCAGCAGGACGTAGAAGGATTAGATGTATAAGATTTGCAGATGGTATGACACTTGCTGCAGAATCTGAAAAGGAATTCAATAGGATGACAGAAAACTATAGGAGGGGCTTTGAAGAATATGGAATGAAAATAAATGTTAGAAAGACAAATGCCAATGTGATTTGAGCGAAGTGGTCTTTGTCAAATATAAAAGTGGGAGGGAAGAAAATAGAACAAGCGAATAGTTTTCGATATCTGGGTAGTATTATTAGTAACGACATGAAGTGTGAACTTGAAATAAAAGCAAGAATAGGAATGGCGAAAGAAGCTTTTAGGAGGAAAAAGTGTTTTGTAGATCTTGAAAAAAGGGTTGAGAAAAAGACTTATAAAATGCTTCGTGTGGAGTGTTGTACTGTATGGGCCGGAAACATGGACATTACGGAAAAATGATGAAACACGACTAGAAGCTTTCGAAATGTGGTTGTAGAGTAGAATTAAAAAAAAAATAGTTAGGTCGAGCGAAAAACGAATCAGGGGGTGTTAGAAATGAAGGAGAAAACAACACTTTTAGATATTATTGAGAAGACGAAGAGAAACTGGTTGGGATATTGCCTAAGAAGAAATTGTATCATTAGGGAGGGTTGCGTGGCAGAAAGAGAGGGAGAGGGCGAAGGGGGATACAATTAATGGACGATGTAAAAACAGAAAGATCATACGCGAAGACGAAGGTGTTAGCGGAGGACCGTGGATCATGGAAGCTATTCAGCTGCGGCAAGTGATCTGCCAATAAGAGCAGAATACCTACGATGATCATCATCATGCACACGTATTGATCTTTAAATGTTTCGAACATCAAACTTTATATTTGAATACTACCTTAAGAACTCGTCATAGCAAGAACTTGCATAAAAAACAAGAAAAACGTTTTTGTAAAACAGTCTCAACCATTTCATTGCTCGCAAGTTCATCCTCTGTATTATTTAAGTTCGAAAACACAGAGATATGGTGATCGCATAGAGGAAAGGCATTCTTATAAACAACAAGAAAAGAAGCATACATAATATTTGATCTCCTCTATCCTCCTCTTTGATCCGAAAATAAGAGAAAATCAATTAGAAAAAGCTTCGTATACTATTAGAACTGATGAGGATCTATGTACAGAGTGGTGGCTGTAAGTGACACATTTCTATGTGAAATTCTGATCACAGACAAACATATTATTATTTGATAAATACACAAGTTTTGCACGGATTTATGCAATATATAATATTTTAAAGTAAAGATAGGATTGAAATAAATAAATATGGAAGATAGGAACCCCGCTTTCACCTTATCAATATGAATGAAATATATAACTAAGGATGTTGCTTCTGTCAACATCACTCAAATGAATAAACAAGAGGGCCGAACTCAGTTTTTCTTGAAAATATGAGTAAAATAAATAAGGTAGGTGCAGGTAAATACGTCATGTTAAGGTGTTATATTTTTTATGACCTTATTTTCCACGAAATACAAACAACAAGACATGTGAGTTAAAGAGTAGCCCTTTCCGCTTGTAGCAAAAAAAAAAAAAAAAAAAAAAAAAAATGGGAATGATGCGACGAAATTCTGTTTTGCACCGAAGGTAAAAGAGGAAACCTTACAAAGTGGCATCTTTATCTACATGTGCAGGTAATTACGCCAAATCTAGGATACTACTGGATACTTAGACTTGGAACTGTAATAAGCCTTGCAACTGCTTACACCGTCTATATTATACGAACTCAAATATTATTACACAACATGGCTGAAGCAAACAATAGAATAACCGAAGTGCAAGATGAAGACAAAGAGATAAAATGTAAAAACGATAATCTGGAAAGTTGAAATGAAGTTCAAACCTAAATTGTTTTAGTTCATAACAAGATAAAAAAAAAAAAAGGTGTCACTGTATTGTGACTTAAAAAAACTACACTGATATTACATGGAACATGTAGGACAAACGAAAACATTTTTGTCTTCTGCAGTGTATTTCGTTTTAGATGTTTGGTATTGACTTAGTAGTCATGGAATCACAAATACTGAAATTACTACTAAAGATCAAATTATTCTTAGACGTACACGAAATAAGGCTTCAATTGCTGTAAACAATCGTCAGTGTTCTGAGTTGGCAGGTACTAATAACGAATTCTTAGCTCTTTTGAAATAATAACGTACTTCTACGGAACCTTCCCGAAGCAAACAACACTGCACGGCATGGCGGTTTCAGGGCTGTTTCCCGGAGTATTTGTCAAATCGGACTTGTTCAAGACCGTGCCACATATTGGAGGCGCATTTTAGCGCATTTCCTGAGAAGCACCGGTATATATACCTGCAGTTACCTCAAACAAATAACCGAAAAGTAACGCCGTTTGCATTGCTCCTCTCAATACGGCTGGAATAAATAAGCAACGCCCTCTTCATTAATTCCCGCCCAACTGACTTACCTCTTCTTGCCTAAACTTAGGCTTAAACATCACTGTGACCGTAATTATTATACGAGTTAGCATAGGATATAACAATGGGTCCTAAACCTTGTACCACGAAGCTATGGATTACCACAAAATTGTCGTTGATATATATATATATATATATATATATATATATATATATATATATATATATATGTGTGTGTGTGTGTGTGTGTGATCTCATTAAAATTATTCAGGTAGATTGAAATTTTAAATTGTGTTTGAATTGTTTATTTCATGAATATCAGTTTATTATGGCTCTGTGTGAATTTGTAAATGTTTTTGTTTTTCATGTTTGCTCACCAAAGAGTAGTTTAATTAGATTTTCGTCATTTGATTAACACACAGAGCCCAGAGAATATTGCAATAACAATTTTATCAATATTTTATGTATATAAATAAAAATTAACTAGGCGATTTTTGCTTGTTACAATCTTTGTGCACCACTTTCACCACTTTACCGTTTTTGACGATTTTTGGTATATGAGTGGTCCCTGGCCTAACACTGTAAGAGTAATATAACTCCAAAAATGTTAATTGCAATACACGGTCTGTGTGGCCGGGACATTGATTTTTATTTATGAACCATACACTTTTACAACGTAAGCGGCCAAAGGCAAAAACATCTTTACGTTATTCCTTCTACAATTATATAAAATGTTTAAACTTACTCTGTCAATGAACTTTGTTTTTAGTTTATATTGTTTCTTAAGTAGCAAGTATACAGGAAGTATTATAACTCGCAAGTATTTGACAAAAGTATGCAAAAATGCAATAAAAATAATTACATATACGTTTTTAAGAACTTTTATTAATTACAAAACCATTACGAAATGTACAATTGAAACCAAATATTAGACTTTAACTTTTTGTCTTCAACTGCTTAGGTGAGAAAACGGAGATCCTAAAGAACCTGTTGAGGAAGGAAGGATTTAAAACTTACAGGAAAGGAGGAAAGAGGATAATAGACTTAGTGAGAGAGACAAGAAGGAAGAAAGAAAATGAGATGAGGTCAGAAGAGGAAGGAGTAGTGTACCATGTTAACTGTAAAGAGTGCGATATGAAGTACATAGGGGAAACAAGAAAGAGATTAGAACAAAAGATAAAACAACATAAGGACGATGCTAGACTAAAAAGAGAGAACAGCGCAATATATAAACACATTAAAGAAACAGGAAGTGAGATAGATTGGGAAGGAATAAAAGGATTAGAAAGGGAGAAAAGGAGTGTGATAAGAAGGTGGAAAGAAGCCCAGTGGATTAAGAAATACGGGAAGGAGAAGTTGATGAATTGATCTTGTGGACTTGTAATACATGAAGTATGGGAGAAGATGCTAGAAAAAATAGCAACAAAGAATTAAAAGGATCAACACGAGCTGTTGGAGCAGGTGTACTACGGAGAACAGCAGATGGGCAATACTGAACAGAAAGTGTAAGAGACGAACACCTAATTAAGATTTTCATAACAGGTGCTTAAAAAAGAGAAAATGACTACACTAATTAAAAGTTTACTTTTTAGAGCCATTTAAAACTTTACGTTTTGTAAAGAGAAAGTGGGCGGGCATGTCTTACATTCAGATTGTATATAAGCTGTCATAATTGGGTATTTATCTTATAATGTGTCTGAGGAAGGCTATGTTACATAGCCGAAAATGTAACACAAATATATAATCTTAAAATATATATACTGCTTTGGTCAGTTAGAGCTTTATTAGCAATCTTGAATTGTTCAAAGCTGCAATGAATAATTTACATGCTTTGTCGCAGTTTTTCGCCCTTCACTGAAGCTCGGTTTCTTAAAAACATCTTTTTTGAGAACATTGACAGAAGAGTTTCCTGATTTGATTTCAAAACTGATGTCAGAAGTAGCAAGCCTATAACCGCATTGATCTCAACAGTGTCTATTTCTCGGTAATTTGATTTGTATGATGGATCAGTCAAGATATTTCGTACTGACGGGAGCTTCACATTAGTATTCACAACAATTGCGACAACTATTGTAGGGTCAAATATCAAATTCTAGATGTTTCTATGTCAGGGCGCTGGGATTTCACCAAGACTTTTCCATCTTGCTCTTTTGTGTACGTTGGATATAGTGGACCATTCTCGTTCTTTCTCAATCTACCAAAAATATACTCAGAAAGATTACTATTATCAATAAGTAGTTCAGTCTTCTCTGGTATCTCACATTATATTTCATCATTTTTTCATTTTGATGTACATTATCACACATAACTTGAGTTTTATTGTGCTTCTTCTGGAAGTACATAATCCAGATCAGCGTCGTAGTCATCCATAGAATCACTTATCTCACTGCCACTGTCAGTAATTTCTCCGTCATCTAACATCATCTTTATACGATCTATACGCACAAATCTGTGATCTCTAACTGAAACATTTTTACTTGTATTTGGCTCTTCCATGATGTCTTCAGTAAAGCATATGTAACTGAAGTAAGAACAAACTGTACATTACTATAATAAAACTAGTCAAAGCAGCGTACATAGCGTACAACGTAATATGCGCATGAAAAACCGGTTTGAAAGTGACGCATACTGCAATACCCGGTACCTGATACCAGAAGTGTTTCCAAAAGAAAACTGTAACAAAGAAATAAAAGTCTCACAGACCGGTAGTACGTTTAAAGTGTTACTTTACGGCGTACTTTTCGGCAAGGCGGGATGGGATGAAGGATGAGATGTAAAAATAATGGAAACCAACCAATATTAATGACAAATCCATTGGTCTTGAGATCGCTGAGATGAATAGTGGTACTTCAAATGCCGTTGAAGCCCAAGTATATTCCTCACCAGTATGGAAGTTGATGATGGGATGACAAGGTCCGATATTAGAGTCCAATCCATAGTGTTTGGAGCTACTGAGGTGAATAGTGATACTCCGAATGGTTCCACGAATATCCACGAGTTCGCATTTTTCATAAATCTGTTCCGGGGCGAAGAACGAGCATTTCAGCTGGCATCTCGTATGTTAATTTACATCAAACTAATATACGTAGAACTCTTTGTCGTGTAGGTCCTTGGGGCTCGGACACCTCTTCCCCGAAATGTTTCCTTTGCTGTAAATTTAATCTAAATTTAGGTGTAATTTTACAAATTTCAATTAAATTTATCCTTGTATTAAATTTTGACCTCCCCAAAAGCTTTAGACGCTCTCGTGAAATTATTGCTCATGTGTCTGCTCTAATGCATTTGTAACATATAAAATATACTTACATTATTAACTGCGTCTACTTCAGCCAACCGATCCAGTCGTATTCTGAGGAAAACAGTTACTGGCCCTGGAAGAAAATATTATTTGTACATTACTCACTAAAATGCATTAGTGACATTAATTATGTTGGTATGCTAAACACATCTATATTCTTTTAAAAGAAGGAAAATATACTTTAGTTATGAAAATGAAATTCATGTTATCAACGTTCAAAAACGCCCATACTTTAGTTCTAGAAGGATGTGGATAAGATTGTATTATCTTAATTTCCACATAAACTATTACGACAATAATTTAAAGTTCGAAAGACACTTTCCGCTATTATTCTATGAGGAGATGCTGAAAAGTTTGTAGCCCAACATAGAAAGAGTGTAGGTAGAATGATAAAATTATATAGTTTTTAAGAACTCTGTATAGTTTTTATATCTCTGTATTTACAAATACAAATTTTCGTATAAATAACAAACTTCTTACTGTACTTATTAGGCAACTGAAATGATCATGTGTGGCCAACTTCACAAACATTGAGATCAAAGTTGTCATCAAATTTTAGTTGCACGAAGGGAAGTCACCGAATTAAATTCATGAGGAAGTCTATGAAACACTACGAGCTCTCTTCCGTACTATGCAATGATTAAGAAGTGGGCAGTGCAGTTTAAATTTGGCGAATTCTCAACCGGTGGTGCTCAACGTGCAGGAAGACCAAAAACAGTGAGTGTCCCCGAAATCATGACTGAGATTCATGACATTAAAACCCACAAACGCCCCTTGTGCCACCAGTGACCCACTTTATTTTTCACTACGTTACATGGGCTATATCATTCATTTAGCCAAAAGCCCGTTGTTCCACTTCAGGCACACTACCCGTTCTCTTGTACGAATTTCGTTCAGTTTTCTTCTCAGGTTTTCGATGTAACACGGTATTGTTCAATGCAATTGCTAATGAATAAAACTGGTCTTGGGCGTTTGTGGGTTAATCATGAAAATCACAGAATCCTGCAATACTTGTGGCAGAGATTGTGAACATTTCTGGAGAACTCATCGGTGGCATAATTTATAATGACTCGGGCATGCGCAAATTACCGGCAAAATCTGTTCTCAAAAGTTTTTTTTCAGTAGGTCAAAAGCGTGAAAAATTTAGGACATCAAGGGAAGTCATTCTTCCTTTCGACCGCAATGTAGATCAGTATCTGCCACAAATAGTAACCATTAATGAAACTTGGCTGTACCACTACGATTGCGAGACGAAGCAACAGTCAATAGAATGGTTACACGAAAGTTCCTCTCGACCGAGAAGTTCAAGACACACAAACTGTGTTTGCTACATTCTTCTGACAAGGGAAGAGAGGAAGTTAATATATATAAGGGGAAGATGATTTATACATGAATCGAAAGCTCTAATGACGCTTATTAAGAATCTGTAATAAAATTTTTCCGAATGCATATACCGTGCGAGTTATATGAATATACAGGGAGTCCAGAAAGTCTATTTCCACCCCTAGAAATGATAAACGGTGAGACAGGTACCAGAACAGGAAAACACTTGTTTTATCATTTTAAAAGTACAACGCATCAAAGCATAAAGTGTTGTCCAGTTCCACCCGCAGGGTCCCAGACGGGGTCCAACTCAAAATTTGCAAATGGTAAGGGAGTCAATAGGCATGTCGTTGGAAACCTGCTGGGAAAGGAAAGAAGATGAAACAGGTCTCTACTCTCTAAAATTAATCTGTGCTGTATGACGGCTGGTCAAAATATCAGCAAAACCATCATTGCAAAGTCTATGACCACTCCCATAAATCTGAATTGTTGAGACAGATATCAAAACAGGAAGGCAAATGCGTCATCATTTCAAAAGTACAATGACTGAAAGTAAAAATATTTGTCCCAGGATGCTCCACAGGGTCCCAGACGGGGTCGTACTCAAAATTTTCAAATGGCAAGGGAATTCAAGTAGCATATCACTTGTAAGTGTTGGGAAATGAAAGAAGACGGAATAAGTGTCGACTCTCTAAAATTATCCTATGAAAATGGCGGCCAGTCAAAAAATGTACATCCTCATTTCGATTCTCAGACCGCATTCGCTTTCCATTTTGCAATCGGTACTTGTTGTCATTGTCAGACATTTGCACGTATTCGCTGTTCCTGATGGAAGAAATTGTTTTGAATCATCTTATTCATCAAGTATAAAATGATTCAAAACCAGACAACGAGCATAAGTGCCACTATTCTACACTATATGTTAGTCAGATCTATACTCAAAGATGTCAAATGTTATTCATTTTCTTTTCTTTATTTTTTAATCTTATTTTATTGTATTATATTTCTTTAATTGTTTATACATTACTTTGCCCAAAGAGCATAATCTCACAGTAGGGAATGTTCTTTCTTTCCCTTGAGTACAAGAATTAAAATGAAACTAAACTAAAACTCAACTACAGAAAAAAGAACTAAAAAGCAAGATGTGTGCACAGTGTTATCGTAGAACATCCACTTGTTTAATCTACTTTCATTTAACAACAACTTGCCAACGATATGCTACTTATCCACCCTTGCCATTTTAAAAATTTAAGTAGAATCCTGTCTGGGACTCTGTAAAGGACCCTTCAATCATTGTACTTTGGAAATGATGACACACTTGCTTTCCTGTTTTGACATCTGTCTCACCGTTTCAGTTTTTTTTCTTTGGGGAGGGGGATAGCCATACGCTTTACAATGACGTTTTTGCTGACATTTTGACCGGCTGGAATTTTGCACAGGGTAAGTTTAGAGAGTCGAAACCTGTTCCGTGTTCTTTTATTTCACAACAGGTTTCCAACGATATGGTATTTGACCCCCACCATTTTCAACTTTTGAGTTGGACCCCGCCTGGGACAATTCGGGTGGCACTGAGACAATACTTTTAGCTTTGATATGTTCTACTTTTAAAATCATCAAACACGTGTTTTCCTGTTCTGGCGTTTGTTTCACCGTTTGCAATTTCTACGGATGGAAACGGATTTTCTGCACACGCTGTATATTTATATAACTCGCATAGTATATGCATTCGGAAAATTTTTCTTACAGTTTTGTAATAGGCGTCGTTAATGCTTTCGATTGGCGTATAAATCATCTTCCACTTCAATATATAATCTAAAGTTATCTATTGAATACTGTCACGTTCACTTGTCGCGTTCACTAAAGTTATCCATTGAATACTGTCCTTAGCCAAAGGATCAAGTTTCAAGTTTTTACTTTGTATTCCTGTTTCTGCGAGATCCATCTTAACATTGTAATCCGATATGCACCTAGGTCGTTCTAATGATCGTTTTCCGATTGGGTTTCCAGTTAAAACTTTAAAAGCGTTCCTACTTTCTTCCATTCAGGCTATATGGCCTGCCTACTTGAGCCTTTTAGACTTCATGAACCTAAGAATGTTCGGTAAACAGTATAGATAATACAGTTCCTCATTAAAAAGTTTCCGTCATTCCCCATTTCCGTTAATCCGAATATTCGTCTTAGGATTGTATTCTCAAATACTTTAAGTCTGCGTTTTTTTTTTCTCAAGGTAAACGCTCATGGTTTGCAATCATACAGTACAATAGGCATGATTATCATTTTACTTATTTTAGGGTTCAAATTCCTCAACAAAATTCGTTGCAACGAAAGGTTTTAAACTGAGTAATAACACAGATTCCCTGATTTCAGTCCACAATTTATTTCTTCATGGATATGGTTTTCGTATGTTAATATTTATCCTAGGTATTTCCACTGTCTTGAAAGCTGTATTTGATATCGTAACGCATCCATAATTTACTGTATTTCAATCCCGACGAATTTCCATGTATTTAGTTTCCTCACCATTTATTTACTTCTAAAGCCATGCCCTGTAAAGATTATATATAAAGCTTCTGTCTTTCTTTCTATTGTTCTATCATCCCGTATTATATTTATATCATCGGCATACATCATAACCTAGTGAATACTATTCAGTCCAGGAACTGTTTATTTTCTTTGATTTTCCTTACAGCGTATTCCAGAAAAAAAGTTGAATAATAATGGCGACAACACATCTCATTGTTTCACGCCATTCTGGACGTGGAAGTTCACGGACAGTTAATTCAAATTTTGCATTAAAATGTTCGTTCATCAAGTCTAACTTAGAATCAATTCGCTGCGTCAGTTGTTGAGTGATTTCCTGAGACATCAGCTGTATTTGTTGTCTTGTGTTGAGTTTCATTTCTTCGACTGTCGTTGTAAGCTGTTGACTTGAGTTAAGTTTCACTTCTTCGACTTTCGTTGTAAGCTCACTGCTTATTTGCTGCTTTAATTGCATAAACATATCCAAGATTTGATTAGTATTTACCATTTGCGATACGGTTTCTTCTGTATTATCCGTCGTTGACCTACCATCATTATGCACATTGGCCATATTAGTCTTGCGCTCAATTTTTCTTCCACTACGCAAAGAAGTATAATTTAAGTTCATAAGTCCCTTGATATTAGAATTGAACCCTGTCTTTTCTATGCTTCAAGACTTCTACAGGGTCCCGGGATTCGGCGCACCATTATATAACGAGAATGTTTATCTCTCTATATATTATTATTAAATAATATTATCGACAAGACTATTATAAAATATATTTGAAGCTTACACTTCCTTTTATTTTCAAAAGATGACTACAAGTATCCACATCACAAAATATTTATCTTCATAACAACCATACCTTCTTGACAACCTTTTATATATCCATGACAACCTAATCAACAAACTTTTTCTTTTTCAATATATATTCCTGCTCACTTATTGCGCCTCTGATCATATTCATAAAACAGGTACAGATTGATAATATTATTTTACATCGTTATATGAGCTGATGTTGAGCATCACTTTAACAAATTTCATCCCGAAGTGGACATTATTTTGTTGTCATATAATTATCGTGCCCAGGAAAACTTATTAATCTTTTCTAGCGGTGTATCTACTTTTCAAACTTTTGTGTTTTAAAGCAATTCTAAGCCTATTTTATATCACGACTCCCCTTGTATCACTTCCTCTACTCGCCAACAACTCCCATAAGTTATTTCCTGTTTTAATAAGCTTTTAGATTAAATAAGCTTGTTTTTGATTTACAGTGTACAACAATTTGTAGTATAACTTATTTGATATTAAGTGTAGAAAAAATATGTCTATCATTATGGACATACGTAAGGAGTGGGTCCTGGGAGTTCGTAAGCCCCCGAAATACCGATATTTCTGTAAATTTAATAGGGTCTATAATTTTATTGGTGATTTTATAAAATTTAATATAATTCATCCTTGTATTGAATTTGGACTCAGTTCGAAAAGTTTGGACTCCACGAAATAAATTAGTGCGTATGTGTCCGTGTAAGTATCACAATCAGAATTCAAAATATTATCTTCCAACATATTACATTCTGGACTATCTGCACCTACCATGTTCGCCTCCCTTTGCTCTCCCAGTAGGGATTCTGCATCCCAGGATTAACAACCCTATTCTAGAGAAACACTGTTTATGTTGGCTACATATGGTCATTATTTAACCTTGTACAGTTAATGTGGGAACATAATGAGCGATAATACATACAAACTTTATACTTTAAACACCTGAAGACATATGATCAATTTTTGGGGAAAATTGCAAAAACAAAAAGATGTCAAATATTGCATACTTAACGGAATTAACACATTAATTAGCAGTTTTATATATAGGAACTTAACATACAACTTGAACTCCTGTGGACTTTGTGCTACTTGTACCAACCATTTTTATTCACTGGGACAGCATACTTGTCATAGTCCTCTGGTAGTGAGAATTGAAATGAAGAGCTCCTGGTTTTATCTAATACTAGTAAGATGAACCTAAAAAATAACATATTAATATTAAGTATAACATAAGATTGACTACAATGACCGTATTTTATACACAGATAAATAAGCATATGTGGCGTATTTAAAAACATAGATTATATGCGTAAATCCTGCATTTTTTGAATTTAATGTACGACTATAGGAACATCCTACAACAAATGTATAAGTAAAAACGTATATTTTATAATACTTTACGTATGGGTGTTTCATCTATATGTACTTTCCGTATGAAACAAAGAAATGTATACGATGAAATATGTAACATACGCATACGTATGTAATATACGAAAGACTGTTAGACGTCAGACATCCTGCAGTGCTTGATGTAACATATAAGCGGGAAGAATGTAGAACTTATGTAGCATGTTTCTGACGTATGCTCCGTACAGTTTTCCGCAGTATATATATGGATTCCATATATTTGTGCAATATACCCCTCTTTAAATAACGGATTTTTCTCAGTGTAAAGGATTTTAAATGTTAAAGGTTTATTGCATTTCATGGCCCGTATTCCAGAACCTAAGTAGAATAAAATCTCACTTTAGAACAAGTAGCACCGTAATGTTTGCAGCACGTGAAAGAGATTGGTTTGTTTGGCATGATATTTTCTCAATTATTATTGAAACCAGAAGCGGTAGTAGATGTGTACCAGTTCTGGTTTCAGTACAAATTTTAGAGTGGAGGAGGAAAATATTGTAAGGATCCTTAGCTTCTCGTGTATATTACTTCTACAAACACATGCTACAACTGTAAGCACACGTTATAATTTACCAACTTAGTTACAAGCTAACGATAGTTGGAGGAAACAGGAAGACACGAAGCCGGTCCGGTCGAAACCGAAGATAGACGAACCTTCCAGAGGACAATTATAAAATGGATCGCAAGAAAAGAAAAGAGATCAGTTCTTGACTGATCAATTAACCCTCAACACCTTCTCCTGAGGTCGCTATGGACAAGGGAGTACCTAATCAAATCGTATCTCTGGAGGTCACCCTGGGCAAAGGAGATATCTTAACTATCACTTACTTCCCGAGGATGCCTGCGCGAAGGAGGTTCCTTATAAACCGTCTCCTGAGGTCGCTACTAAAAGAGGACACTTCTTTAACAAACAGATTCCAGATGCTACCATGAGCAAAGGCGTTCTCGTACAAACCTAGTAAAGCCACTGCTGTGTGCTAAGGATATAACTGAACTTGGAAACATTTTTATTAATATTTCAAAGAAACTGTAAATTGTTTACAGAAACTTATTTTTATAATAAATTAGTGACGGGATTAAGCCTCAATATTTATTGACTCTATATTTCAATATTCTTTGAACTCTTAATTGATTGCAGAATACCAGTTCTCATTATTGCTATTTCAGCGTTAAAATCGAAAATAGTTAATTTCTACCATTTCCTGTTTGAATATAATCTATAAGGGAACTCGGTTTCTAACTTCTGACAGTGTTCATCCTGGCCAAAACTGATAGTAGGTAGCTCAGTAGCTACTGAGATATTTGTCTCTCCGACGATCGGACGAATAGACACGTAAACTCGAGGACATCAATAAAAAAAAACTCCTTAAAACTTGAACAGAAACTGTAGGCTGATAGCAAGTAATTAGAAACAATTGCGCTTGGTGTGAACGGTAGAGGGTGACAACTGAAGAAGATATCTGAAACGGATAAGTTTAAAGGCTGCATAGTTTTACATTACTACTAGCAGAATGCTCGTTCTTTGCAGGGGAATAATATGTTTCACTGTTTACTTAAAGTATCAATAAGGACTGAATTTGATTTAAGCAGCATCGGAGGTGCCACTATTACTCTGAGGCGGCAACGAAAACTATTGATTCGATCCTAATATTCGGTTATTTGTGGATCATATCTATATCTATCTATCTATCTATCTATCTATCTATCTATCTATCTATCTATCTATCTATCTATCTATCTATCTATCTATCTATATCTACTGGCCTTTCCCTAAGCTGCATCTCCAAAGTGAAATGATAAAAAATATACCAGGTGCCATCCTCATTTATGTAGCAATATTGGTCGAGATCAGTCTCGTATTTCAATATATATATATATATATATATATATATATATATATATATATATATATATATATATATATCCTCCCGTACGTGGTAATGTCAAAGTGGAATGGTAACACTACCCCTAGACCAGAACCTCATCTATTTTGAATATTTGATCGAGATCGGTCTGGTGGTTCAAGAATTATTAAGTCACAAAGATATTGACTTCAATTTTTGTATATATAGATTAAACCTGGATGGAAAATAAAACCACGGATAAGAATAAAGTCCAAATAAGAATCAGGGGAGGATTCGGGATGGACTCCTGGCGTCAGGAGACGAGGCGTTCCGAGGGAAGCTGGTGAAAATTTCTCAATTTTCTGTCTCACCAAGCTTATGCAGCACTGGTCCCTGTGCCGTTGGGGAAGGGGCGGACGAGTCTTAACCCTCTTGAATGTGAATATGTTCGGAGTAAGGATTCTTCGAGCAGAACGTAACATTCTAGGTTGTGAAGAATAAAGAGTTAAGGAAAAGTATCATTCAATGCTAAATATGGAGTATTCTATTTCATAGACTAAGAATATGGTTACATTTTTGTTTATTTTAAATTTCCACGTATATGCTCCGAGACGGAAACGTATAAGGGAGACGGTTTGACGAGATAGTAATAACGATGGAATGAAGACAGTGAGAAAGAAACGTCAAACTCCCGATAATATAAAGCACACGATGCTGTTCGCCACAAAGTTCAGTTGAGGCGCGCTGGGAGGACTCCAAGCATCAGAGATGAACCCTCTATCATTTAAGCTTCGCGGCTCCAAGATAATAATAATAATAATAATAATAATAATAATAATAATAATAATAATAATAATAATAATAATGATAATAATAATAATAATAATAATAATAATAATAATAATAATAATAATAATAATAATAATAATAATAATAATAAGAAGAAGAAGAAGAAGAAGAAGAAGAAGAAGAAGCCAGCGTCAACAATTGACAGGAAATCATAACAATGTAAGAGTACAGAGGAATAAAGAAAATTAACGGGATGCCAATTAAGGGAAACATTGGATAGACGAGAAATATTAATAAAAGAATATTTAAAAATATTGAAGAACAAGAAGTATTATAGGAGAGAGAGGGGTAGCCCCGGTCAGGGCGATATAGCGTGAAAATCTTGTCGTAAATAGAAGCAGATGATCGCGCCTTACTGGCAGCTGTCAGATACTCTAATTTTGAGCGCAACGCCATTGTAGGAGTGATAGGTATTAAATGAAGACGTGTTGTTTTTTTTGGCTGCGGTTGATGTAATATTAGGCAAAATACTCGTCACTGTTAAGTACTATTCCGTTTGATATTTTTATTAAGTGACTGTTTAGGTAGACACTATACTTACGTAGTTCTAAAGTAATCTATAAATTAATGCATTTATTTGTTTGTTTGTTGGTGTTGACCGTGTTTTACTCAAAACATGGGTTTTGGGTAGCCTCGTTCAAACGGATGGGGTAATGGCAGTCAGTGACCGGGGCTTCCCGACATTAAAATATACGTTAATCAACATGTATTAAAGGTCAACCCCAAAACAAAGCTCTTCAAGTGTAATCTAACTCAGAGGCCAGAGATGATGAAGTTGAACAAGGAACTTCCACTGGATCCAGGCGTATATATTCATTTGATTTTTTTTGGCAATACCGATAGATTTATATTTCAAATTTATTAAAGTGTTGACTAAAAAAATATATGTAACTTGAATGAATAAGTAGTTTCTCAAATCTTCTTTACGCGAAACTGTGGTTTATTATCTGTCCCTGTAGATACTCAACTATTATAAAGTTAATGAATAAATTTGAAACTTTAATGGTGTTGAAGTTTTTTTTCCTTTCCACATGTAAAGCATGGGGAAATCCCTGACTGCCATTACCCAACCGTGTGGGAAATAACGGTGAATTGAGTATGTCCATTTTTTAGTTTTTAGCTTGGCAATGAAATAAGTGGCGTATTTTAAAATTGGTTATAGTAAACTAGACAAAATTACCTATCGGATCGACTTATCGGGGAAAGTTTTCGTGCTTTATGAGCTAGATCATAACGATTTTTGCTTAGGTGACCCCATTCTCCCCTATTAATGCACGATAATTTATTGTATCTCCTGTTAGTGTCATGAATCGAAACGATCTAGTAGTTAATAATTCTCTCCACAGATGGCAATGCCATTTATGTTTGCAAATAGGTAAGGTCAACTTCATTCATTAAATACTCGTGAGATGTAGAATAACTATCGATCAGAACACACGGAATTTATAGGAATAATGGCAATTTATTCTTAAATCGAGAATGAAATGACCAATGAAGAATGCTGAAATAGACTATTAGCAGATAGATATAAGGGCGCCGATTTCTCTGTTACTTTGGATGGCGAGCATTCATAAAAATATATAACAATACATAAAACAATAAAAAATACATATAAAATATAAATTCATAAAAATATATGAGGGCCCACACGAGTTTTTTTTTGGGGGGGGCTCGACCCTCAGGATCAGCGCCCTTGGATAGATATTAAGAGCAATTTCTAGATACTCCGGGAAAGATTGCGTATAATTTGCATCTTTCCTTCTCATAGTCAGAGGAATAAAAACTTTTCACCCTATGAGTGAATGTTAAAGTAGCGTATACACATATAACGGTAGCCCGGGTGCGATCCAATGACTTTTAAGAGAACGGGAATTTTCCAGCTGGCATTGGACTTGATTCCAAAGTTAGACAAATATAATTAAAAATTAAAAAAAAAAATAATAAATGCAAAATTGAGAGTAGTACCCTTGATTAGCAGCTTCATGGTTCGAAGGAAACCAAAACATGTAACGTATATCTAAATCTACCCTTACAGACTGAAAAGTTTTAACCAGATATAAAAATCATATTTCAGTATACTTATTATTTATTTCAGCCATGTGCAAGAGCTGCTCCTGGGCCAGTTCCGGCCTGCTTGATTCGTAAATGAAAATGTATTTCTTAACAAATCCCTCAAATTGAACTGAAACATTTTTCGTAGAAAACTTATGCCCACTTTGAAAATATTATCCTTGTTTTAACATGGAGTATATCACCAAAGATTGAGAGTCTAGTCCAGAACATAAATGATAAATTTTCCCATTAAAATGGTAAATACATATTTTTCTGATTTTCTTTAATAAGCAAATACATGGGTTACAGTTATAACAGCTTTTTGTGTTCCTGTGATATTAGTGTATAATTATACGATGAGCGAGTTTCTCCACTGAATACGTATTGGCCCTCAATGCCAATAAGTCCTCTGTGATGAGCCCATTCGCAGTTCCATCTTGCATATGCATGGTTTATTTCAACTACAATGTAACCGAAGGATAATTACGAAGATTAACATTGAACACTAATGGTGGGTCATGAACTGGATTTTTATGTACACCTACCATAAAATTACATTAAGCAATACCTAAATCGCCCCACTTCCATTTTATAATGTAATTTATCCATACTTAAAAACACTTATTTCAAAACTCTATAATACTTTTATAAGTTAAACGAATAACAAATCACATAACTAAACAAAACTTTGTGGGAGGCGCTAGCACAAAGACGTACGCCTGGGCCAATCAACTAATGTCATGTTTGACAACCGTCCAATAACATCAATACACAATGCAATATTGTTAGCTCACATGCAACATCGTTATCATCAGAAGTATTCTACCATTATAGAGAGGTCATTTGCTACAACTGAGAACCTTCTATGCTCACACTCTTCGCCAAACCTCTTCGTCTTCACGTATGATTTTTCTAAATTGATACCATTCATCAATTCCACCTTCTTCAGATCTTTCCCACCCTTTCCTGTCACCATACCATCTAACACGTCCCTCATGATATATTTTATTATCACCCAATATCCCAACAGTTTCTTTTCCTCTTTTTAATGATATTGAATATTACTCTTTTCTGACCCACCATTTCTAATATCCTCTTATTGTTTCCCGCCCGATCCAACTAATTCTTTGTATTATTCTCCAGATTCAAATTTTGAAGACTTCCAGTCGTTTTCCATCACTTTTGCATAATGTGTATGTTTTTGGTCCATACAGTACAATACTCCATAGGATGTATTTTTTTCAGTCTTGTTCACAATTTTTTATTGAAGGACCGACAAAATAGACTTTGTTTGATTCTTCCAAAGGCTTCTTTCTTATTAATATCCTTATTTTTATTTTACATTTAGACTTCACATCATCACCAATAATACTACCTAGGTATCACAAACTAGTCACCTGTTTATTTTCTTACTTCCTACTTCTATTTTTGACGTCGACTGTTTCATTTCAATCACCATAACTTTTCTTTTTTTTACCATTTATTTTAATAACATATTCTCCACAATCCTTCCTAAAGTTTCCTAATATGTTATTGATGTTTTTTCAGATTCCTCGATAAGCATACTATCATCTGCAAACCATATACACCTGATCATTCTACCTCTTACCGAAATGTAGAGTTTATTATCTAGGATCTTTTTTCTCTATTTCTTTTATATAGATATTAGATAATCTAGGCGTACCTGTCAAACTCGACTTCCAATTGCCTTCTCCTTTAAGATTGTCTCCCCTATTCTAACACTTTCTTCTTGGTTCAGGTTCCAGCATTACTATGGAATATTTGGAACAATTTTAACCAAACTTTGTACACATATTACTTACAACATGGTAAAGAACTCTTTGGAAGTAGGACCTTATACTACAGTAGGACAGTAGTGGGAGAGATGAAGTATAAAATAATTAAAAATAGCTGGTATTCGAGGCGAACCCATAGTTGTCGTAGCTTAGAAGAATAGTGACACTTCCGATATCGTTTAAGTTCAAGTTCAGTGCCCATTAGTACTCATGTTGGCAAATAATTACATGTAAAAATAACCGAAAATAATCGATATTTTGCTCAAACCCATAGTTTATGGAGCTCGTAAGTTGATTCGTTACAGTTCCGTTGCCGTATGAGACGAAATTCATCCCCAGTGAGGGGAGGACCCTCTGTTACTCCTAAGAGCATGTGAAGTATGAAATAGCGATATATGAATAGCCACCGTTGAAGTCGTCGTTACCGGTTTAAGATGTTAACGGACTGACGCGATTGACACACTTGGATAATCGCTCTAACTGTTTACCCACAAAAGGTAAACTATAAAAAATCGCTGTTGTATAAGTTTTATGTAAATTAATGGACTCACACACGTATGCATTAACATTGCAGCCCTATGAGGGCCACTTGCGTGATCCTAAGAAGCAATAAATAATATTTTCCTATATGTATCAATCCAATTAGTATATAAATCGAAGAATTACTATTATTTGTGATAACATGATATTACAAGATACAATAGAAGAAAATTGTGATTCAATACAAGAAAATTAACCAATTTCATTTTTATTTTTAATTTTACGTTCTTGTTTTACTTTTTATACTGTCAGTATGTTTAAAATAATTTCAACTTTGTTTTGTTTTCAAAACCTTTCCTTTTTGTTGATCAAATTCTCCAATATGTTTCAATCAACAATTTTCTTGTAAGCCTTATATCTGGACAATGTAATGAGTTTGTTAAAAAAAAGTTAACCTATTGAATTGTATAGATTTCGGGGAGATAGGCCGACTATAGCGCTGTTGTGGCAATCTACAGAACTATATATATATATATATATATATATATATATATATATATATATATATATATATATATATTCGAAATTTACGTCACGAGTTATAAGCTTCAATTGTAAAGCTGAAATCAAACTGGTCGGAAAAAAAATCTGTAATAACGGGTTTAGTGAAAAGTGAATATATAATTTTCGATATAAGTTATCTTAAATCAATTGTTCGTGAAACTAGAAAAGTCAAAATTAATAGTGGTATGATACCAGTTGAATTGTATTTGGTGAGTGTATTTTTAAATAAATTTTATGTATGATTATTAAAATTTGTGGTTAAATAGGTTGTCCATAGATTATATATTATCCCTTAAAGGATCCTGGCTTTTTGGGCTATTTTTTAGACTTTCAGACAAGCAGCTCCTTTATCGTCACTATTTACCCTAGGATCATGGTTCATACCTCATTCTCTTCAGAATAGAGCTGGCTTTCAAATGGTATCACTTGCATGCTCATACCATATACCAGAAGCGGGAAAAAATGTCAAAGTGAAAATTTCGAAGGGAAAAATTTTTTTCTCGAATTTGGCCCCCCCTGGCCACTGTGTGATCGTAGTCATCTAAAAAAAATCTGATAAATAGTACTTGATATACTCAATGTGTGTGCCAAATTTCAAGTTTCTATCATGAATAGTAAGGGCGAGAGAATTTTTATTAAAAATTCCCACAATGCCCCAAATTACCATAAAACATTATGATCTCAGGGAAAAAAATTCCTGAGACATCCCTAATTACCCTAGCGCTACAATCCGCCAATCATTCTCTTCAGAATAGAACTGTCTTTGAGGCGGTACCATTCACATGTCTCCATCATATATCTATGGCGGGAAATTCCTGAAAAAAGGGATTTTTTGGGGCAAAATTTCCCTTCTTTCAACTTTTGCCCCTCTGGACTCCCTCTGTTTTTACGCAGAAATCGGAAAAAAACTTCTGGTAAATACTACTCGGTGCACTGAATGTTTGTGCAAAATTTCAATCTTCTACTTAAAAAAATAGGCCCGCCAGAAAAAATTTCCCTACCATGCCCCACTTTTACCCTATACAGAAGTATATTTGGATAAAAATTCACTGAGACGGCCCTAATTACCCTAGAATAACAATTCGACAGTCGTTCTCTTCAGAATGGAACTGCCTTTCAGACGGTATGACTCACGTGGTCCTATCATGTATGTAAGGCGGGAAAATGATGAAAAACGGGATTTTGGGGGTTAAAAAATCCCCTTTTTTTACTCCTTCGCCCCTCTGGTTCCCCCCTATTTTAACACTGACATCGGAACAAAAAATCTGGTAAATACTACTCGGTGGACTGAATGTTTGTGCAAAATTTCAATCTTCTGCGTAGAAAAATAAGCCCCCCAAAAATATTGAAAATAGGCTTAGAAAATGAGAAAAGAAATTTTTGACTTATGACGTCATCACCTCCTATGTCTGGACGCAGGAGGGTCTGAAACCATACGTAATGTCTGAAAAAAAAACCCGGACGAAAAAGCTCAAATAGAAGAGAAATAACGCAATGTACCATGAAAAACGCGTATGGTACAAATTGTACCATAGGATCCCCATATCCTGTTTTTCATGATTGAACTTGTTTCTAATGGAGCTTGAATTGTAAAGATTAATTAGTTAAAGGTTGTAAATATCAATCATATTAGGAGATTGCTTTTATGTCTATGGAATTTAAATTGGATAATTTGTTAAATTACTCGATTTTTCTGGAAGCAGTTATAGTGTTGGTTTTTGTTATAAAATTGAGGGAAATTGTTATTAAATTCGCATATTTTAGAACATTGCTTAATCAAATCATCTTTTAATCTCTGAATAATATTACAGTAATCCAAAGGTTGTGATTTTCGATTTATATTTTTATGCTTATATAAATATTTTGAAAGGTTCAATTGTTCTATGCAATTCTAACATAATTTCTGCCAGAAAATTTATTGTGGAGGGGGGCCATTAATTCCTCCTCGGTTAGTGACGTTGCGGTATTAGATAGCCATTACTTAACGAACATTAAAATAACTACATATAGTGTAGCCAAACCCAAACTATCACTTAACTCCGTATGATGTGCTTATTCCGCAGAAAATATGTAAACTCGATTTAGAGGCCGTTCAAAACTTTAGTGGTTATATATATTGGCCAAGATCGCAATGTTTTGATGCATTTTTGGACCATTCCTAAAGTTCTTGCCCAAGATCGTAATCTTTCGATCCATTTTTTATCATTCCTAAAATTCTTGTTTCATTTTTAAATGTGTTTATCACCATTTTAAGTGATAAATAAATTCAATTAAAATGTACAGTTAATAGACCGACCATTACATTACACGGATGTTGCTTAGAACGAGTGAACTGTTTTTTCCGAGGTACTCTTGAATGTTAAAGTGCTTTATCTTAGTTGTTAGTGTGTACACGACAAGATACAAGGCATTTATTTACTTATCCCAGATGCTGCTTTTTCAAAGTCAAATAAATGAAAATATATACAGGTTGAAATTTTATTAACTTCTCAATATGCATTTTCAAACATCTATATATTTCTATATCAAATTATACTTAAGGTGAATGTAATATTTAATGCTTGCTTGCCAAGTAAAATAAATCCATACTTACACAAGAAAAATCACCATACTAGATAATTCTCGAAACTCATGTAATTTGGTAAAATCCCACTTAGTTCCTGTAAACAAGAAGTTATATTATGCTTAGATAATGAATTACTAAATTTAGATTAATTTAATATTATTTATTTATTTATTTATTTGCCAAAGTTCCAGATACAGCAAGGCAGCCATTTTACACTGAAACCATATAACATAGAATATAAAAAATTAACAATAACAAGTGTCTGTTTAGCATCTGTTCATGTAACAGTATTTTTGCAAATAAGTAGAATAACAAGTTTCGAAGTATTTAATTGTTTTTTAATTTATTATAGTATAGAATAAAACATTTTTGTCTGTACTAATATAATACAATACTGTGTGTGTGTGTGTGTGTCCGTCTGCCATCAGTTTTTCGGATAGAAAGAAGTAACCTACAGCATCTAATTTGGTGCATCTTCACCAGCTTTAAGGTTGTATGAAGATCTTCTTTTCGAGTTGAGTTGACTTAATTTTAACATTCCTTTCAGCAGCAAGGCTATATGAGACTACTGATCTACTGATTAACGTGGCATCCGAACCACATGAGCTCCCGAGGGAAATCGAATCCGGGTCTTTCACGCCAAAGCCGCGTATGCTAACCGATTAGCCACGAAGGAGCTCTACCTTCTTTTCGAATTTGGACTAGGGGAGAAATTATAAATGCATAAAGGGAGATAAATACTAAGAACACAAGAAATTAGTTTCAAATTCATAGTTTTAGGGGACGTTGAGTGACTAGTATTACTTCTGAAGTCGCTCAAGTTCAATTTTATCCCTTAATATAGTTAAAGGTTAGGGATCATGAAAAATAACATGTCCAAAATTACTTATATTAATTTCAAATTAATAGTTTTCGAAACTGATGAGATGAATAGCAACACTTACAACACCATTCGAATCCAACTTTATTTTTCAACATCACGGAAGATTTGAGTGGTTTCATGAACGTAACCAAAATGACTATATTAATGACAAATTCATAGTTTTCGGGCTCACTGAGATGAATAGTCGTACTAGGGACATAGTTTAATTCTAGCTTTAACCTCTATCATTATGAAGACTTGTTGGGCGTGAATAATAATGTCTTGATAATGACAAATATTAGCTTTGTACCTTTCGGGGCCACTGAGATAGGTTCCCGACGCAGTTCAGCTCCAATTCTATCCTGCATCGTCATAGGGCTCAGAGACAAGAATAATAATATGTTCAAAACTAGTGATATTAGTGTCGAATCCATAGTTTCTGAGATTGCAAAGGTGATTGGTGACAAACTCCATGATATTTGAGCCCATCTTTAGGAAAGGAAGGACGTTGCAGCCAGTCCTGGAACTTATAAGGTCAACGACGAAGAGGGTACTCTTCGATATTTCACTTATACGAATCCACAAGGGTACCGCCAAAGGCGTCGCTCTTCCATACTAATTTATTTATTCCAATGATTTCGTTATCTTCATGTATGATACATTACGTAAACCCGATCCTCCCCGTGCGCAAAACCGGTATTAGGATACATTTTACTGTTCAATTTCCTAGGTTTTTGAGTCTAAACCCCTAAAATGTTTTGATATCGAACCAAATCAACCAATGAAGAGAAATAGCTCATTTGAATAGTATTAAATTGTACGCAAAGTTTTGAATACATTTACAGTATGCAATATGAGGCAAAACCAAAGGCATTTTTTAAGTATGGAGCGGGTAGTGGGATATACACCATATTCTAGATAGAGGTAATGGAGATATCTAAATGAAAGTGATCTTGTGAAGAATAGGATCACGGGAAAGCTACTTGAGACGAGCCTTTTACCTATTTCGAACTGGGATTTTATCACATTACATGGGTTAAAATGCACATTGTATAATGGGGAGTGGGGTAGCAACTTATTCGAAAAATTGAGTATCTGAAGAGCCCATCAAATTAGGGAGATGAAACTCAGGATATAAAATCTTCTTTAAACATGAACTGTCAAATGCGAGCTTTTTTGAAAATTCTCGTTTCAAACGAGACACTTTCTAGTTTTGTTTACATTGAAAGTGACGCGAGGTTTGCTTGTTTGTGACTGCATCCGGGATAAATGGTTGAATAGTTTGACCTATGGGTTTTGTAACATACAATAGTTAGTATCTGGTTCAATTTAAGATTTTAGGAACAAAACAGGACAGGATAGGAAAATGTCTAAACAGTTTGAAACGAGTTTCGAAATGTAGTTACTACCCACTTTAACACTTCAATTGAAGAGCGCATTCTAAAGGAATAGAAAGGAGTAAAGGAATACAGCAACTTTGCTATTCTAGTGTGACGAGCTGATAAGACAGTCAACAATCAGGAATTAAGTTGTGACAACGTTTGCAGTATTCTTTCTATTTTCGAATGGCTGGCTTCCTTCAGCACAATGAGATCGGCCATTTTTCAGAATTCTTCAGTTCCGAAGTGAGGATTCAGCTCCATCAGAGGTTTCTATCACTTATCACCATTGACCATAGATTGGACATATAGATTCTCGGAGAAGAAGATTCGAGGGCCGTCAGTTTAACGAAACCACTGGGACTAGAACCCTCGTGGCTTTAAACGTTTAGACTGTGATAGTGAATACATGGACGACAGATCACTGATTTCGAATACAAACCTTCAACATTTTTTAAATCGAAGTTATTTAAGGTACGGTGCCCATGTAAGTGATCACACTAGACCAACTTAGGTTAACTTCTATCGTCTTTTATCTATTCTTCTAAAACCTTTAATACCATTGAACTAAATCTACCAACTGGTTCATGGATTAAACCTCTCCCAAGACAATTCGAAACTTATATCTTAATTATTATCCCGATGTTGTCATCAATGGTGGAGAACTATCTTCGTATTCAATTACTTAGCCAAAGAAAAAATACCATCTACCATAAATGGTTGTTTTTACCAGAAACATCATTGACAACAAGTAATGTAACACTTGCAAGTTAAAATTCAAAAGCATGATATATTCTGAAGTTAAATTTAAGTCTTCCAAATACTGGATGATATTTTCAAAGTTTAATGGAAAACCTTAATATAATGCATAACAAAATGCTCAATACAACTGTTATAACGATTGGTAATGATAAATATATTCATACCTTACACTTTACTTACCTTACGTTTACATTTTTCATACCTTAAAATTCATTGTTTCTTCCTTTGACTGCGGCGAAAATGTCTATTACTTCTTAGGAGTCCAACTTCCTAGTCAAGGATAATTCGATTGGAAAAAAGTGTTAATCCTTTCAATCTTTCTTGACCATGGTGGCCCTCAAATGGTCTATATTATTATTAGACCATTTTACTTCAGGTCTGAAAAATGGACAATCATACTAGCATAAGAGCTGTACAGACTTCTGAGAAGTTGAATCAAAGGGATTGATTTCATTATAAGAAGAAAAGCAAGTTCAGTGATTATTGTGACTGTAGATATATTATTAATAGGTGCCGACTGAATACTTAAAATTTCTCACGAAAATCTTACACTAGTTTGTTTTGGTAATAAGATTTACGAATGATCTGTGTTGTTATAATTATAGACTTAAATTCTGTGTGTTTAATCTCTTTAGTATTAAGGATGCTTTCCTTAAAAAATAAAAAAAATGTAGTTGATAACGAGTTGTCCACTTTATATTGTAGTCCCCTGGCCACTTGCCAGTCTAGCCACACTCTAGATATGCTCCTGATCGCACACGCTTTAGGATTGCTTATAATATCATGCCGCTTACACAGTAAAAAATTCAGATGCAGCCACTTAGCGAGCCTTTCTTTTTAGGGAAGATGTAGGATATGAAAATCTTTCAAGATTTCTGCTTCAAGAACTTCCTTTGTGCTCTATAGTCTGCACACCTCGATTGGGAAAAACACAAAACCTAATTTTACTTTATTAATTACCTATTGTTAAAAAATAAAACTCTCATTTCGCTTTAAAATATAGAGAAACAGATATATACTTACTACAAAACACAATGAAAATAGATCATCTGTCGATTTACAAAAACATTTTTTGTCCGTTAGCGGCCATAACATCAATAACCTCCTCAACATTGAGTAACAGCTGGGAATGAGAGGAATTGTTTAGGAAAGCATCTCACATTGAGATCGTCATTATACCCAGCTCTTTAAACTCAAATATACTAGCATGTACTTATCGTTCAAGGTATTCAACATTAAGGACAATCTCTTCTGGTACGCCTTTTAAAAATTGTGTATAAGTGTGTTCTTAGCGTGAGACGCTTTTCTAGGCAGTTCTTCTGCATAAATATTATCATACTTAATATTTGGAAGTGTATAACTCAGTATCTAATAAAAATCAAAGATCATACACTCATATTCAACATTCAAGATTTAAAACCTAAATATATAAGCCTAAAACTTGTTTAACTATATATTTCATGATATTGCACCGAAATTGCACCAAAGATAACAAGAAATAAGTTACATGTCAGAAGAAAATTCAAACTTATGCTCAATGATGTTCAGTAGGCACAAGTTATTATCTTTATTCAATCAGAAACACTATAAATTCAGCACCATCGTAATCTTCAAACAAATTTTGCTCTTTCTGTTATTTATATAGCTTGTCGAATTACATTATAATCGAATCGAATCTTCTCTCGAATCATTAATAAACATTTACATACAATAAAATACAAACTCTGACGAAAATATATATTATGTAATAAATAATAGCATTACAGATTCGGCAAATTATCTTTGCCTTCATTAGACACATTATCTATGCTTCATATATCCTTTGGTCAGATTTTGTGTTTTATTGTATACAAGAAGTTCCAGTGCTAAAATGAGTGGTATTCAGATAAACACTTACTTTCTCAATCTCATCATCATTGTTCTGTTCTGCAGGAATTCACATTTAACTCACGAATCTTTGTTGGCGGAGTAAATGCTATCTGTAGTCGATTTAGTCGGAGTAATCGCACCAAGGAACACAGCTCTGTACTACTCTTAATTAAGTAACTACTTATCCCAGAGTAACAGTTTAATGTAATTTGGATAAAACTCGTCCTATGGATATTATATTCCACTCTACCATCGTAATACTAAATCTGAGAGTAGATTTAATTAGGATTATTATTTTGTGTTCTATCTCCTTTCTTTTCTTTTTTCTCAGTTTTTCTTTTAATCCCTTTCCACTTTTGTTCTTGATCAAAAGTTTACGAAGGGGCGTGTTCACCTGTCCGTCCGTTTGGCTACGTCTCTGTCTAAATGGAATATCAAGAGTGCTTGCCACCAATTTCAAGATGACATTCAACAAGGGCAAAGAGAAGGCTACGAGATTCGCAAGAAGAGAAAGTACAGAAAAAGTAAGATTCAAGATTGGAGATCGATGGTAGGAGGGATCGAGGAGTTACATTATTTAGTAGGTAAACTTAAGAAATATTATAGAAATGCAGTGAATGTGTAAAATTGAGAATAGATGAGCCGAACAGGACATAAGAAAGAAAACTGCTTAAAACAACATAGGAACGAAAGAGAGGGTGATGGAAACAAACTTATAGAGTGTCACGTAGTATTAAAGTGACGCATGGAATCTAGAAGAAGAAAAAAACATAGAATGAAGATTCTTGATATACCATGCTACAGAAGAATATTCAAAATTAGGTAGGTGACTGTAGTATCAAATGAAATACCGTTGGACATGGTAGGACAAATGCAAAACTATACAAAGTCTAATTTCGAAATGAAAAACTTAGAATAATCCGATATAGAAAAATCACTCTGTTAGCTGTGAAAAGAATACCAGAAAGACACACGTTTAGAAGAAAGCTGAGATTGAAATTATGGATGGAATAATACAAGCGTCTGGAAGAAAAGCAAGAAGATAATGGCAGGCTCACTCAGAATATGATAGAATAGAAAGTAAACAGAATAATATACGCGCCTGTTTCGTGGGTGACCTGTGTTCGATTCCTGGTGGGAGCTTATGCGGTTTGGAACTCATGCAAAAATATAGATGCACATCTCAAATAGACTCGCTGCTGAGAAGTACGCTAAACTTAAATCAAACGAAATCAAATGACAGCCGCCTAAATGTAAGCATGAAATTGACGAAACAAGAAGAATAGAAGAAGGTATTACCTGAACCATCGTTTAGTCCTAAAGCCAATACGGATTTAAATAAAAATGGTCTAAAAGAAGTTTATGCCAGGCGTTAATGCGTGTATGGATACACCTGAGCATTTCAGCAATTAACGTTTATATCCACGTGTGGGCTTTTACAGTCTCTATATGATTGCAATTAAAAACGATAAGATCAGAAAACAATCTGGTGATGTAGAAAGCAGAAACAAATGTTTTTTTTTATTTTTGTTTTTTTTAACAAATAATGTATACCTAACTACAAAAAAGTATTCCATTAATGTGTTTTATTGTTTCTTACTATTATCACTAAGCATGCAAAATATGGATCACTTCCATTAGACTTCATTTTCAAAACCACTATCTATGCTTTTTATCAGATGCTATAAATGAATATGTTACATGATGCTTTTTAAATTTTTAACCGAAACATTATTTTTGCTAAGAGTTTCCATTTTGCCTATTATTCATTGTATAAAGAATAGGGAGAAAAACGTACTTAAATTGCTAAGTATTTCACTAATTTTCGATTGGACTGGCAAAGGGTAAAATGTTTCATGAAGTATAATTTTGGTTTCTTAGAACTTCGAAAATATAAGCTAACAATAATCTAGATTATAAAATTGAAAGTGACTATTTTTGTGACTCTTAATCTCTTGAAAAACTGACCGTTCTCGATCAAATTTTCAACATTGATGATGTTTGGATCTAGGAAGGTTTTAATCTATTGAGTCTTGACGGTGCAGCTTCAGCAGGAGGTTGAAACATTAACATTACGTTGTTCGAGAGCATCGTGGAGAGTGGAGGTTCTGCGGGGGCAAGATCATCCACTCCATCATGTCGTAGTAATCGTCCGCGCCAAAATTTATTTTTAAGAACTGCGAATTATTGGAAAATACAAAGAATACTATCTGCTTTGTTTCCGTGGGTAGAAATTGGGCTGGCTGTCCCAAATTCCATAAATTCCGTGGTCCATCACAGCATGCTGGCTTTTGTTGGATAGCAAACCAGACTCGGGGATATACCGTGACAATGTATTGTTTAAGACACATGAATGCCTCGCAAGGTCTCGCTGTGCTAATGTACAAACGAAGAATTCGACATACCTTGTTGAGCCAAACTGACTTGATCACTGGTCCGGGTTTCTTGTTCGCCAAGTTTGAAGAACAGTATCCTGAGTGAATTGCTCTGCAGATTGCTAGTAAATATTACTGGTCCGCACTGATGCCTTCAATTTTTGCGAATTCATCCAACCAGTCAATATTTATTGCGTTGTATTTTACCAAAGGCGCTTCCTCGCATTTGTCGAGCTTTTTTCGGATGGGTCCCGAAAGTGTTTTGGACCCGATGCTCCCTCCTCGAGATGTCTTATTAAGTAAAACTCTTAGTAAGTAAAGTTATTACTTAATAAGAAACGAAGCGGTAGTTTATTTCCGTGAAGAATGCAAACGATCCATTGAAGTTCTCGATTTATTTTTTAGTAATGTAGAACCCCTTTAAATCTTCCCGTTTTGATTGGTGTACCGTCATAGTAGGACCATTTGTCTATCTCTGTATTCATCTGTGTGGAGTTATCTATCAAAATACCCCACATCAGCCCGTCACGTATGATCTGTGGTACTTCAAGCATGGATTCTGGCCTGTAATTTAGGAGGAACCAGATGATGAGAATGAAGTGAACGCTTTAGTTAAGAGAAGGTAGAAATGTAGTAGGTAATTTCATTTAACAAATTATGGAACTGAAGTCTAGATATCAAGCAATATCTCTATGGATTCCGAAAAGCAATTCCTAAAGTCTTCTTCAATCTATGCGTAGTAACTTGTTGCAAACATCTTGCTCATTGACCATAAGCATAGAAACAATGTACATTGAGTTATATTTATTAGAAATGCATTTTCGCATTAAAGGTTTCATATTAATGATAATCTACAAAATACTGTATACCACTCACAACGAATCACAGAAACCTGCCCACAAATATCCACGTTGGTACATTATTCCTATTGAAAGAGTACTCCACAGGCGTCTGAATCTTTCTGCTCTGTCTGATGTGTCATCAATGTCATATTAAGCGTATTTAGAGGTATCTCAATTTCGTGAAGATGAGAATTGATTATGCTCCAATGATTAGTTTTATGATATTGTCTCGTAAATGCAAGTTAATGTCGACCGTTGTAAGATCACAACATCAGAGAAATGTCGCACAAAGATCATTCACAAGTCAGAAAGATGTACATTCAAAGGCTGTAGTTTCCAAGTTAGTCCCTGTGGTATTTTCTGCAGCGTTCAATCCATTTTGTTCAACTCAACTTTGCGTAATGGGTTTTCACAATTACTACTCCATGCATATAACAGCAGGACAGCGTTCCATTAAGTTGTAGTAAAATACACTTGAACGAGTCATGTTCGAACGTGTTCGTTTGTAAGTTTATTGGACTTCGAGGCAGTTAGGTAAATGTTATGAGGGCGAAACACAGTGCCCTGTAACCTTGAACCGAACTCACTTCTTGGTTCCTACAACACAACAAAGAACGGCAACAATAATCTCCTAACAGCTGATATTATAAATTGGATGATATAACTATGTGTTGTAGCACTCACGAATTGTATAACTGTTTCAACTGTTTTCATGTCATGCACTGCTAAGGTACGACCACCATGCATTTCGAGTTTGAAACTTGCAGTGTTCTGAATTATGCACGTACTTCGACCGTATTGCACTAAATGCTGTATCGTAATGTTCATGAAATCACTAATGGTACTCGACGAGTCTTGGTCTTCTGCTGCATCTACTGAAGAAATACATTTTGTCACTTTACGTGACACATTTTCGTGTCTCCTTTTAAAGTGCAACACTCAGGTATGTGATGCCAAAAATTATGGTAAGCCTAGATTGTGTAAATCATCACCGGAGTTCCTTATCGTGTAAAGGAACGTTTGCATGCAGTGCATTCTTAAATGCACGTAGAACGAACTATGAGAATTCTGGTTACTTTTCCTTTCGTTCCCAACCAGCAATGATCTGTTTGTCTCATCGTACTATCAGTTATCTTGATCTGGCTTTGCTGTATTTATAAAGCTAACCAAAAAAGATCTGTCTTTGTGGAAATCTGTGTACATTTGGCCCTCACACCGTGAGTTGAATGCGAATGGAGATAAGGCGAAGATCAGTTGCTGGTGTGGGTATATCCAACCATACTATCTGGTTGTGGCACGTTACATCGTGAACTTGCGTAAGGACAGAGTGAACATGAAACCTCCACAGAGCGTCAAAAGGACGGTATGCTGTATGAGTTCAAACTGCAGTCAAACACCGCTTCAACGTTGAGGAGGATAGGATTAACAAGCGTGAGGACGGTGACCAAAAATTCGAAGACGAACCATGTGCCGGGAGACCAACATATGTACAAAATAAAGATCTTCAGGCAGTAATTGAGGCGAACAGTGGCCAAACATGCGATGAACTGGGACTACAATTCAGTGTGAGTGGAGAAACCATTCGGCAGCACCTCCATCAACTTGGAAACACTAAAAATTGGGTCGATGATTTGACTCCGGCCGAGAAGGCAAAACGAGCAGACACCTGTGTTTCTTTGTTGTCTTCTGTGAGTAAGGAGCCAGTTCTGGACAAAGTGTTGACATGTGATGAGAAGTGGGTCCTATAGAAAGCTCCACGACGCCATCATCATTGGTTAGCATCCCATGAATCGGTTCCAAAACCGTCGAAACAAGCACTGCACCACAAGAAAGTTCTCCTGTGTGTTTGGTGAATTACTCGCTGCGTCGGGCATTGGGAACTCCTACCAACTGGTAAGAGCATCAGTGCAACTATGAACTGTCAGCAGTTGTACTATGTCCAAGAAAAGCTCTAAACTTTGGAGCCAGCACTTCTAAATCGCAAAGGGGTCCTCCTGTTAAAGGAGAACGCTAAGCCCCACGTGGCTAGGATGACCCGGAACACCATTCTACGCCTTGGATAAGAAACGCTATTGCATCCGACATACTCCCCGGACATTGCACCGTCCGATTATCACTTGTTATATTTCTTGGACAATAACTTTAGACTACACCAGTTGAAATCCATAGTAGAAGTCCAAAATGCACGTAATATCTTCTTCGCTTCACGGCTCACCAAGTTTTACCACGATGGTACCCATGTTTTTTTTTCAGAACGTTGGCAGGAGGTCGTCAATGCAGATGGGGACATTTTGATCTTTCAGCTAGGTCTTAAGCAACTTATCGATGTTCAAAGGTGGTGGCTGAAAAAGCGATAGAACTTTCTTGGTTACCTTTATAGGTTGGATTGCTCCCACAGAGAGAGGTTTCTTCTTCTCCCATATCTAATACATGATAGCATAGGATGATATTAGAACTAGATGCAGTGCCAAGGCCAGTACACTCTTTCGGAGTCGTCCTCAGGTAAATAGTGTACGTCGCCCGCTTCTCTTCTTTTATCGTCAGCAAGGGTTGTAACTTGTTCAGTCTGAAACGCATCTCTTTCTTCCATTCAGTCGTCCAACACTTTAGGGAACTATCTACGTATCTTTTATGTAGTGTAAGTGACGTATCCGACAGATGTATTACGTTAAATGCTAGATGCAGTAACATAATAACATATAAAGGATTAATTGAAACCATCTTCACGTTTCTGCAGCTCCTTTCTGTGATTACTGTATTGCTTCCGAGCCATATAAATATTCCCGGTACATCATTGTGTATACATGTTAAGAGTTCTATGTAATCAGTATACTCGTGATATATTACTCTTATGTTTTTCACGCAGTGAGTGAACAAACGCATTTCCGCATACTTATCATGCTCATTATCTCTCCACTGCCACTGATGGTATGCATACCTGCAAGCAACAACACTTCGATACATCTCAAATAGTCAATGAAATGTTGAGTAAATTTGTACAGTCTCTTAATCTTTCTCTTTCACATGCTGTTTGGACATACCCACATACCGATATTCCGTATCACAACTTGCGTCATATTCAGTTATCAGCATGGCAAGTGCAACTCATGATATTTCAACACTACAAGGCATACATTACGTAAAAGTACTTCAGATCATATAAAGAGGAGGAAAATGACATTAAATGTTTGCATTAGTGACGTTATTGCCGTGCTTGTACATTCTTCTTTCAAAGGTAATACAATCAAATGACAAGTTAGTTTCGATTAGGTACATTACCTATCTCTATCATGGACTCTGACTTTTGGCGTTGCCATACTTTATTGAGGGCTCGTGGCTTCCGAAACAGCTTTATCGTAGACAAGAAACGTATTCACGCAATTTGTGTGCGTTATTTGTGTTTTAAATTTCTTTTACATCATGCAAGTTTTCTGTTTTGGTATCACACATTTCCTGCTTTTCACATGGTTTGATGTTTCGAGATGCCCCGGCAACTTTCCTGTCTTTTAATTACTCCTTCCTTTTAAGTATTATGAATCCTTGTCTGACTATTTTCCGTCCTCTTCATACGTTGATGAGATGTCAGTTGCCACAATTTATCACTGGGCTTTCGCTATCAATAACCGTTTTCCGCTGTATACTCAAAATGCTTTTCTTGTTTTATATATATTGTCTCTCAACGCAGTTTCATTAAAATCATACATGTACTCAGGTACTTCTGAATTACCTTCATGATTAATTTTGAAATTTCGTGGTAACAAGTATGAAGGAGCTTCTACTCCAATTAAAGTGTTTTTGAAGAAATACATGTACGGCATATTCTTTTATTTTACGTCTAGTATATCTGTACCCAACTTCATTCACTTCGGTCTACCTTTCCTTCGCTATTGGTATCGAGTCATACATTTTTCGGTTTTCGATTTGGCCCCAAGAACAGTTTTTCTGCAGAAAAATAAGAAAACACTTGTATTGCTTTATTTTACACGTAGTATCTACCTCCCAAATTTGATCGTAATCAGCGTGGATCACTAAGTTGGTGTTTCGTGTAAGTCGTGTATTCACAAGAAGACTTAACTATTTTTTTATACTCAAGTACAAAAATGCATTGTATAATGCGCTTAACTACTTTCAAGAACTGACAGCGACCATGTTATTTGATGCTCATTTACAATAGGTTTAAATTAAATTTGTTCATTTCAGAAACGCTAGGATAACAAATAAATATAAAAATTAGAACATGTGAGATTCGTTCCACAGCTGAAAAACTATGATAGACTTCAAACTATGCCAATTCAATATTGAAACAGATCTAAAAACGTATTTTTTTTCTATTTCAATTTTAGTAGAGGTATATTCACTTGAGACGATAAAAGTATTCAAAAATAAATAAACGCATGAAAAATATCTTGTTATAATTTACCTTGGCGATCGTGGTTGAAACCGAAAATTTGAAACCGGTTGAAACCGAAATCCGGTTTCTACTAATTTGGCTTCAGTAGAGTGTTAATTTTGATGATAATACAAATTCTTGGTAGGCTACATCGATAGCAATAGAAATTTTTCGATTTACAGGGTGCAACTAATATGCACGGTTAAACTCCATGACTGGATTCCGTATGGGAGAGGGGATATGTAAATTATTTCATATAATATGACCATATATGAGGAAATGCATGGTAAGAGATCTACAATCATTACTCTCTGATGCTAGGCGGGAAATTGACGAATATGACAAAGTCAAATTTTCGTCATCTCTGTTTCCTCGATAAATTAGTAGGAATACATCAGTGGAAAGAAAATGGACCGCATATTCCCAGGAATCCGCGTTTGTACTCATTACACTGAGCTGTAAAGGAAGGAGAAATAGTCTAAAATCACAAACAAAAATATGTAAGTTTATTTTCTTATAGTAAAATGCTAACATTGCTACCAATAGAACAGTGACAAAAGCACACTCATGAATTCAATGACGTAGGTACATCAGATATCAATAAAAGTATTAAAAAGTATCATGAAAGCACTACAAACACTCAAATCGAAAATTGATATTTATTTATACAGGTTCTAATTTAAGTAGAGAATAAAGGATATGGGTAAAATGAGCTCTTGGGACGTCTAATCGATGACGCCTGGGTTACGTGATTTCCACCAGCCAACAAGAGCGATTGGAGTTAAAGGAGTGAAACACTACTCACATACACAGTACGTCTTCCAATTTTAAGAAATTTCCAGCACATATTATGTTTATTGAACTATATAATTATTCTCATAAGCACCTTAATGTTAAACTCTTCACTTCACTGTAAGTATCTACGTATTCCTTTGAATGTTGAAAGTCGTATTGGGCGTATAGCAAACGCTTACTGGGCGATATAAACATCACGAAGTTTTGTCTAATTCTTTTTTAACAGTTATAAAAGGACTACCTTCTTACACTTACATTAGGCTTTCCCCCCGTTAATTATGTAGACCAAATAATTTATAGGTTACTATAATCTTCATGTCCCTTTTATTAATGATTTCAGATCTCGACATCTGAATTCAGACATTCAGAAAAGGGTTGAGGTTTCGTTGGAAACCTCCCCTCTTTAACTGTTTAAGTAAAAGGAGTACGTGAGGGGAGAAGGGAGTTCCATGATTGTAAAAGAAAGTATCCAAGAATTGCCGTAAGAAGATAAATTGTAAATAAGGGAGTAATATTTAGATAAAAGTAAGTGTATATTTCCTGCAGTTTATTCCGATCAACTTCTTTGCTTGTGGTTGGAATCAGTCAAGGACAAAGCGATATAATTGGTTAAGTTCTCCTAAGCTTAGAAGTTTCATGATTTAAATAATAGATAAGGAAAGTCAGCTTGTTGAATCGAAAATAAATACGAAATAATATTGAACTACTTTGATCAAAAAGAAACTTGTAAATATGCTGAAATACACTGATAAATCTACTTTAAAAAAAGAAACACAAAACAAATATAACATTAATTTGAAAGTTCTATGAGTTATAGGCAACTCCGTTCTATGTGCATACCTCTTTGATCTTAGAAATATATTAGGTTTAAGAATACGGACATTATTTCTTCCTCATAAGCACATCTAAGAATACATACGTAGATAATCTGTAGCCATCATATTTCTTCCTAAATGAACATCGGACAGCTTGACAACAATATCTTTCGAGTCTTTAACGATTTTGAGCAACAAAATAAAATCTGTAGATAATGTTACTGCCACTCCCATAGTTACCGGTATTAGCCATGACTTTCAAGAATTTATATTTATCCAAACTGGATTCAAAACATTCTTAATGAACATAGTGAAAGTGGTTGTCAGCCTCTAGGATTTCTCTACTTCCGTCTTATTGTGTGTTCGTGAAAAATCTCGTCCACTTCTTTACCAGGAGGTAATGTGCCTAAGATCGATGACACATTCCCGCGCTGGATGGCGATGCTGATACGTTGAAGAAGGAATGCAGTAGCTCGGGGATCACCATTTTTGATTGCTATTCGATGACCAACTTCATTATTGAAATTAGATCCTTCGTGATCCCAAGACCTACTGGTTTCTATTGCTACTGTTATTTTTGTCGATAATTTCCGCCGACAAAATTTTCCGGCTTTGATGTAATTGGTGTACGCATTTTTCTTTCCTTTCAGATTTCCCAATTGCCTCAACGTTTTGTACTAAAATCTTTCAGAGATGGAAGGGTGAACTTATTCCTTTCCTTTGCATTTCTTAAAAAGGTTGTAATATCACATAAAATATCTGATTAAGAAACTTTATGCCGCATAGTTTGTTTGAAACTTCGCAAATGATCCCCGAACATGGAGGCAAAATAAGTGAAGATTAACGAATGGAGTTAGCAGCCATTCTTGGTTTACAAATAAGTTACAGTGAACATATTCTATGAGAATTTACCGTAGTATCATTCTGCTTGCAGTTGAAAGCAGTTAATCATTAGGAGGTGAGTTAACTTCCTCTATAATTAAAACGATTTTGACCTCAAATTATGCAAATATGGCCTGGGAAATATTTAGTAACACCACAAATTAAACAAACATAACAATTTGTTTCTAAAGTGGAGCATCTCTAGAATTATGAAACCTACTCGTTGTGCTTAGATCTTTCCGGTAGATCATAGATAAATTACTTGTATACCGGTATTCATCTGTATCCGAACAGAAAGCAAAATCTATAAATATGATTCAATTACATAAAATAATACATATGAAAACACATTTGTATGTAATGACTCAATAATGAAGAACTCTCACCAAATTAGTTTTATATTGGCAAAATTTAACAACAAATCAAAGAGATAATTTGCTTTTCCATCGTATGTCAGTCAGTCTTCTGGTGATATGCCTGGCATCTACTGTATGAAGTAGTTGTGTGGGAAGTAAGCTATTTGGATATATTTACCACGAAAAGCAGAAACCCTTTAATGGATGCATTAAGAGTTACAAAGAATAGTATTATATGGACTAGCAAATGCTTTTTTCATTATTGTCGTGACACAAAAACGCCATTAAGAATACAAGTTAGCAGAAATTGTTTTCATCAGAACTAGTATTATTCCGTTATTGTAAAAAGGACAATACAGTTTTTCATTCAATGGTAATATCTTTCTAATATCATCTACGTAGAATATTACTTCCTTATAAAATTAAACAAACAACTACGCTTTCACTACCATAACACACTACAGACTTACGTGTATATCGTGTAAACGCGCCGCTATTCCGAATCTACACTACAGCGCATTACATATGTGGAGTAAGATATTGGGAACTTATTCGAAACGCAAATAATATGAAAACAGAATATAAATTGGTGATAAGGATTCAACTCCGCACTATATGATATAAATTTAGAAAAAGTAAATGATTTTTTCGAAACGAAAAATATAAATTAGATATAAAATATATAGATAAAAGATGTCGGAAATTACTACAGGTGAGAAAAGAATTATGAATAGCTAGTTGTGCGTTTGTTCGGGAGATATTTCTCTTCTCTCTCCCCTTATCATTATAATCTGCTATTATTTTAGGATGACATGATTTAAAGTAAAATATGATTAAAATAGTCAAAATCTTAAGCTTTACATTAAACTCTTCAGTATTTACTACTTGTCCATTATTTTGACTAATCAAACTTGTGCAATAAATTTATTATATGTTATGAAACTTAATCACATGGTAGATGAATAGTTGGAATTTGAATTTAGTAATACAGTTGTAGATGTTTTCTAGAAATGTGGAATTTTGGCGCACCAATTTATTTAATATTTTAAATAGCAGACGAATGGTTCTTTTGAGACAATGCAAACAGTAACTTGACGTTTGTGATGATTTGGGAACTAACAGTAGTGGTTGCAGCGCAGAATCAGCGTACCTGTAAAAATATAATAAATAAATAAATAAATAAAGAATAATGTATTTTAATATAATAAGAAGAAAAGATACACAAGAAGAAAGTAATTTTATATGAGAAGAAGAGAGATTAATAAAATATTGCAAATATTATATGCATATGTTTACGACGTATTTTAATTATGAAAAGGAAAGTTAAAGGTTGAATACTTACCTCGTGTTTGATGTTGTTTCCGCTGTTTAATATTGTTTCCTGAACAAATTATATAAATATACTTACGACAAAGCTGAAATGAGAAAAAAGAGCATTGAATATATATATATATATATATATATATATATATATACAGGAACATCTACATATAAATATTTTATATGAAATCTAAACTAATTAATCTACTAAGAAGTTAATCTAATAACCTAATCTAACAAAATTAAACAAAGAAATATATATATATATATATATATATATATATATATATATATATATATATATATTAGTAACAACCTATTATAAAGAGATTCAATGTAATTAGACAAATCACTTACCTGTTGTAATATTCTATGCTGTATATATTAAAATGTTGAATTTAGAATGCTACTGAGAATTTCAGTTGATCGTAGTTATTAAATTTTATATATAATATGTACATGAAATGTATATTCTGTTTTCATATTATTTGCGTTCCGAGTAAGTTCTCAGTATGTTACTCCACATATCGACTAGAATCTGATTTCTTCTGATTGATTTCTCGAACCGTTATGTGTGATGGTGGCGACTTCGTTGACGCCGGGTCAAACTTTGGCTCAGTTCCTGTTATGAAATGTCCTGTTGCAGAAACCGAGCCCACAATTGAAATAACTTAACCTAAGAACTGTAACGACTTGTTGTACCGCCAGAGAAAAGTAGATCCCATGTACCATCTTATTATGTCGACCTATAAAGGTGACAGCAACATTATCAGTACTTAAAAGGTTCATACAGTAACTTCATTTAAATGTCAACAACACTGTATAGTACTGTGGAAGGAGTGTATTGCAGTAAGATGGCGATCCCAGTCATCAGGATTGGATTGTGACAACAACGTTGTGGAAAACAGGAACAATGTGGCAGTAAGCTGTGAAAATAAATTTGAATATTTTTTAAAAAAGAAAATAAATGAGAGATATGAAAAGGGGAAGAATATAAAGATCTTCCGAGCTATAATTAGAAGAATATAATGGCAATTGTTCGTAATATTAGTAAATATAAGAATTCTAAAGATGATGATAAAGAAGATAAAGAAGAAAGAAAACGCAAACACCAAGAAGAAAAAGAAAGAATCAAATTAAAAGATGTTGAAGAGAAGGAAAAGGAGAGAAAAAGAATAAAGAAGATGGATGAAAAAGAGAAAATAATAAAATAAAAAACAGAAGATGTACAGGAAAAGAAAGAAGTAAAGAAATGTCCAAGCGATATAAAAGATGAGAAGAAGAAAAAACACAAAAGTTACAACAAAGAAGAATAATAAAAAGGGATAAAAGAAAACATAAAGATAATTTTAAGAGTGAAGCGAAGGAGAAAGAAAAGACAAGGGATAGACACAAAGAAGAAAAGAAAGAGACGACAATTATCAGAAATGATTCCGTAAAATGTAAGAAAGACTCGAGGAAAAATGAAGAGAACGCAAATAAAGTAAGAAAGAAAATTAGAAGCGATAATGAAGAAGTGAAAGACAAAAAGGAAAGAAAGAAAACAAGAATCGATACTCAAAACGATAATTCGGGAAAAGAAAGAAAAAAAAAACTAGAAGCGATACAGAAGATGTAAAGGCTAAAAAGGAAAGAAAGAAAACAATAGGCGATACTGAAAGAGATAATTCGAGAAAAGAAAGAAAGAAAACTAGAAGTCATACAGATGTAAAGGCTAAAAAGGAAAGGAAGAAAACGATAAGCTATAATTAAAATCAGAAGAAAGAAATAAAGAAGTCGAAACGTGATAGTGATGACGAAAAGAAACATAGGACAAAGATGAAAGAAACTAGGAATATAGAAACTAATAGTATGAAAACAAAACCCGTTCTGGAAGACAAAATTAAAGAAGAGAAAAAGAAAGAAAGAAGTCGAAACGTGATATTGAAGATGAAAAGAAGAAAAATAGAGATAAAAAAGGATGTAACAATATAGAAACTAATAGTGGGAAAACAAAACACGATCTGCAAAGTAGAATTGAGGAAAAGAAAGAAGAAAAAAGGAAGTCGAAAAGCTATATTGAGAGTAAAAAGAAGAAGAGTGAGAGGCAAGAATGTAGTAAAATAGAAGCTAAAAAGAAGAAAACAAATTCTGATATTGAAAATGAGAAAAGCAAGAAGAGATAAAAGGAAGAAGGCACTGGTGGAAAAGGTGGAAGAAAAGAGGAGAGATGTGAACCAGAAGATGGGAAAAAGCAAGAAGATATGAAAAAATTAAAAGGGAGAAATTGTGAAGACAAACATAAAAGAAGAGAGAAGAAACGTTTAGAGATTAATAAAGAGAGTGATGATCAGTTGGAATAAAAGCTTAAAATAAATGAATAGGAAGTTTACAAAAGAAAAACTAATGAAAGTTCACATTAGGACACATGATGAAGAAATTCTGTTTGTTGTTTTTTCGGGAAGCAACAACTCAAGAATATGAGACGATAGAGAAAGGTATTGACGAGATTGATTTTAATGAGATGACTGTGTATGAGATTTCGCGGTTTATGTTCAAACAGAATATGCAGTTTCTGAAAGAACTGAAAAGGATACGAATCTTAGTTTGTCTCAATTGTCATCCTACTATCATAACAAGATGGACAAATTGAAAGACTCGAAGAATAGTGAAGTGAATATCGGAAAAATAGATAAAAAAAGAAATACCAAGATAAGTTTATAGACAATGAAGACAGTGAAAAACAAATATTTTAACTGTTGAACGAATCGAAAATGAAACAATGATTGTAAATGAGGATGGAAGTATTATCAAATGATTCAATGTAATGAAACAAATCACTTACCTGTTGTGATATTCTATACTGTATGTATTAAAATGTTGAATTCAGAGTGCTAATGAGAATTTCAGTTGATCGTAGTTACTAATTTTAGATATAATATGTACATCAAATTTATATTCTGTTTTCATATTATTTGCGTTTCGAATAAGTTACCAGTATGTTACTCCACATATCGACTAGAGTCTGTTTTCTTCTGATTGATTTCTCGAACCAATATGTGTGAGGGCGGCGACTCCGTTGACGCCGGGCCAAACTTTGGCTCAGTTCCTGTTATGAAATGTCCTGTTGCAGAAACCGAGCCCACAATTGAAATAACTTTAGCTAAGAACTGTAACGACTTGTTGTACTGCCAGAGAAAAATGGATTATGTCGACGTATAAAGATCATAGCAAACATTATCTTTTCTTAAAAGATTCATACAGTAACTTCATTTAAATGTCAACAACACTGTAGAGTACTGTGGAAGGAGTGCATTACAGTCGGAAAATAGTGGGTCATGGTAACTCAGTAGTAGAGTTCCAGTCTCTGGTGCGTGTGGTCCTTGATTCAATCCCAGGCTAAGTAAGTTTGTGATGAACATCGTATTCGTGGATTTTCTCAAGGTACTACCATTCTCCCACATTCTTATACTAGTAAGGACCTGACCTGGTCGCGTTTTTGACTCCTTTGGAGCGTGGCGCCCGCCGCCCGCCAAAGTGTGTACCTCGAGCCCCCGGCATCAACCTGGGATCACGTCATATGACGTCATAGGCTCACGTCATGTTAGGCCACGCCTCATTGGGTCACGTGATATTAGGCAACGACGACTTTTGGGTTACGTGGTGTCAGGCCATGCCTCTTTGGGTCACGTAGTGTTAGGCCGCGCCCTTTAGGGATCACATGGTTTTATGCTCCGCCATTATGGGGTAGTTCTACCGACGAGGTTGATTTTGTTCCTTTTTACTGCATAAAATTTTGGAGATGATTACCTTTTGATGTAATATAAGTGTATGTATAGCCCACTTTGCGGTATCTGATTTCAACTTTTCGCCCTGTGGAGTTTGAAGTCCGCTGAAATTCTGCAGCCTGTCCCCTCTGGCTTACATGGTTTTACGCTCTATCTTTATCGGGTAATTTCACCTAGGGCGCTGATTTTGTTTCCTTTTATGGCATAAAATTTATGAGATGATTACATTTTGATAGAATATAGGTGTAAGTATAGCCCACCTTGCGGTATCCGATTTTAACATTTGCGTCCCCTGGAGTGTGATGCCCGCTGAAATTTTGCACTCTGTCTCCTTTGGCTTACATGGTTTTACACTCCACCTTTAAGGGGTGGTCCCACCGAAGGGGTTGATTTGGTTACCTTTTATGGGTAAAAAATTTAAGATTGTTTTTCCCTTTCCGCCTTATAGGGTGTATGTATAGCCTACCTTATTGTAGCGTATTGTATTGTAATAATAATAATAATAATAATAATAATAATAATAATAATAATAATAATAATAATAATAATAATAATAATAATAATAATAAGAAGAAGAAGAAGAAGAAGAAGAAGGCAGCGTCGACGATCGACAGGAAGTCATAACAATGTAAAAGTACAGAGGAATAAAGAAAATTAACGGGATGCCAATTAAGGGAAAACATTGGTTAGAGGAGAAATATTAGTAAAAGAATATTTCGAAATATTGAAGAACGAGAAGTATTATATTAATGTGTGATAATTTATTGTATTCCCTGTAAGTGTTATGAAGCGAAATGATGTAGTAGTTGATAATTCTCTTCACAGATGGCAATGCCATTTATGTCTGCAAATAGGTGAGGTCAACTTAGTTCATTAAGTACTCGCGAGATGTAGAATAACTATCGATCAGAACACGGAATTTATAGGAATAATGGCAATTTATTCTTAAATCGAGAATGAAATGACCAATGAAGAATGCTGAAACAGAATTAGCCGATAGATATTAGGAGCAATTTGCAGATACTCCGGGAAAGATTGCGTATAATTTGCATTTTTCCTTCTCATGATTAGTGGAATAGAAAGTTTAACCCTACGAGTGAATGTTAAAATAGCGTATACGCATATAACTGTAGCTTGGGTACGATCCAATAACTTTTAAGAGAATGTCAGTTTTCAAGCTGACATTGAACTTTATTCCAAAGTTAGAGAGATATAATTTAAAATAAAAAAAACACAAAAATAAATGTAAAATTGGGAGTTGTACCCTTGATTAGGACCTTCATGGTTCGAGGGAACCAAAACATGTAACCTATATCTGTATCTACACTTATAGACTGAAAGGTTTTAGCCAGATATAAAAATTATATTTCAGTATACTTATTCTTTTATTTGAGCCATGTGCAAGCGCGGCCCCTGGGCCAGTTCCGGCCTGCTTGATCGTGAATGAAAATGTATTTGTTAACAAATCCCTTAAACTGAACTGAAACTTTTTTTATTCATAACTTATGTCCACTTTGAAAATATTATCCTTGTGTTAACATCGAGTATATCACCAAAGACTGAGAACCTAGTCCAGAACATAAATGATCAAGTTTCGCATTAAAATAATAAATAAATATTTTTCTGCTTTTCTTTAGTAAGCAAATACGTTGGTTACAGTTATAACAGTTATTGTGTTCCTCTGATATTAGTGTATAATTATACCATGAGCGAGTTTCTCCACTGAATACGTACGGCCCTCAATACCAGTAAGTCCTCTGTGTTGGGCCTATTCCCTGTTCCCACTTGCATATGCATAGTTTATTTAAACTAGAATGTAACCGAAGGAGAATTACGAAGATTAATATTAAACACTAATGGTGGGTTATGGAATGGGTTTCTATGTACACCTACCGTAAAATTACATTCCGCAATATCTAAATAGCCACACTTCTTTTTTTATAATATAATTTATCAATACTTAAAGACACTTATTTCAAAACTCTATCATATGCTTATAATTTAAAAGAATATCAAATCACATAATTACCAAAACTTTGTGGGAGGCGCTTGCACAAAGACATACGCTTGGGCCAATGAAGTTCTTAAACTAATGCCATGTTTGACAACTGTCCAATAACAACAATACACAAAACAATATTGTTAGCTCACATGTAACATCGTTATCATCATACGTACTCTGCCATTACAGGGAGGTCACTTGCTACAATTGAGAACCTTCTATACTCCACAGTCTTCCGCTAACCCTTTTGTCTTCACGTATGATTTTTTCTAATTTGATACCGTCCATCAACTCCAGCTTCTTCTGTCCTCTCCTGCTCTTTCCTGTAACCATACCCTCTAACACGTCCCTCATGATATAGTATTTCGTTATCAGCCAATATCCTAACAGTTTCTTTTCCTCTTCTTAATGATATTGAAAATTCCTCTTTTCTCCCCCACCATTTCTAATATCCTCTTATTGTTTCCCGAACGATCCAACTAATTCTTTGTATTATTCTCCAGATTCAAATTTTGAAGGCTTTCCAGTCGTTTTCCATCACTTTTGGATAATGTCCATGTTGCTGGTGCATACAATACAATACTCCATAGGATGAATTTTTTCATTCCTTTTCGCAACTTTTTATTCAAGAACCCACAAAAGAGACTTTGTTTCATTCTCTAAAAGTCTTCTTTCTTATTAGTGTCCTAGCTTTTATTTCACATTTAGAGTTCACATCATCACCAATAATACTACCCAGGTATCGAAAACTAGTGACCTGTTTTTTCTCCCTTCTTACTTCTATTTTTGACGTCCACTATTTCATTTAAATCACCATAACTATTGTTTTTCTAACATTTATTTCAATAACATATTCTCCATAATCCTTCCTAAAGTTTCCTAATATCTTATTGATGTTTTTTTTCAGTTTCCTACATAAGCACTAAATCATCTGCAAACCGTATACACCTGATCATTCTACCTCTTACCAAAATGTAGTGTTTATTATCTAGGATACTTTTTCACTATTTCTTTTATATAGATATTAGATAATGTAGGCATACCTGTCAATCTCGACTTCCATTTGCCTTCTCCTTTAAGATTGTCTCTCCTATTCTAACACTTCCTGCTTGGTTCATGTTCCAGCTTAACTATAGTATATCGGGAACAATTTTAACCAAACTTTGTACAATATTACTTACAATATGGAAAAGAACTCTTTGGAAGTAAGACCTCATACCACAGTACAGCACTAGTGGGCGGGATGAGGTATAAAATAATAAAAAATAGTTGGTATTCCAGGCGAACCCATAGTTGTCGTTGCTTAGAAGAATAGTGACGCTTCCGATACTGTTTAAGTTCAACTTCAGTGTCCATTAGCACTCATGTTTGCAAAGAGTTGCAAGTAAAAATAATCGAAAATAATCGATATTTTGCTCAAACCCAAATGGGCTTCATAAGTTGATTGGTTACAGTTCCGTTGAGGTATGAGCCGAAATTCAGCCCCAGTGAGGGTAGGACCCTCTATTACTCCTAAGGACATGTGAAGTATGAAATAATGATATATGAATAGCCACCGTTCAAGTCATCGTTACCGGTTTAAGATGTAAACGGATTGGCTCGATTCACGTACTTGGATAATCGCTCTAACTGTTTACCCACAAAAGGTAAACTTTAAAATATCGCTGCTGTACAAGTTTTATGTGGATTAATGAACTCACACACGTAGGCATTAATATTGCAGTCTTATGGGGGCCACTAGCGTGATCATAAGAAGCAAAAAATAATATTTTCCTATAATATCAATCCAGTTAGTATATAAATCGAAGAATTACTATTATTCGTGATAACATCAGACTAAATTTAATACAAGAAAATTAAGCGATTTCATTTCTTATTTTTCATTTCACGTTCTTTTTTTCCCGTTTTATACTTTGAGTATGTTTGAAATATTTTCTGCGTTGTTTCGTTTTTAAAACCTTCCTTTTTTGGATCAAAAGATCCAATATATATTGTAATCAACAATTTTCTTGTAAGCCTTATATCGAGAGAACTACATATAGTGTAGCCAAACCCAAACTATCACTTAACTCAGTATGAGTGATTATTCCGTAGAAAATACGTAAACTCGATTTAGGAGCCGTTCAAAAATATTGTGGCCCCTGATCCAAAAACTATATATATTGGCCAAGATCGCAATATTTTGATGCATTTTTCTGACCATTCTTAAAGTTCTTGGCCAAGATCGCAAACTTTTGATCCATTTTTTTCTTTCCTAAAATTATTGTTTCATTTTCAAATGTGTTTATCACCATTTTAAGTGAAAAATAAATTTAATTAAAATTTACAGTTAATAGACCGAACATCACATTACATGGACGTTACTTAGAACGAGGGAACAGTTTTATCCGAGGTACTCTTGAATGTTAAAGTGCTTTATCATAGTTGTTAGCGTGTACACGACAAGATACAAAACATTTATTTACTTATCCCAAATACCGCTTTTTCAAAGTCAAATCAATGAAAAAATGTACAGATTGAAGTCGTATTAACTTCTTAATATGAATTTTCAAACATCTATATATTTCTTTATCAAATTATACTTAAGGTGAATGTAATATTTAATGCTTGTTTGGCAAGTAGAAGGAGTCCATACTTACACACGAAAAATCACCATATTATATAATTCTGCAAACTCATGTAATTTTGCAAAATCCATTTACTTGTGTAAACAAGAAGTTGTATTATGCTGAGATAGTCAATTACAAAATTTAGATTAATTTAACATTCAGCATCTGTTCATATAATAGTATTTCTACAATTAGCTTAAATAACAAGTTTCGAAGTATTTAATTGTTTTTCATTTATTATAGTATAGAGTCTTACATTTTTGCCTATCTTACTAATGTACTATACTATTGTACTATGTGTTTGTGTGTGTGTATCCGTCTGTCGTTACTTTCTCGGATAGAAAGAAGTAACCTACAGCAACTGATTACTTGCACGGGTACATCTTCACCAGCTTTAAGACAGTATGAAGCCCTTCTTTTCGAGTTAAGTTTACTTGATTTTAACACTCCTTTCAGCAGCGAGGCTATATGAGACTACTGATCTACTGATTAACGCGGAATCCGAAATACATGAGCTCCCGCCGGAGATCGAACCCGGGTCTTTCACGCCAAAGGTTCGTGTGCGCTCCACGTTCTTTTCGAATTTGGAAATTATAAATGCATAAAGGGAGATACATACTAAGAACACGAGAAATTAGTTTCAAATTCAAAGTTTTAGGGGATGTTGAGTGACTAATATTACTTCTGAAGCCGCTCAAGTTCAATTTTATCCCTTAATATAGTGGAAGGTTAGGGATCATGAAAAATAACATGTCCAAAATTACTTATATTAATTTCAAATTCATAGTTTTCGGAGCTGATGAGATGAATAGCAACATTCGCAACACCATTCAAATCCAACTTTATTTTTCAACATCACGGGAGATTTGAGTGGTTTCATGAACGTAACCAAAATGACTATATTAATGACAAATTCATAGTTTTTGGGCTCACTGAGATGAATAGTCGTGTTAGGGACATAGCTTAATATAGCTTTAACTTCTATCGTTATGAAGAATTGTTGAGCGTGAATAATAACGTGTGTATAATGATAAATATTAGCTTTGTAGCTATCGTGGTCACTGAGATAGATTCTCGACGCCGTTCAACTCCAGTTCTATCCTGCATCGTCATAGGGTTTAGAGACAAGAATAATAATATGTTCAAAATTAGTGATATTACTGTCGAATACATAGTTTCTGAGATTGCGAAGGTGATTGTGACAAACTCCATGATATTTGAGCCCATCTTTAGGCAAGAAGGGACGTTGCAGCCAGTCCTGGAACTTTAAAGGTCAACGACGAAGAGGGTGCTCTTCGATGTTTCACTTATACGTATACACAGGGGTAACGCCAAAGGCGTCGCTCTACCATACTAATTTATATATTTTAATGATTTCGTTATCTTCAGGTATGATACATTGCTTAAACTTTATCCACCCCGTGCGGAAAACCGGTACTAGGATACATTTTACTGTTCCATTTCCTAGGTTTTTGAGTCTAAACACCTAAAATGATTTGATATCGAACCAAATCAACCAATGAAAAGAAATAGCTCATTTGAATAGTATTAAATGGTATCCCAAGCTTTGAATACATTTACAGTATACAATATGAGGCAAAACCAAAGGTATTTTTTAAGTATGGAGCGGGTAGAGGGATATACGCCACATTCTAGATAAAGGTAATGGAAATATCTAAATGAAAGTGATCTTGTGAGGAATAGGATCACGGGAAAGCTACTTGAGATGAATTTTTGTATGTACCTTTTACCTATTTGGAACTGGGATTTTATTATATCACATGGTTTAAAATGCATATTGTATGATGGGGAGTGGGGATAGTAACTTATGCAAAATATTGAGTATCTGAAGAGCCCATCAAATTCGGAAGATGAAACTCAGGATATACAATTCTTCTTTAATAATAAACTGGCAAGTGCCAGCTTTTTTGAAAATTGACGCTTCAAACGGGACAATTTCTAGTTTTGTTTACATTGAAAGTGACGTTACGTTTGCTTGCTTGTGACACCATCCAGGATAAACGGTTGAATAGTTTGACCTATGGGTTTCGTAACTTACAATAGTTAGTACCTGGCTCAATTTAAGATTTTAGGAACAGGACAGGACAGGATAGGAAAGTGTCTGAACCGTCTGAAACAAATTTCGGAATGAAACACTTCAATTGAAGAGGGCATTCTAAAGGAATAGAAAGGAGTAAAAAATACCGCAACTTGGCTATTCTAGTGTGACGAGCTGATAAGACAGTCAACAATCAGGAATTAAGTTGTGACAACGTTTGCAGTATTCTTTCTATTTTCGAATGGCTGGCTTCCTTCAGCACACTGAGGTCGGCCATTTTTCAGAATTCTTCAGTTCGGATAATAGAGATAGTTTATATTATTAATAATTTATAAGATAATTTATTGCCGACTGAATACTTAAAATTTCTCACGAAAATCTTACACTAGTTTGTTTTGGTAATAAGATTTACGAATGATCTGTGTTGGTATAATTAGACTTAAATTCTGTGTGTTTAATCTTTTTAGTATTAAGGATGCTTTCCTTAAAAAATAAAAAAAATGTATTTAATAACGAGTTGTCCACTTTATATTGTAGTGCACTGGCCACTTGCCAGTCCAGCCACACTCTAGATACGCTCCTGATCGCACACGCTTTAGGATTGTTTATAATATCATGCCGCTTACACAGTAAAGAATTGAGATGCAGCCACTTAGCGAGCCTTTCTTTTTAGGGAAGATGTAGGATATGAAAATCTTTCAGATTTCTGCTTCAAGAACGTCCTTTGTGCTCTATAGTCTGCACACCTCGATTGGGAAAAACACAAAACCTAATTTTACTTTATTAATTACCTATTGTTAAAAACTAAAACTCTCATTTCGCTTTAAAATATAGAGAAACAGATGTATACTTACTACAAAACACAATAAAAATAGATTATCTGTCGATTTACAAAAACATTTTTGTCCATTAGCGGCCATAACATCAATAACCTCCTCAACTTTGAGTAACAGCTGGGAATGAAGGGAATTGTTTAGGAAAGCATCTCACATTGAGATCGTCATTATACCCAGCTGTTAAAACTCAAATATACACGCATGTACTTATCGTTCAAGGTATCCAACCTTAAGGACAATCTCTTCTGGTACGTCTTTTAAAAACTGAGTATAACTGTGTTCTTAGAGTGAAAGACTTTTCTAGGCAGTTCTTCTGCATAAGTATTATTATACTTAATATTATACCGAATAATATTATTATATTATTATACCAAAATTGCTCCAAAGACAACGAGAAATATGTTACATGTCAGAAGAAAATTCAAACTTATGCTCAATGATGTTCAGTAGGCAAACGTTATTATCTTTATTCAACCAAAAACATTAGAAATTCAGCACCATCGTAATCTTGAAACAAATTTCTTTTTCTGTTACTGGTATAGTTTGGCGAATTCCGTTATAATCGCAATCTTGTCCCGAATCATTAATAAACACTTATATACAATAAAAGACGAACTCTGACGAAAACATATTAAGTAATAAATAGCATTACAGTTTCATCAAATTATCTTTGTCATCATCAAACACATTCTCTATGCTTAATATATTCTTTGGTCAGATTTTGTGTTTTATTGTATACAAGAAGTTCCAATGCTAAAATGAGTGGTACTTAGATAAACACTTGCTTTCTCAATTTCACCATCATTGTCCTGTTTTGCAGGAATTCACATTTAACTCGCGAATATTTGAATTTCCTCGCCCTTAGTTGGCGGAGTAAACGCTATTTGAAGTCGATTTACTTTGAGTAATCGTACCAAGAAGCACAACTCTTTCCTACTCTTAACTAAGTAACTACTTATCCCAGAGTAACAGCTTAATGTAGTTTGGATCAAACTCGTAATATGGATATTATATCCCACTCTACCATAGTAATACTAAACCTGAGAATAGATTCAATTAGGATTATTATTTTGTATTCTATCACCTTTCTTTTCTTTTCCCTCAGTTTTTCCTTTAACTCCTTTCCAATTTTGTCCCTGATCAAATGTTCACGAAGGAGTGTGTCCACCTGTCTGCCCCCTTGGCTACCTCTCTGTCTAAATGGAATATCAAGAGTGCTTGCCAGCAATTTGAATATGGCATTCAACAAGTGGAAAGAGAAGGGTACGAGATGCGCAAGAAGAGAAGCTACAGAGATAGTAACATTCAAAATTGGAGATTGATGATAGGAGGAATCCAGGAGTTACATTATTTAGCAGGTAAACTTAAGAGATAATATGTAGATGCAGTGAAAGTGTAAAATTGATAATAGATGAAAGAAATGAAATAGCAACTTCTGCTTAAAAACAACATAGGAACGAAAGAAAAGGTGATGGAAACAAACTTATAGAGCGTCACATAGTATTAAAGTGAAGCAGGGAATCTAGGAGAAGAAGGTAAACGTAAAATGAAGATTCTTGATATACCTTGGTACAGAAAAATATTCAAAATTAGGTAGGTGACTGTAGTATCAAATGAAATACCGTTGGACATGGTAGGACAAATGCAAAACTATACAAAGTCTAATTTCAAAATTAAAAGCTTTTAAAAATCCTACATAGAAAAATCAGTCTATTAGCTGTGAATAGAATAGCAGAAAAAAAGCACGTTTAGAAGAAAGCTGTGATTGAAATTGTGTATGAAATAATACAAGCGTCTGGAAGAAAAGCAAGAAAAAAATGGAAGGCTCACTCAGAACATGATAGAATTGAAAAAACCTGATTAATGTACGCGCCTTTTGCGTGGGAGACCTGGGTTCGATTCCCGATGGGAGCAAATGCGTATTGCACCTCACGTTAAGCTGTAGATCCAAATCTGAAATAGACTCGCTGGTGAGAAGAACGCTAAACTAAAATCAAACCATATCGAATAACAGCCACCAAAATGTAATCATGAAATTGCCGAAACAAGAAGGAGAAAGAAAATATTACATGAAGCTTCGTTTAGTCCTAAAGCTAATATGATTTAAAATAAAAATGGTATAAAGGATGCTTATGCCCGTCGTTAATGCATGTATGAATACAGCAGAAAATTTCAGCAATTAACGTCTATATTCACGTGTGGGCCTTTACAGTCTTTATATGATTGCAATTAAAAACGATAAGATGAGAAAACAATCTGGTTATGTAGAAAGCAGAAGCAAATGTTTTTCCATTTTTGTTTTCTTAACAAATATTATATACCCAACTACAAAAAAGTATTCCATTAGTGCGTTTTATTGTTACTTACTATTATCATTAAGCATGAAAAATATAATTCACTTCCATTACAGTCCATTACAGTCCATTACAGTCGAAACCAATATCTTTGCTTCTTATCAGATGCTATAAATGAATATATTGCATGATGCTTTGTTAAATTTTTAACTGAAACATTATTTTTGCTAAGTGTTTCCATTTTTCACATTATTCAATGTGTAAAGAATAGGGAGGAAAACATACTTATTGCAAACTATTTCACTAAATTTTCGTTTTCTTTTTCGATTGGACTGACAGAGGGTAAAATTAAATGTTTTATGAGATATAGCTTAAATTAGGTTTTTTAGAGTTTCGAAAATATAGGTTAACAATAACCTACATTATAAAATTAAAACTGATGTTTGTGGGGTCTAGGTCAAAACCCCCACAGCCAAAACCCCCACACTCAAGAAATGTCAAAACACCCACACAAATGGACAAATCTCCCAAACGCATGTAATTGTTATTTACGTCGTGGTTCGGAGCAACATTTATTTTTCATATATTCCCCCTTTTCTTAGTTATGTTTCCCAGTTACACCATGACGTAAGCGACCACTGCCCATGCCTACAGTTCCATTTACGATGACTGGGGTATGATAAATGAAAATGTAAGCAACGTAAAGTTTGTTGTTTAACTACACATATAAAGAAAATTAAGTATTAAACATGTAACAAATGATAAAGTCACTTTTCGATAAAAGAAATATAATGTTACTATAAGAGCACAAATATTACATGCTTTTATATTTCCAATATATTCATCATTAACAATTTAATACTAACGACACTATGGTGGCTTGGCTTTAGTAATGGATAAAGTGGTGGCTTAAAATGTTAATAAACTCACGTGTTTCTTCGGCTAGCCTGTCAATGTTGCGCCTCCGCTGTCCTATATTCGAATATGTGCGTAGTTTTTGAAGTTGAAGTCCTAAGGTTGACTCTCGACCGCTGCTTCCTCAATGAGATTTCCAAATAGATGTGATGATTGTGAGTCCTGTTCCCTAAGATTCTTATCGACCATCAGACAATTTCACTCATGTAAATATTATATCAGACAATTTCACTCATGTAACTATTGCATCGGACAATTTCGCTCATGTGAATATTACTGTACGAAAATACGAACTGTCACTGTCATATTCAGAAAACTTCGTTTATTCTGGCTTAACACTGAGCGCGTCGACAGAACACTTATACGTATACAACTATCTAGTAATATTATAGTTTTAGGCAGCTTAAGCGCTGCTCTTAGAAAAAAAAAGAGAAGGCGCGCCGTGCGCGAGTAAGTGTCGACGAGTCCTCCGCCGATTGTACGCCGAGCAACTGCGCCTTTTCAATTTGCTGTTGCGTATATGTCCTCCGGGCTGAGACCCTCCGGTGATGACGTATGATGACAAGTTTACACTCTTTGGCTGAAGAAGTGCGGACATTTCAAATAATCAAATCAACGTTGAGCAATGACAAGAAGTAAAGTAAAGAACATTTGATGCTGTTTAAATCCAAATTCAGCTTCTCAACTTGGTGCTGGGGAAGATATAAAAATTATCGAAATAACCAATATCAGTGTCGAATTTATAGTTTTCCCGCTCGCTGTGACACTACAAGTGCCGTGCCCCACAACATAGGGTGGGGAGGGGATATATAAAATACATCGAAAATGGCCGATATCAAAGAGCGCTTTAGTAATCCTAAACAGTGACCGTGTAACGGAACATAGCTGGTAATTGATGTTAATACTCCTCCTCCTCCTAATCCTCCTACTACTAGTACTACTAATAATAATATACTGCTGTACTGTGAATGTGAACATTAATTATTATAATTATTATTATTTTAGTAGTAGTAGTAGTAGTATTCACGTTCGATTGAACTTGTACGACTAAATTACTGCAAAATATGTTTTATTTCCGTACTTTTTCCTGGATTCTATGTTTTTCCTTTATTAGTGAGCACTAATTACTCTCTAGGCCGTCGAATAATTCAATTTCGTTGTGTACTTTGGTTCGTTCCAAAGATCACGGCGAAATGAAGTAATATTTGGTTTGTAGTTTCAGATGGCATCATAGTGCTTTCTGCTCGCGCTTTCGAGCAGGTCACATCGCTCATTCGTGTGGTCTGGCTGAGTGAAGCTACAGCTACTCATATATTTATCAACGTCCATTGTGGTTTCTTTTCGCAGGTTTATAACCTTCAGGTTTTTGGTGCCTAGCATTTTGAGTTTTCAGTGTTAAAATGTTTATTTAGTGATCAAGATATGGAATACAAAAAGATCTACAGTTTTAGTTGCTATTTGACCGCAGATTTCGTAGTTCTAGACCAAATCCCAGCCAGATATATCTCTGGTTAGCCGACCATTTTCTTGATATTTTCGATCATATAAATGCACTGGAACTACATGCTCAGTCACATAGTGTTCTTACTCAAGTTCAAGAATCGATGTACTTATGAACAGTTTGCTTCAAACGCTCCGCCTTCTGTTGCATTTCACCATTCGGACACCAAGATTAGTGACGTCAGGATCATCGCAGTTGGGGATTCAGTGAAAGTAATACGTGTGTATGGTTACCCTTTAGAATGTCCTCTTTCGATCCTTGAAGAACATTTTCGTGAATATGGAGTGGTTCGTAAAGTTGAGTCCCAATCATAGAGTGCGCCTTTCCTCTCTGATACAGACAGTGGAATGCGAGTTATTCATATGTATTCAAGAACTAACGTCCCCGTCATATTTTCTCAGTGACTATGATTCAATTGTAAATATAGAAGGTTCCACTGCGCTTCTGATCCTTAAGGGACTGCAATATGACAGTGTGGTACTGTCTTCGATGGTCGAGCAATTCGTTGTTATATTCAGAATATATGTTTTCTAGGATTATACAGCTCTTCTGGCTTTGTACGTACACAGGAAAAGGATGATTTTTACGCATCTGCGATCCCATGCTTATTGCCCCCGGGGTTTCGCGTAGTACCTTGATCGGTGAATTTAATGCTATTATCGACCCCCTGGACTCACTCGCACCTGCCCCGCCTTGTCCTTTGTTGGTGGAGCTTCTCCGAGTTATTAATTTATAAGACGCTTATTCGTGTCTCAGTCTCCCCATGTTTTTTTCATATTGCTCTGTAACTACCGAAAATCGTATCGATAGGCAGATACTTATATCTTCTGTCCTGCGGTAATACAAGTACCTAAAATCCCAATAGACTTTTACGATCACGCAGCAAATGAAATTTGTTTTAAATTACCTTTCTTGTTCCCACCTTCTAGAGGCCCTTCTTGTTGGAAGATGAATCATGAGTTAATGATACGAGAGGAGGTACGGGAAGTTTTTTCCCCTCGTTTCCTCTAATGATGTCGCGTGCAGAGATATTTCCCAACTGTAAGGCCATGGTGGAACCCATACTGTAAACCGAAAATTCGTATCTTTTTCTCAGTGGCGAGGCAAAATTGGGCGTGAGGATGATCATCATTTACATGAATTCTTGTATCGTGCACATCGAGATTCTGTTTAGCCCCTCCTTCGCTTACAAATTTTGCGCATATGAATAGTGTCAAAACGATTTATTCCCATGATTTCCTCCAAGCCTATTTGTCAGATGAAATCACCTTTATCACCGTTTCTACGACGAAAGCACTACCATTTCCCAAGTAAATTTACTTTTACAACAGGGGTGTTCTACGGCTATTCAGTCTCCAGTTCTGGAAGACGGTACGTGCACCATGGACATTAAACAAATATTACGTGAATTTAAAGCTATTATACGGATTCCACTATTGAGCGTCCCACGCATGCTACCCAGAGCCCGGATTTTCTGTCTATGATATCTCAGCCACTTTCAGAGCACGATAGCCAGAGTCTAATGCAACCGATTTCTGCAAATGAAATTTTCGCTGTCCTTCGTCGAGTGCGGAGTCGTAGCTCCGCTGTTGAAGACGGCTTGACGCTCCAGTTTTATAAACAATATTGGACATACCTCTGCACTCATCTCATCTCTTTATTTAGTGTTTACTTATCTAGTGAGCCCTTTTGTAGGAGCACGCTATTATGGTGCTGATTCCGAAATCCACTTCTGCGAAAGTGGTTCAGGACTTTAGGCCCATTTCTTATTACCCGTGGATATTAAATTATTCACGAAAATCCTTACAGCTCGTCTCCGCCCACTTATGTCACACTACATGAGTTTGTTTCAAGCTGCACTTCACTCCACACATAATCTTACGAATACCTTTCGCTCTTTTCGAGATGTTTTCCTACTTTTATTTTCGGCAAGTTCAGGCAGGTGCTCTAGACGTAGATTGAGAAAAGGCATAGACCTTCTCGACCACAGTTTTCTTATGCATATTCTCGAAGCTTGGCAGTTTCCCATAGCTTTCCGTGCAGTCATTGCGAATTTATACTCTACGGCCACTTTCCGCATTAACGGACATCTTTCCCCTCAGCGATTTCTTCGTCTGCACTTATTGCATCGAATCCAATTTATTCATATTTATGTGGTTTCTAAATTGTGGTACAGAGCGCGTATTTTTCCATTACCGGAAATAATGCGAAACGGTTTGAATCTTCATTTCTTTGGAATATTTGGCGCGGTTTCTTATTTCGCATCCCACGTCCGGCTCTTTATCTTCCCCGTTCTATGGGAGGTTAAGAACTGATGAATATACGTATTAAATGCCGTACCTTGTTTGTGCTTGACTTCTATACCGTCATGTATAACGCCGAGGCCTTTACAGACCAGTGGATCCGTTGTTTTTGGCCGAGTTATGAGGGCCCTCTCAACTCCCCGTTTATTCAATTCTATGGCAGTTGCCCGTCTTACATTATCTCATTAATACAGTACTGGACCTATGCTGGTATGGCACTAAGCCCTGAGGGCCACACTTCACGTACCTTGCACCATTTACTTGCATTTTACACTTTCGCTTCGACTCTCTTACCTATCTCCCAGCGTTTTCCACATATTTTTGGTCGCAAGTTTGGGCTAATATCTCTCTTCACGTTTGGCCTTCGTATTTCCAGGCAACCTGGATTCAAGTGGTTCATCACTAAATACTCACCCGTGCTCGTCTCGTTGAGCACCATCGTCTTCCTGCCGCTTAGTGCATCAGAACCAAGAAGACACACACGATGGCTCATCGTTACACTTGTTGCGTCGGTGCTCCAATTATTTGGAATTCCCTCACGACTTAATTAAGAGGAATTTGTGGGCGACCCCCTATCAGTTCACAGTGACGTACATCTTGTTTCCAGATTTCCATTTTGTCCAACCTAAAAAACATTATGCAGTCCTTTTTCTACTCGCATGCACCATCGTTTATATTCACCGCTACGCCCCGTTGATTGACGCTCACAATTATTACGACTTTCTTAAACGCACTCGTTACAGGCTTTTTTTCGTCTGCATTGGACAAACGGTATTTTAGTAGATTTCTAGAAGTAATACTTTCGTAAGTCCTTCTTTTTCTGTTCGTTTTGCAAACTTTCATTCGGAAGCGCTATCAATTGTTATGCAAGTTTTTAGTATATATGTTTGTGTCCCAGTATTGTTATAGTGTTTAGTTACGGAAGCAGCCGTATTATGTAAATTTCTGTACAGTCTTATCCAGTCCTTTACATGTACAATAAAAGTTAATAGTATAGGGGTAACGTAATGCCCTTTTGAATAATACAGCTATCGAAAGTAGGTTCAAATCCTGTTCATGCCAAAGCTAATTTTTATGCAAAGTGATTTTGAAGAATCGATTTATCACACTGCACAAGCAATACATAAAAATGTGGAAGCAAACACCTGTATCACGATTTACGAATGCTGGTTCGGAAAGGGCAAGAGAATTATAAGGACATTTCAAAGACATTATTGATCTGCAGTATACACTTTTCGTGTTAACGTTCTCAGAAAGAAACACTACATCATTTGTTAAACAAAGTTTTGCTAAACAATTGGTGGTGTAGTGGTAACGTGGCAGACTTAGAAATCGAAAACCTTGGTTCGATTCCGCATGGGTATTATGATTTTTTGCATAAATTAATGGCTGGAGAGATTTATCTTCGAATGGAGAACTTACAAGGCATCACTGGTGATAGTTCGAGTAAACAGTGTGTGCGTTCTACACCATACACTGCAATGATAAGTATGTTTCATATTTATTTTCGTGCCCGTTTCTCTCTTTCTTGATATTTTCCTATTTTATCTTTGCATCTTTCACTTCTCCCTCTCTCACACACACACACCCACCCACGCACTTCACGTTCCAAAATTAAAATGGAGGAAGAGCCCGATACACTTTTTCTGGAGAATCTAATTAACTGTTAACTTCGGCGTCGTGTTTTTCGTGCTCTGTGGATAACATCTCCAGTCCACATCATCTCCGATAGAAATACTGTTTAAACGCAACGGAATAAATATTCTTATTTACCCTCTGGGTTACCGAGTCTCACTCGAATTACCGTGTCACCCGGATGGTTTCGATATATTTATTTACACAGAATCCAAATTTCGAAATCCCAGGGCTATAGATTGTGTCAAATTTTTTATGGGCGATAAAGTTTAGCGATTTTAAATAGGGAGGGAGGATACACGTAATATAGCCGTACAAAGCAAAAGTTCTGTGCAGGGTACAGCCAGCGTATTTATTTCCATTTATTTTGGTACACAGAATTTAAATTTGGAACCCCTAGGACGAGAGATCGGGTCAATTTCTCTTTTACGGGCGAGAAACGTATGTGCGGTCTTAAGTATAAAATCCGCACCAAAAATTGCTGAAGTTTTTCTCCCATGGAAGAAACTGGGCACAGTCGATCGTCTTGGAATTTTAAATTTTAAATTCTGTATACCAAAATATATCCAATCCACACCCTGTGGTATGCTGTACAGAATATTTGTTTTCTATGGATGTCTTACATGTGTTCTACCTATATGAATTCCCTACAGTTTTTGACCCATAAAAATGATACAGTTTTTGACCCATAAAAATGATACAGTTTTATTGTTTTGGGCTTTCAAAATTGTGATTCTGCGTAATAAAATATATCGAATCCATACCGTGAGGTACGGTGCACATAACTTTCAATTTTCTGTGTGACTGTGTATTAATTGGAATAAAGATTTAAGAAGTTAATACGTAATTTCACCTGTTCTTTTGTTCCATTCTAGAAGGAACAGTAGCCCTCATCAGAAGAAAGATCATAACTAATAAGATTGTAAGTGTTTATTTTCTTTATGTAACATAATACTCTTGCTGTGCAAAATAATATTGTTATGACTTTTCATAGGTTAATGCAAATAACTTTATGAGTGTTTTTCTTTCATTCCAATTTCCTAGTCATATCTCTTCTTTACCTCACTTCCCTTATATGAAAAATATTCATATAGAGAAAACTATTGCTGGTAAATATTGTCTAGATACGCATCACTATGACGCCCGTGATATTCAATGATAATATCATCGTAATGAGAGGGTACGTACCTACATGTATGTTTTGTAGCAAGTCCCACTGTAGTTTCTTATATATAGGGTGTTTCAGAACAACACTGACAACAGACAACATTTGAGAGGTGATTCTTGACACCAAGATAAGACGGAAAGAGTGGACCAACTTGGCTGCACAAATGCTTCCTGTCGGAGTAATAGGCTGCTCGAAACATGAAAGAAATGAATTTTAGAGGTCCATAGCTTCAAAACTATGAAACCTACCGTAGTCGGGTCAATACTTCACTTAGAAAGTAGTATATACAGCCACTTACAAAAGAATTTCCCCACTAAGTGCTCCAATTCCATTACTTGGAGTCCAGGTCATTTGCATTAGTGAGAACGCCTAGACAGTTGCAACCCAACTTACACGTAACTTTGCTCGGCACTGGCAGGAGTTGGTATACCTGATCCAGGTGTTTATGCAGGTAAAATTGTAATGTAGGTGACTAACGACAAGATCTCCATTTTAAGACGAATCTCCATGATTCGGATCGTGTTTTCCAAAGAACGCAATATATTAATCTCAATATTGCTGTGTATGTAATGTATTATTTCTTTATATACTGTATGTTTAGAGAAATAAAAAAATATTGAGGACGCATTTATGAGGAAATTCTTGAAAGTAGCTGAAAATATCAAATCTAGAAAAACTGCTGGAAATAAGTTTTTAAATGATTGCCTTCATTGAGAGACCTCTAATTCCCCTCATTCCAACAACATTTTCTTCTGGACAAGAGAAGATCTTTCTTGTCACACTGAGTATGTATTGAAATTGAAATTGAAACCTTCGAAAAAATTTCAACCTGGCAGGGAATCGAACCCGGATTCGCCGAACAGAATTTCAATATGCTAAGCACTTACCTACCGCGTTACTTAATCTTTTATCTACGCTTTCAGATAGTTACAATCGTATGTACAAATGCTCGTATAGGAAGACATTCTTTTGATTGTCAGAATGATTTACTCGAGATCGTTTTTAACTGCTCCCATTTACATTAGTACTATTCTTCCTCATCGTAACTTCTAATTTCCAAAGAAGAAAAGCCGGTAGCATTTACGCGGATTCCAAGAGTTTCGGTATTTGTGCGCTACCCTAGCCAGCTCTTTGAAGTTGGCAATGTAAAATGTCAGAAAAATTTGAGCAAGAGAAAAGAACCTAACCAACTCGTGCGGGGCTTCTAACCCCTTGATGCTACTACTATTACTACTACTGATATTATTATTATTACTATTACTTTTACTATGGATCCGTATAGTAAAACTGCAAGCTTATTTTAATGAAAAAAGTGTTATGAAAATCTGAAAATAATCGGTAAATCACTTTCTTTAGTATTATTTTCAATTCTATTTTAATGAAAAAAGTGCTATGAAAATTTAAAACATCCTTTGGCAGGGTTTGAACCCGCGCCAAAATCTAATGTCATTACTAGAATGTTGTCCTAGTACGCTCGGCCACGAGGGCGCCGGAAGTTGGCCTTAATTTCCGGTATATGTAGGTAATGACTCTTGATGTCCTATCGGGCAATAAGATCAGAGGATATCTGAAATTATTGAAAACCGCGAAAACGAAAACCGTCAGAGAGGCATGTAGCCAGGATATCGTAATAGCGGGAATCCGTGATGAAATATTGAGGTTATCACACCAGGGGCTGGGTCAATCTAAACTATTTTAAAGGTAAATATTTTGGTTCGTGTAGCCAGGATTTTGTAATGACGGGGCGTGACATGAAATATTGTGGTTACCCACAAAAGGCTCGATCAATCTAATCTATTTTACTGATAACGTACCCACATTGCTTTGTTAGGACAATAAAATGAGAATATTTTAGTAAGTATTTTAATAACAAACTATGAAGAAATCTGCAGTAAAAGGATATTTTTAAAAAAAAATTGAAAGTAGTATAGTCTTCCGAGGTCTTTCGTACTCAGTTCTTCTTGTCTTTTATTCTTATTTTTCTTGCATTCGTTTAATGCCGTTAAGGATAGCAGTGATATCTCTTTTGGCAGTGAAAACATCCTGCCGCGAAATGGTTTAGTGTTGCCGGGAAATTGAAAACATCTTTAACAAGTGTCACTGGAATCTATGTTGCCATGCTCATATTATTGGGGATTATTGGCATTCCTTAAGTTCTACTTGAGAGTCTATCTAATCGTCATTTGTAGTCCATAAGATTAGCATGGAATTACAATAATATCCATTTTTAACTTGTTACCCTCTGCTTTCCCCACACAAAGCTCCTCATAAGAAAAAGTAACAAAACGGTTGCTGTAGCTTTATATTGTTAACGCTGATTCTTATTTTCCTCGTTTTTTTTGTTTCAACTTTCCTTATTTTTTCATTTCTGGTCTCGATGGGGGGAAGGGTACGGAAACCCGGACCCACTCTTTGGCTGCGTGCCTGCAGCAGACATTATTTCCGCATTCTTTCAATTACATTAACATGTGTAGAAAAATAAAGTTCTATTTTATCTTCCATAACTACTAGTTTATAGTTTTATCTTTGTGTGAGGAATTTGTGGTGGACTGGCAAATTATGAAACTCATATGGCAGCCACATGGGTTCGAATCCCGTCGTAGCAAGGCGGTAACTTAGATTTTTCTGGGGAGGGATCAACCATTAACACTCGTATTTGCATCCCCTAGAAAAAGTCGTTTTCCAAATTTTTGGGCCTCGTCTTTCTACCCTTCTCTTACTCTTTATGGCCCCACGGAGACTGTGGGCCCTCCTGCACAAAAAGGTCTGTGACTTCGTTAGTTACGCCTCTGGGCCCGTTCCATACACGACAAATTAATTAAGGGAACAATATTGACCAACCTGACAATAATAAACAAATATAAATTATTACTAGTGCCCCTAATAGTAGACTTTTTTACTAAAATGGGCCCAGGACTCATTATTATTTTATTTACCTTTTGTGTGCTGTTCTGTTTATGGAATGTAGTGAACCTGTTTGATGCTTCACTTATAATTTCATGTTCGTATCATATATGGAGTAAGAAAATTTTGTGTTAAAATGCCCCCCCCCCCACGTCAAACGCCGGGAAGCTTCCCTTTGGGCAGTGGGCCCTGCCCCCTACAAGTTACGGCCAGCGTCGTGGCAATCATTTTTTCTTAATTGGAAGATATTAGTTAAGTAAATGATTTTGTAATTCTGTTATTCCATTATTATTATTATTATTATTATTATTATTATTATTATTATTATTATTATTATTATTATTATTATTATTATTATTATTATTATTATTATTGTTGTTGTTATTATTATTATTATTGCAAAATCGAGACTTGGCTACATATTTTATATTTTATGAATTTTTGATTGGATTTCACCTCCTCCATTGAAGGGGACGGCGGAGAGAAATATCATCCTTTTGCTTTTTATTTGTTTACTTGCATACTACAGCAAGCCTGGATACTACATTTCACCTTTCAATATCTACGAGAATTACCCTAAATGTTTTGATGACCATAAGAGAGTAAGTGAATAAGTGATGAGATCAATGAACTTTGCGTATTAACATTTAAAGTATCAAGTTGTAGGAAAAGTCATGACTTATTTCGGTAAAATATGACAAATGATGATTGTGGATATACTAGAGTTATTCGACTCATACAATAGTTATGTCATGACTAGCTAAGATGTTGAGCGTTTTGTGTATTAATATTGCTCTTTGTTTGGTTTCGTTTTACAGATATGATCAGAGATGGCGTAGGTCAATGAAAACTTTACACACGACCCACTGACCCACCACACACCGTGATCCACTCATCCATGATCCACCACCCACCGTGGCCCACTCTGACCCACTACCCATCATAACTCACAATGACACACAAACCACCATGAACCACTGACCCACCAAATCACATGGTCGATGACAAATGATCGATGGCCTCTTCTCTACCGACTAAAAAGTTTATACTTCAATAAAACCTGGTTGTCAAATTCTAAGTAATCGTAAATTGAATTTCCACGGTCAATCACTAAAGCACCTCTCTGTTACAATAACGATGGATCTGGCCTTTATGATATAAAATGGCAGTGTTTGTTATTCGCAAAATTACGATGAATTTCAATTAAATTATCATGGTCTAATTATTTCCTTGTTGAAGTATCGATACTTTTCAGCGGAAAAACGGATGAAATTTGAAATTCCCAAAATTAAGATAAGTAGACCAACATACAGAAGCTTACATTGCAAATTTTATGTCTATTTTTCTCATAACTTGATGGGTTGATTGCCCTGTGCTCTAAACGCTTCATATAATAAATAAGCTTTAGCAATTATTATAAAGCGCATGATAAGCATATATGGATATATGATACGAAATACGATGGATATATGAAAAATATAGTTATACCCGGTTGTTTTCAAAAATCTGGACTTGTAGTGGCCATACGGTAAACGATTGATTTTTATGTCCATTAAGACTTTCTCTCACGATGAGAAGATCTACATCACAAATTTACTCATTCTTACAGAAATCCAGATCATCGTTACACTTGGCTGTTTCGGAGAAAGTAACCTTGTGGTGACCAAGCGATTAGTGACTTCTGGTTGTGTCCATTGGGACTTTTTCTCAGGATGACAATATCTACAATATATCACAGTTTCTGTCATTTTGACCGAAATCCAGCATATCATTATCTTTGGCTCGACTGCTTTCAAATAAGTGGCCTCGTACTGGCCAAATGGTCAGTAATTGGTGGTTTTGGCCATTAAAACGTCTTCTCAGAATCACAATATCTACAACGTATCGCAGTTTCAAGCAATTCCACCGAAATCTAGAATACCGTTCCTTCTGCTCTTTTCAAAAAAGTGGCTCTGTAGTGGCCAAATAGTCAGTGATGGACGGTTGTACAAACTGAGATGTTTTCTCAGAATCATAATATCACGGTTTCATTATTTTTTACGGAAATCCAGAATACCGTTACCTTATCCTGTTTTCAAAAATGTGGCCCTGTAGTGCCCAAAAGGTCAGTGATTCATGGCTCTGCCTATTGACACTTTCTCTGAAGATCACAATATTTACAACATATCACAGTTTCAGCCATTTTCATCGAAATCTAGAATATCTCTATATTCGACTGCTTTCAAAAAAGTGGCACTGTAGTGGTCAAACGGTCAGTAATTTGTGGTCATGTCCGTTAAGACTTTTCTCAGGAACAAAATATATACAACATATCACGATTTCAGTCATTTTTACTGAAAGCCAGAATATCCTTATCTTCGGCTGTTTTTAAAAAAGTGGCCCTGTAGCGGCCAAAAGGTCAGTGATTTTTGGTTGTGCCCTTTGGGACTTTTCCTGAGGTACACAATATCTACAACATATCATGATTTCAAGCAATTCCCCCGAAATCTAATTTCCGTAAGGATTGTGCGGAGTCCTTTGTCATTTCTAAGGAAACCATTGCCCCCTGAAACTCTTTTTTCGCAAAAACGACAAAACCCGTATTTCCTACTTTCCCCTATTCACGTACATTCGAAATGTGATTTGATTAAGATTGGTGTTTATAAGCATCGGTATTAAAATTATATTTCTACGTGAAAAATCATTAATTTACTGTGTGGATCGATTTGGTGACTTTATTTACTTAAAGCTAAAACTGCACAGGGTATTTAATCATATTTTGGTTTAGTGGTGGGATTTGACGTCTTTCTGTTTATGCACATGTTTCATTCTGTGACATGTAAGTTTGCGTGCTCATTCTGAAATCAAATTATTCTATATCAAACAAAAATAATGCTATTACTAGTTCAGAAACACTTAATGAGAAAATGGTAAATAAGTAGTGATGGATTAAGTCGAGTTGCTGTAAGAGAACTGTTTGTATAAGGAGTAATAGGCAGTTACTCAAAGCAATAAGTAAATGTAATGTACCCGACCTTACTTTATTCTATCGATTACAACATAAATAATGATTCCTACTTAGATAATACAGAATAGTATATAACGATATAAAGAGTTATTGGGAGTTGTCCAAGTCAGTCTACAAGGTAAAGCAAACTGCTGCGTGTAGTTCATGGGAGAAATTCGATCACTTGTTTCCAGTAAATTTAAAATGTTGAGGAAAGATTTCTTATGAATTTAGTATCACTCAAAATCTCAGGAAATATAATTTTTATCAATTAACACTCACTCATAAGCAGCATATATTTTATTAGGATTTCAGTATATGATGACATGTTTTGGTACTTTCTTTATGTGTTTTTTTGTTTGCCTTAATTAGGATTACATGCTTAGAATTTAATACGCCATATCAAAATCTTTAAATGTGATTGTTCAAGCGCATTTCGACAATAGTAATTTATAAGAAAACATACATATAAGGAAATATAATAATTTTGCATATGTATATTGTAACTGATATTTTACTATGGATGTTCACAGTACAATGGCAAAACTCTATAAACCAATTTTCACCACCGATTAGTACACAATGGTGAGAGAAACATGGATGAACAGCTCTGAAGATCTATAACTGTTACAGATCATTTAAAATATATTTTTTTCTTATTATTTATCGTAATTTTGATTCTCCATTGAAATTAATGTACCTCGGATGAAAGCAAATTTGGAAGGATAAGTCTTGCACACTCCAAGTGAAAAAAAAATAATTTCTTGAGATTAGAATAGTACTAGAAATAAACAATACAACAGCAGTGGCTTATTTAAAAACTACAAGTCTTCGAACTTTTTTCTTACAAGCCTTAAAATATTGTGAAGTAGAAGTAGTAGAATTATAGTAAAAGCATTTTTAAATACTAATGTCTAGTATGTCATTATTTTATTGAAACGAGCGTTATCAAAACTTCTACCATTTGATTCTACCAGCATTTGTATACCTATTCATTTGTGCGCCTGTCTATTTCACAATAATGCTAGTACAATTGATCCCATTATAATGAAATTTGACATATTCCTTTCTTCGATGTGCAAAAATAATTTTGTTGTCTACTTTTTAAATTCGTCAATAAGAAAAGTTAAAATGGAGTAAAATTCACCTTTATTTTAAACCAACGTGTAAATACATGAAATACGTTTTTCCATATAAACATTGTAATGATTATTGGATTACAAAGAAAGCATACGATAGTGTTCTTAATGGAATTATTATCGTTTCCATGGCTTGGAGTTAAAATTTGCCGGTAATAAAATGATTGATTTACTTCACTTAATTTAAAGGAAATAAATATGTTCCAGATCATGTTCGACAAAAAGAAGGGTATATTTTGGTGTATACGTTTAAACATTTCGTTGAGTTTTCTAGTCTTCCTCTCTGCATAGAAATTAAACCAATAAAGAATAATGTAGTGGATTTTAATCCTTCATCATTTTCTTTGGTGTTCTATGATAACTTTCATAAAAACTCATTCGGTTTTAGTACATTAATTCCTACATTTCCTTTGACCATTCTCCACAATCTTCAGTGTTTGAGATTAAAATGAACCAATAAAAGTTGTGCATTTAACTCTATATTGTAGGATGAATTTAATTCATTCCCACCTACCTTAATTAGAAATATGGTCCACGATATTTTTCGTCCAAATTGTATATTTTTATGCTGCAGTGCATACATTTTGCTGGTTCATAAGTATTACAACTACTTCGATTTGAAATAAATCGAGAAAGTTAGCTCTTCACCACTTCTTTCCCTTTTTAAAAATGTATTCTTTGATGTTTTTTCTCCGAAACATTATTAGTTTTTGACACAAGATAGTGAATTTACTTATTAAAGTTTTAGTATTATTCTCAGTGGTTAGAATTCAAATTGGACAATTATTAGGACTCAAGTAACTCATGCCATGATATAAAACATTTTCTAAGATAACTTTTAAGAAGAAATCAATTTTGGTCGAATATGGGGTAATAATGTCTGAGAATTTCCAATCATATAAAGTACTTAGATATGATATGGGTTAAAAATGAGGGAGTATATTTTCCCAACTCCTTAACATATGTTTAATGAAAACAAAATTAAAACAGAATTTTATAGGCCATAGTGTATGATCGCTTGGGAATCTTGAAACGTTCAATCACCACAGTACTTATGTGATTTGTGTTCCTTAAGAAGATAGTCTGTTTGCTGGCCTAAAGAGATCATCTAGGTGTTTTACGTTAGCCTCTGCTTGACAACAACATTAATCTAATGCCCAATGTGTGTGCTGAAGTGAAAAGGGTAAAGAAGTAACTAATACTTACCGCGAGAACAAAAAATACCTTCTTTGACTTAGTTGAAGAAGTACGAGAAGTCCTTTTGTACTAATCATTAGGACCCATATCTTTAGGTTTCAAAAATTGATTTATAGCTACCAAAATTGTCACTTAAGAGCTTTAATAAGTTACGTTCGCTTTTTACAAGATTTAGTTAAATTAATAACAAAAGACATTATCTGGTTGTTTTGATAATTAAGATATTAAATTTGAAACACATGTTCGTCTTCATTAACCTAACGGGCATAATAATGACTCTTAAACTAAAAGATTTCATTTCATTTTTTGAAGCAAATGTTAGTTTAAACTTCAGCCTTTTACTCAGTAACTTTGTTTATATACTTCGGATGTCTGATTTTTAGTGCAAAACAATGAATATTCTTATTATGGAAACGATGGACAAATGAAATCATATATCATCTGGTAACAGTAAGATAAAAATTACTGAAACTTAGGTTTTATCATGTGTGAGGTACGATAAAATGTTGCGTTGCCTTCTAATTTCCTTAGAATTTGTTCAAATTACGACAATCGTAGTCATTGGGAAATGATGGGATAACTACCCGATCATCTTCTCAACACATCACATAACGCTATTTCAGGACGATGTATATTATGAGAAAGCTGTACGCAACGTACATTATTGAGTTTAATGCGACAAGCAAATCATACAACGTAATTTTCGAAAGTTTCATTGTCTATGAAATTTAATTCCAGCTATAAGAGAAGTTTTATCCTCGCGCGACAACAATTTACTGTAATGAATTTAGGTGAGGATGTTACATGAAATCCTTTAGGTATTATTAAGTAATATTTTTGAAAGCTTAAGCCTAATTTATTTTCCACACAAACACAAGGTTTAAAACTTAATTTCGAATTAAATATAATTTAACTGATTTGTAAAAAGGAAAGGTACTTAGTTCGATATGTGATATATGTAGGTTGTGTACATGTTCATGCATAAATTCCTCATATGTTCAATTATTATGTTTTTTTTAATTATTGAAAGAGTATTTTTCTCGTAACGTTCCATGAACATTTTATTAATATTTGATGATAATCTTTCTAGCTAGCCTATGAGAAACCGTATGCCATGTTAATACCGTATTTCGTCATGTGCATATTTTTACACAGAAATTTGAGGTAAATGTGTCGATTATTCTTTTTCTTTGCATGTTCTCTTGAAAGATGCTTTCGTTGTGGTTGCTTGTAAATTGCTAAGGATACGATGATAGTCTTTGAAACTGGGCTATGAAAGTCATCAACGGCGAAGTGTCAATACATTCATGAACTGTATGTTTACGTATAATTTCGTAGGTGCGGACCGACGTAAAAGAGGAAGATTCTCAAATGTTAGGTAGGCCGTCCAATTTAGTAGAAGGTTAGTGTAGGGTAGAACTTTGAAGGAATATACAATTTTGAACCTAAACTATTGAAGCAACACAAATGTAGAAATAAGAGGGGCGCGGTAGCTCAATGGTAGAGCGTTCACCTCCGGTGCTTGGCGTCCTTGGTTCGCTCCCAGCTCGCGCCGTGTGGACTTTGTGGTGGACAAACACCGTGCTCGTGGGTTTTTCGGGATTCTTCCGTTTCCTTCCACTTTCTTCATTCCACCATTTTCAGTCATTTGTCATCTTCACTGTCTCCTTTAGCCTAAACGGCGTAATCGTGGGACGTAAAACAAAGATTTCATTTAATTTTTAAAAGTAGAAATAAAATAAAATTAATGAACTTTAAAAGTAAAGTAAAAATTTATGAGAAAGTACTAAAATGCTGAAAATAAAAAAAAATCTATAAACAATATTAACTCATTTCAAGTAAATCTTGAAAGTAGAAAATAACATAAACACTTAAAGTATATGTGATCAATGAAAAAAACTAAAGTTGATGTCAAACCAAACAAATTAATGACTACTATAACTACTAATGAAGCTTTAACTTTTGATATTGGTAGTTTAATAATGCTATATCCTAATTGTTGAAATGACATGATGCTAAATGTTAGTCATATTGAGACTGCTGATCTGTTATAATTGAGTTCTATTATCACCGTAAGGTTTTGCTGTGCACCACTTGTCTCTGATGTGTCCTTTCACAAAGGAGGAATTATTATTAAAAAACACTTGTTAGAATGAAATTCAACAAATTCAACCTATAATAATAATTTAAGATTTGCATAGATAGTTCTAGCATAATATATTTAAGACATGTGTGTTTTACAACAAGAACTTGCAAGAGGGCAATGTGGCTAAGTAGTAAGATATTTTCTTTTCGTGAATATTCCCTGGTTTTATCAGATCTCAAGTGAAGTGGTAGTGTATATAATATCGTGCTGTTTTTGTAGATTTCCCAGAGTTTTCCCACTTTTGTTCAACTTCTTCATTCCCTTAGTTTGCAATTAACCGTTAGCTTGCATTTATTACTTTCCATATGTATTTTACACAATAGAAATGTCTGTTTAAACGTAATACAACTAAGTTTATGTGATGTGTTGTGTTAAGTTTCAACACATATCTGGTGATAAACAACATAACACGGACTTTACACTAAATTATTAAAATGGTAGTTCTGACAGAAAGTATTTTTCATGCCTACTTGTAGTAAAGTAATACGTCACTGCAGTTGTTTACTGTATAATTGTCCAACAGCTGTGTTAACAAAAAAATACTAAACAGAAGTGACTATTATAAGGGATAATAAAGTATGTAGCATAAATAATTCATATGGAATTAGGAATGAATTGCAGAATAGGAAGATTGTGGAATATAATATTGTAAAATGGCAACCAAACTTCATGAATGAAAGAATTTATGAGTAGAAATGTATCGAGAACAATTGTAAGAACATGAAAAACAGATCGCAGCATTTCTCTAATGTAAAGTTTGACAGAAAATCCATATGTTCGCAATGCTGTTGTCACGAAAGATTAAAACAAAAATTACCCATTTTTCTTAGCGTGATACGTATGTCATATTACCAAGTAAGGCTTTTTTCATAGCTCAAAATAAAATTAATAGAAAATTTTAATGTTAATTTCTTAGATATGTATTATATCCTTAGAAGAGAATGCATATGCGTATAACAAATACAAATATCTATGTTAGTGCTTCAGTGTCTAACGTTCACCATGTAAGCTACATTATTAACAACATAATGTACAATATACTGAAAGAACATTGTATTGTTGTTCCTATTACTGCATTCCTTGATTCATCCACTTAGTTGTGTAACACTGCCTCGTTGTAATTTTCACGCTGCAAAGTTAGGACTATTGTCTAATTTTGAACTACTCAACAACGTGCCTGTATCAAACCAGTAACACTATGCCGGTTTTAACTGGAACACCGTGCCTTTGGTGTTGAAATAACACGCTAAAAGGGTAGTTATGCTGAAACCACAGGAATATTAACACTGTCATTTCATGGTGTGTACATTGCATGCATACAAGTTAGTTTGATACATTCTTTTGTTGATGATGAACTAACTTTAAATATTATTAGCGGAAATTTCTTTGTAGTACATTATCGCTCAATCGTGTATGCATATATTACGATCGCTGCACACAAATTCAGCAAAATATGATTTATAAAGTTCATTAGTACACGAAAGTAGACAACCAATATATCTGTAAATGTTATAATGTATTTCTCTACTTTCAGAATGAATGGTATATTCATGGCTATTCTGCTATTGGTACTACTTATTCTATCACATGGTGTTGGCAGTCACCGCTTCTTTTTCGGACAGCAAACGGTCAGTCTTTCCGATGACTACAATCAACACGAAAGGCCCAGGGTATTCAATGGTTCGTATATCAAATTCGTTAACCAGATCTTCTAAGTGTCTATATACGCAGGGTGCACCATTTACCTTCCTACAGTCTTGTATATATATAACTTTATACTAGTAGATTAAAGTATTGGAATTTTGTACGATACAAGTATCAGCAAGGGGATAATATTTTACAAATTCTGCAAAACTACCAGGTTAACAGTGGTGTCAACCCAACACATACTTACATTTTTTAAGTAACACTGCGCCACGTTATAACAAAATTGAAATCCACATATGAAATGAAAACTTTTAATAATACATTTAGTATCCAATGTTACACACTAAAGACGCTCTAATATTATTAATATCAAACTTTAGGACGCCTCTACAGCAATAATAACTTAAGTGAGATGTACGGTGATATACATTTTTAATATACCATATTATTAAATAATATGACCATGACAAGACGCATTTTGAATAAACAGAAGTAAAGTTATAATAAATTAAAAATATTGTTTTAATTCAAATGCTTTAGTTCTAGAAAGTCCTTCGAAATTTATACGTCTAATGACGTGGATGATTTTCGAAGGAATTAACAATGATAATTCCGTTACCAACAGTATGAAATCTCATACCATTTCGGAGACATACAAAAATGGGTATATAGTACTTTAATGTTTGAAATGACGGGTCTGTGGGATGTCTTCATTATCAATTTTTTCTTTGCTTTTATAACATTACAGCAGTAGTTGTGGATAGCAGTAATCAGAAGTTCTTGCATTTACTTTATTTAAATCTTGAGCTGTGAACTTGAACAATGTTTGGTAAATTTCTAAAACATATTTCAAACTTGAAATTTTGAGTATTTCCTCCGCCGTTTTTACGAAGCTGATGACTTATTGTGAAAAGTCATTGAAATGGATGACAAACGCATATAACATGTGTTATAAATGCCATCACCTACACATTATAATCAGAGATGTAATGGAAAATATACGGAGGTATATGGCGTATACTGACCTAATAGTTGTATAGCCTAGTGCATACTCACTTTAAAGTTATGAAATATATAACCAGCCATTATATAACTGTAATCAAGTTACTTTTTGAACTACCCGTCTTTGTCCCTGCTGAATTAATCCTGGTAAGTAGGTTAGGTTAGGTCTAAGTGTTTTATTCTACTGAATAAAGCATAGAAACTTTGCGTTCAATTTGATTAGATGCACCGCTTGCAGAAGGCTGATCTAGTCGTATAATACCGATTCTGAAAGTATATTTACCCGATGAACAGTCGTGGCTTCGCAACATATTCCATTCTATCGGACCACTAGTAGTACACTGTATGAATATCACTCGGCATTCCAATTTCTACTGCAACAGCTAAATTGACGCATAGACATAAAACCCCACTGCATTCATTCCCACACGTTTTTCATAGTCCTGTAAGGGTATGTTTTAGTCGTCATTTTAACAATTAAAGGAATGAAGACCATTATAGTGTCGTCAGAGCTTTCTAAAGGAATGTAACGAAAGAGAGTAAGATATCCCATTTACTGCGCTGTGTCATGAAATATTATCTAAAAATATGACATTACGGTTGATGGTTTTTGATATGAATCTGCAACTGATTGTTATACGTCCGTGCAACCAAAGGACAGATTGGTGTTATGATGAATTTCTGAAGATATTTAGCATTCATATTCACGTTTCTTTATGACTTTTACTACTCCTAACCATCCATGGCATTTATGATTCTCGACAGAAAAACTTCTGTGCATTTGCGGTAAAACTCGTTACAACGATTTCAAGATTTATCGCGATATGTACTTACCTTAGTGCTACAATTACTCGTAAGATAAATGTAGGTCTTATCCAATTTGAATTCTCCATCCGCGTCTTCGGTATAGTTTGAAGAATTGTCTTACGTTCAGCAATAAGGTGAAGGAATATATTCCTTATATACGCATCACAGTCCAAGACGGTTAGAAGTGACTTAGTTGACAGTGCATTTTATCGTATTTAATTTCTAAGCATATGATGTGTGTCTGACATGATAGTTGAAGAAAAATTGCACGAAGCACCTTACGCGTTACTCTGGCTGATATCCTTGAATGAGAATCATTTTAGTCGAATGTTTCTGCATCAGCCACATTTTCGTTTCTTTGGCAATCATATTTGAAGCTGTGGTCCCTTCAATGGTAAACCATTAGTCGGTAATGTTAATTATTCGATTGTAAGAAAACAGTATAATATAAAGATCCATTTGTAATCTTCCCAATAACGGTTCATTTGTTCCATTTTGCACCGGCATCTACACAATAATTGCTCACATTTGCATGATGAGAAAACATTAATAATAATAACGAATTCATGTGTCTGCATAACTACAAAGGTGATAGCAGTATTGCAAATCGGTTGTATATAGACTTGCTATACAAAAGCTAAAATTGCAGTGTCTAAGCCTCTACCAGTGATAGTGGTTTAGATTATTAGATTCATAGATAAACTCAACTATTTTCAAAGTTATCCCTTAGAAATAATAGTCTCAAAGCTACTTCATTTGACAGAATTAGACTGTAATGTATTGATGGCGAGGCAAGTGATAAGTTAATTGTTTGTACAAAAGTATGAGATGACAAAATATAAGAAAGGTTTTTCGCTCAGTATGGCATTGTGCTTAAATATTGCTATGTAATACTCTCGATATCTTACATTATGAAATATGATTTTCCCTCATACACTTTTCAGCTCTGATGGAGTTACGAAGCTAATTTTTCTGTTTAGATCCATTTAGAACCTGAAATAACAATACCATTTTTATTCTTCTTTTATTCGTTCAGTGACTCATAATTGGGCGTTGTATTTAAGTAAATGAGGATAAATGTTTCCAGATTATCCCTTATTGTAAAGTCGACTTTTTCTTTCAGAACAGGATAAAGAGTGGATTATACAGCTTGACCTCAAGGAATTAGAAATTCTAAGTATTGATAATGTAGAAGGGGTAAGTAAATACACAAAGAGAGATTCACATTTAATATTAATGGCATTTCACTTTGACACACATATGAATACCTATCACATATTGAAATCAAATTTTTAGTGTTTCAGTTAACGTTCAATAGGAAAGTAATCATCATAAAAGTAAAATAATAATTATCAAAAGCAAATAAATAAAATACAATATTGAGTTTGTATTCATTTCCAAACCCAGAGTTTGATCGCCATCTATTTTTTTAAATTAATGATAAATCATTTTTTCCTAAACGTCTCGGCTGAAAGATAACTTAATACAACGTGACTATAGAAAATCTCTAATCACTTTCTATAGAAAAGAAGTCTTGACTTGCTGACATGTATATGAATCACTCATTTTAGAGATGATCATTGACTTTTTTGATTTTTAATTATAATAATTCAATATTATTATTATGCTTTTCTTGATGTGATCTTGGCAATAAAGAAGGTGAAGAATGCTAAAGGGATGAAGCTTGACATTGTTATAATAAGAATTCATCCACATAGCCCTTTAAGATTGAAGACATGAGATTTCCTTTTTGAACTCTTCATTTAAACTAATTAAATACGAGTATTTCGTTTACTTTTTGATAATTTTGATACAATTTTTCTTGATGTAATTTCTATAGTAAATTATTACCGGGGAAGGATAAAACCAAAGTATAGGATATACATATACCAATTCATAGATCTCATTCGACTGAACAAACAAGTATAGATAAGTGTAAATTTTCATGTTTTGTTTTCGATAACATTGACAGAAAGTATATTTTAGTAAATGAAAACACAAGATGCTCTACAACAATCATGCCAACAACAAAGATAAAATTGATAGTGATTTATAGGGACATAGAGTCGAAAGTTATGATTGATTTGTGGATTTTAATTATCAGAGTATAATATTGTTCAGAGATTAGATATATAATAAGTGGTTAGATGTCAGTGATCTGAACAAAATGCCATGATTAAGGTAAACTCGTATGCTCAGTGATCCACAAATTCGACAGAAACTAAACTTTAACCGCTAAAATGCATGCTATGTGTTATCAGTAATGATTGATAGTTTTATTAACTAAAACAGTTATGCATTTATTAATAACTAGCAGATTGCCCGTTCTTCGTATGGGGGAGAACACGTTTCATATTGTACATAAAGAGCAATGGGTGTTGAATTCTGATCTAAACAGCAACGGAATTTTCATTTTTCATCATAAGTACCCCAGAAAGTATGGACTTGAAACTAATATCGGGCACCTTTGATCGTTTTTCAATATCTTCCCCTCCGCAATAATGCAGCTTCAAAGTAAAATTACAAAAAGCATCCCAGGCTCGCACCTCATGTATGTTGAAAATTGGTTCAAGATCGGTTAGGTGGTTCAAGAGTTATTAAGTTATATATATATATATATATATATATATATATATATATATATATATATATATATATATATATATATAAGACCTACAGTCAAAGTGAAAAGATAAAAAGCATCTCAGGTCCAAACCTCATCTTGAAAATTCCATCAAGATCGGTCAGGTGGTTCGAGAGTTATAATCACGAATATAATCACAAAGTCACGAATATAATCACAATTTTATATAATAGATTTGATTTGAATATGTAAAAATATACACTCTTAACTAGTAAATTATATGTAGTGTATTATTCTTTTTCTTCTCCTAACGGTGACAGCAAATTTTCTAGCAGTGAGACAGATACCCCTATCGGTGACACACACGCTCCAAAGAGTGACCCAAATACTCCTAATAATGACTTAAATATTTCTAGTTGTCACTCACATACTAAACGTAAAACACGTTTGCCTATTGTCATTAACATATTTCTTTGGTTTCCAGACATTAAAGGCTGATTTATTCATGGTGTTTTCTTGGGAGGATCGTCGAATAAACATGTCTTCCATTACGGACCCTTCGTTCAGTTATCTCATTCCTTCTGGAGACAGAAAACATTTTTGGATACCAGAAATATTCGTTCGTAGAATGAATATGCTAAGCACCAATAAAGGTCTCACAGATACGAGAGTACTGCTCTTAACACACGGGCAAACTCTTCAATACTTACTCAAGTAAGTGTTCTGAAGTTATTAATTAATTTTAGTTTGATTCAGACTGTTCTATCTTTATTATTATAATGTTTTAAGATTGCTTAATTAGATTGTTTTTATTTTCTTCTTGTTTTCTTTTCGCTTTTGAAGCTTTACACTGTATTGTGTATTAATTTGGAAGGATTTACCAAATGACTGTATCTGTGAGTTCATCAGTAGGAAGTTTCAGGAAAGAAGGGCAAGAGAAAGCGGCAAACGTTCTATTTGAGTCAAATCAGTAACCCAAGTGTATGTTCAACCTTTTCAGCTAAACCATTCTCCTCAAAGCGGAAATGACAGAACTCAACCAATTCTGGTTTCAAGATTGATTACTTTGAGCATAGTTGACAATAGAAGCGAGAATCAATGATTTTAAATATAGGTTTTATATATTAAAAATATATTGGATTTTCAATATAATTCATCTATTGCGTCGGAACTACCATTTTCCGTTAAAATAGAAAATGTTCTCCGTAGAGCAAAACACGGTAAGAGATAGTGTGGGAAAGCTTTATGATATTGATCAGGAGTCCCAAGAATAACTTTAATTTCAACCTTCAATTCTCCATTGAAACTAGGACTAGTGGGACTTTAAGATTTCCAACTTCAACACGCCATATCGCTATAACTTAAGATAGCCATACTAGCACAAAAGGCAATAATATAGGCTATATGATAATGATTGACTTTACAGTATGTTTTTCTGTTTTACATATTGAACACAACTAAATATAAATTATGTACACTTTTACTATCATATACATTTGATTGGGTTTAACGTAATATTTGTTTCTTTCATGAAGAACGTTTACACATGGAAGAATATTCAAGTTATGGTGGGTACTCTCTTCTAGAATTTCAAGCAAGCTAATCATAAGCGTGATTACTAGCATTTCAAATGACTAATAAAAAATTCTCCCAAAATAAACGAAATACAATGTACGCTTTATCATTCAATATTAAATGTTTAAATTAATCTGCCGTAAAATTATAACTTATTCAGAAAACGAAGATCTTATTCGGTATAACAATATGTCACATAATTTCTTAAATTGAGTCAAAATTCCTGAGAGCGCGTATTATCTATTTGTACTTACCTACGTATATGATTAGTAATATGCTTAATACATGGGAAGAGTAAAAATAGTGGCAACCCTACTATAATCCTTAACTACTATAATTGACTAATGTAAATATCAGTTACCTTGCTTTAATCACTAAACTGTATCCCGGCAGAGTTGTTCGGAAAACCAGCAAAAAATCTTACTTCACATAGGTTATATGAAAGTATGTTGACGGAAATATAATACATCTTGTGACAATTTGTTCAAATACTATTGATAGTATTAATTTACTAACATTGAGTAATATTTTAACATTCACAGCGCTATACTTCAAGTTAAGTGCGATTTTGATTTTGAATTATACCCAATCGACATTCAGCTCTGCAATATAGACTTCAGCGTATGTAAGTAATTTTTTTTCTCTTTTTATTCTACGTATTTCAATATCAATATCAGAATTAAATAAATATTGATATTAAAATATAAACAAAATTTAATTGAATATACATTTGCTACCACAATTTTAGTAATAATATGCAATGTTAGATACTAATGTAAATTTCAGCAATGTAGTATCATGTAGTAATGAAAAAGTATTTAATGATTTAAAAGTCCATTCATTTGTCCTTAAAGACGATTCTGTAGCTTTACTACTACGACAGTAGTGCTCACATATGGTTGTCCTTATAGCATATTGTCATTATAGTATATATTGTCACAATGTATGTATGAAGGGTTGGTTCCTGGGACTCGTACTTACCTGAAAGTCCTACTGTTTTGTAAATAAGTATAATTTTAAGATTAACCTTACAAATATTAATGTAATTTATTCTCATATTAAATTTGTATCCCTCCAAACGGTTTGGATACGCCCCGAAATAGATATCTGCCTAAGTACCTTGTTGTAACTACGTAATCACGTGTTCTTGTTTTAAAAATGAATTTATTAGTTATAATAGTAGTGTAACAGCGAAGTTAATAACGAATGACATTCATTACATTATATTTTCAATACAACATTACGAATATTTTTGAAGAAAACATAAATTGGGTTTGAGCAAAAGTAAACTACACTGTAGTTATTTATAAAGTACTACTAAAATAATAAAGTATAACCATCAGTACTTAGCATATGTTATTTAGGAATTACATTGGTAAGGTGATATTGAAATCCACACTGTCTTGTAGTATAATCACCGAAAACAGTATTGAATTGATATGTTTCGCAGCACAGCTAGACTTAAGTTTTTTTTTTAATGTATAGCATCACCGATGAAAGAGACGAAAATCTCAAAATCAAATCAACATCAAGAATAAGACCCGTCAGAAGAAGTTTATCATAACCTCTTGAAAAACTGTTGGTCAATTTTTACCATGTTAAGTGTAATTTTACTGAGAACGTCAACTACATTACCCACTATTGTAAATTCATAGTACTATACAGGTAACTGGAATATGTGTGGCAAAAATGTATCAACAAGAATCGAAAAAATGATCTGTCGGAATGACAAAAATGGCCATTATGTCTGGCCGGGTCTGTGGACATGAAAGAAATGAAATATACCAATCTGGTGGCAAGTCAAAGTTGAATCTCAAATGTACGTTTGCAAATACAATATTACATGATTCCACACCATTCTTAAAATAATCAGCTACAGCATATTGGTAGATAGGAATGTACACACTATTTCAGCTTTCTCCCACAAAAGTGTTTATTATAAAACTTTATTATGGCACAATAAAGTTAGAATTCTGATGGTGGTTCAATGACCAATATAGTCTTTAAATTTGGTAGTTGGTCTTTAGAGATATCGCAGGGTTCAGCACAAGCCAAACGACGGGTTCCCAAGCCAAACGACGGGGACGAGAATATCGGTTCCCAGTCACAGCCAACAAAAACTGAAGGTTGCTCTTAGGGTCCAGGTGGAGCCAAGAGAGTGGTAGGAGAGATAGTATGTGAGGTGATCAGTCCCAGAGCAGACTGATAACTTCGAAACTGTGGTGACTTCTTATATAACCTATCCTTCTGTATTTAAGTAGAATTTCGGAGTTGTGATGATGTTTGTCCTTTTGCAGATTACATGTTGATCTTGCCGTCTGCTTGCTTGTAGTTGTGGTAAAGAAGTACTTGGCCATGTTGGTAAAGATGAGGCACGTGTAGTACATAATTATATTCAAGGATATTAAGTTCTTTATATTGGCTATTCAGTCCTCTGCAAGTAATTGCCTGCACTATGATTGTAATAGTGTATTTACTAATTTTATTTTCATGGTAGCATTTCTTGTATTTTCAGATGGTGTGCACAAAGATGAAAATGCTAGTCTTGTATGGGCAGCAAGTACAAGTGTTAAGAAAATGGAAGTATCGTTGCCTCTGTACCATATTAAAATATGTTCAAAATCAGAACCTCTAATGTCACCAGTTGGAGTAGGTGAGGACAATTTCATAATTATATTTGTTAGCTTTCTAAACGTTTGAAATAACAGATAAAATAATTGAAATTATAATTTAATATTTAAAGTGCTATTTTTAACTAGATGCTGGATCTTTAAGTGCAAATAGAGACTCGAAAAGAAAGCACCAATAAATGGATTAAAATTAGCGTAGGAGTACTACACTATTTTCTCGAAAGTATGGGTCAACAGAAAATAAGCTCTAGTGTATTAAACATTACTCCTAATTTAAGGCTAATCAAAGAATAAGCCATATTCCCAAAAAAAATCTTTGAGTAGTACAGGTATTTTACCCCATAACTTTAGCGGGAAGAAATGCAACTGAAAATCTGGTACAAATAGTAGTCAGTACTGTACCGATTAACACAAACTAAAACGTACACTCTTTGTTGTATTTACGTAGTACCATAAGGAATAAGCAAAGGATATTATTAAAAAAAAACATATTAGTATTGATGTGTAACGACATGTCGCACATTTTGGAGATAAAATTGAATAACAACTTCAATGGAGATTGACAAGCTATCAGTAAGAAATAATGTAAAATTTCTTAAGATATAAATAATATCCATATCAATTTGATTCATATCGCCATTTCTTTATCAAAAGTCACTTAAAAGTAACTATAAATAAATCTCATAATTTATTTTTATTGCATTTAGCACAAATAACGGGCGTGTCCACCATTCAGTTATGTTATGTGTTATTTATCATTAACATAGAGCGGAATGTACGTGAGAGGTGTTGTAGGCAGAGAAGTAACCAACTTTTTTTTTCTTTAGAGATTTAGATATAGATAATTTTTACATAAAAATTCATAAACATCTTTTCTGAGTTGAAATGAAAGAATTGAGTTTTGGGAATTATTTTGATGTGTGTGTAATTTTATGTTTATTTGTACTTGTTGAAACTTCCCAAACACTGACTCATGACTAGGAATTGACAAATATAAAGCGACCATTTACGTTAGATCAGTGGTTCTCAACTTGATTTCTATGATGACCCCCAGTTTACCACATCCTCTAGCCAGCGACCCCCTAATAATTTCTGGTTTGTAATAAGTTAATGTGGAATTTTTAATATATTTATTGCGGATATCTCACGATATGAATCTATTTCTATAATAGTATAATCCATTTCTTATATATGGTGGATACAGTCACTTCCCTAAAAGCGAATGGATTAAAACCAAATTTTGTCAGATCATTCATATTACAAATATTGAATCCGATCCGTCATACTGTTTCAAAATGGAGGTCGTTTGAAAATTTTAAAACTTCATAACTCCCTTAACTTTGGATCATATGATAAGTATATAAAGTGCTTTATAATTTTGGTTAAGAAAAGTTGAACAGTTGTTAAAAAAGTTTTTGGGTATTTTAAATTACTTGATAACATGCGTCATGAAGATTGAACAGGACATTTCCGACTAGTTAAGTCATGTCATGCTCAGATATATCATTACTTTTCAATTTTAATTGTATTTCAATATGCAGTTCTTATTAGTTTTATATAGTACCTCTTTCATTTAAATTGATTTCTAAACAACTGTCCACCCGTTGAAAATGTTTAGTGGACATATTTTTTGTTGTTCTTAATAGAATTACAAAAATAAAAACATGTCTATCAGAAAAAATTCAAAATAGCATTTAAAAATATTTTCTGGTATTGGATTCTAATTATAATTATTTATCTCTTGTGTTTATTTTTGCGTTTCCTAAGGATCGTAACCCCAGGTTGAGAAACCCAGCACTAGATTAATGATGTAAAATATAACATGTTTAGTAGGTGTGTTTTTTAAATAGTGAAATTGACTAAAACTGTACCTACGATGTATTTGAGAATTTGTTGCAACTACGCTCGACTGAAGAGAGCAACTTTTTCTTTTTTTGGTTCGAGCTGAGATGATGTCCTTTTTGTACTTGTAGTGAAATTGTAGGTATGCACAGTTATGAATATACCTTTTTCATCACATTTGTCAATGCATAAATTTGCACGATGGCATGTGAAAGTTAGATGACTTCAGTGCTTGGAGTGGATTTTAAAGAGAGAATCATATAGCAGTTTTCTTTACAGACAAAGAATTTATTAACTAATCACAACTGAGTTTTGAAATATCCAAAGTTCTTTGTACTGTTTTTAATAGTTATTGAAGGAGTAATATACTAAAAGCAATGTCATGATCAATAGTTTATTGATCAAGTTGCCTAGCGTCCGTGACCCCACATGTGTTCATTGCGTCAGATATATTGATTAATCATACCTCTGATATTTAATATACACGGGTATTATGTTCAATTCATTCCAGAGACAGAATTCTCAACAAAGTTTATCGAATTAAATTTCTACGAATTAATGAAAAGAAATTTAATTTATTTCACAGTCAACATCTTACCAGAACTTAGAGTGCATGTTCTTCTTGAACGTCAAATCAGAAGTCATATAATCCAATTATATCTTCCAAGCACTATATTTGTGGTATTATCTTGGGGAAGTTTCGTAATACCTCCAGAGACAGTTCCTGGAAGAATGTCCTTGCTTCTAACAAGTATGCTGTCCTTGATCACCATGCTCATTGCTAATAGGTAAGTTATAATATTTTGAAATTTCAAACTATGAGATTAATTGTGAAACTTACTATTGCAAATGTTGAGATATCATATTGTCCTAAACAAGCAAAATTGTTTTGTATATAATACTTCTTTTGTTAGAGATGGACATAAAATGTCCACTGTAGGAAGTATAGCAGAGCATGGCAGCCCAGTGGTAGAGTGCTCATCTTAGATGCAAAAGATTTCTGTTTCTTATCGTGAGCCATTTGAAGTTGAAAAAGAAAACATCGTTTCTGTAGATTTTCTCGTGTTTCTCTCATTCGTCTAATTTTCTCATCCCATCAATTATTTCACACTCATTCAATTTCACAAATCATTTATTGCCTCTAACTTACAACAGATACTAGTAAACCGAGAAATTTAATTTAATGACATTTGATGTCATATGTAATAGAAAGACAGACATATATTTAAATAAAGGCTGAAGTAAAATATTGATTTTAGTGTTCCTGAAATATACTCGCTAATCTAAGGTAAACACACGATATGTCAAAGTGATTACTCAGGAGATAATTTCTGGAATAAAGGTGCTGAGCGGTAAAAAATAACAAATTTCATAAATTAAAATACTCTAGCTGAACGGTGAGTTTTTGTCCTCATAAAACCAACATTCAGAAGACTGGTAACTGGCATTTGCGTTATATTCTAGTAGTAAACTTTGTATATTCCTGAAAATGTTTTCAACATAGAACTTAAGCTAGTCTTTGCCACTAATTTCGGAAAACCATCAAAAGTGTTTGTGATTGCTGGTAAAATCTGTTCTTCCGAAAACTGTAACGATTATATTCATAACTCCGTATTTAATCAATATCTTAATTGGCTTAACTTGTGACAACCTTAGCAACGTGGTGTACCCTTAAGTCACAATACCATGCTCTCTTATAATTCTAACCTATTCTATTGCTAACCTCTTTATCTAAACTCTTTATCTATTCTCTATCTATTCCATAATACTCTTATCTATTCTCTGTTTAAACAGCAAAAGGTTTATTGATCAGAATCCTACTCGAAGCAAACGTGTCTGTTTCGATCTAATCTATAGACGAAGGTTAAGATTAACAAGACAATCTCGCTGGTTGATGGATGATAACTTGAAGATACATGGTGGTATTGTCAAATTAAATTCTAACTTTTAATGAAGCGTCTCTTTTGTGAATAAATTAACAGAGTATGATTTCTTTAAATTACTTCTAATATAGTATTTCATTTCCAGGCAATCTTCTCCTCCTTCTTTGGGAGTGACCTGCTCGGAGTCTTGGCTCGTTATCTGTGTAATGTGTTTGTTCATGGCATTGATGGAATACATTTATGTTTTAATATTAATAAGGAGATCAACACTGAAACCAGTCACGTATATCCATGCAACAAATAATCTTGGATTGTTCAACACACGAAATGTGTTAAAGTCCGAGAAGGTAAAATACACATAAGAGTTATTTCTTAAATGTTCAAGTTCGCATACACGTTTTAAGTATATTATATGTGATGAACTGAAACTGATATCCATAAGTATTCATGGTATATAACTACCCATTATACACAATGTAACAGCATTTTTAATAGGGGTGTCTCAATGTTTGTGCTTTTAAAGAAGTCAATATACACATTCAAACATTAGTACCATTCTGTATCTCCCTACAAATGTTATCCATGCAAAATTTGAGAGGCAAATTGGCGTTCGAAATACTGGCGTATCACAGCTTATACTGCATTGCTGAGCTATGGATCGAATGCTGAAGTGTCTATATGTAAGAATATTTTCAGAAACCTTTGTACAATTGTCCTCGATGGTAACGACATGGGGCCAGAACGGTAAGAATAACTTATTTCTGTACGTCTTTCACGAAACATTCTTTACCAATCGACCGTTGTTGTTTTTGAAATGTATATCTATCCATATATATTCTTCATCAGGTAAAGCTCTTCTCCTGTTTGACATTTTTAAGCAGTGAGGAAATGCATAAAAGAACGTTGACCATCCGTGGATGAATTGTGGATTTGGAAACCCCATTTTAATGGCTATTCCTCCAATAATATTGCTACTGCTGTAAACTAGAGCATACTCCATTATACTCCACTAAAATTGCATCATACCAGGTTGTAGTTTTGGAGCCACATTATACAGTGATCTGCATCACTACAACGTCAAATTTGCGTTCTCGCTTGCGATAGTCGTTATAACAGTTATAATTACTTTTGCATTATTTGCGTTGCAATGAGGACCGTGAACCATTATAGAATGATAGCTATATTCAATGAGCGGGTTTCAGTTGACCAGCATTCTTACATACGGAGACATTATATGATGTCTGTTGGTTAAAGGAATATGAACTTCTTGTTTGGTCCGGTTTCATAATGGTACTTCGCTGAAACAAATATTGTCTTCGTAACATCCATAACTGAATATCTACGTCCCTCTTGATTTTCGCATTACGGAATGGATGAGTACTCTATCATTACAAACCTCTCTTACCAATTATGCCCAGTGCGTTAGTGACAAGGACTGCCTACATTGCTCAATCCTTACAAAGTCTTAGCATAGCGATAAGTTTGTATTATTACCAATCATACTTGCAAACTTTTCCAAAAAGTCGATTGATTTAGCCCATCAGACTCCATGGCTCTATTGTTCAAGCAACCAATCTCTAGACAGGTATTAGTGTCTTCCAGTTATAACTACTGTTTGAGGACCATCAAACAAGTAGAGTCACACCAACATAAGCCGTGTACGTTATAAGTCAAGCATACTTCGTTTTCCCCTTGGAATACACACTTTCCTGGTTTACTGAATCAAATTGCAACTACAGTCGGGGAGTTATCTTCATGGCAATTTAACAAACGTGTTTGATTTCATGAGATCGGGGCGCTCATGTGTTCAAAACTCAGAGTTTAATTGACCTCAACCTCCAAGTGAGAGCTGGGTTAAGTAAGTGTAATGTCGAAATGATTATGTGAGTGTAAGGTTGGGTAAGCATGATGTCAAAATGATGATGAGTAAATGAGGTTCATATCATGGTGTCGAAATGATATGAAGTTAAGTACGCGAAATATCAGACTTGGGATGTGAACATGAAGTTAAGTGAGTATAAGGTCCAAATGATGTTGAGCAAATATGATGTCTAATTGTTATTACAAGCATGAAGTTAAAATGATTTTGTGAGCGTGATATGAGATTGATTGCAGATTTTAATCAAACAATAGTAAGTGGAGCAGAGAACATTATAAATAAAATCTGTAATAAATAAGTTTGGGAAATATTGGCTGGACCAGGTAGGAGTTCAGGATATTAGGTGGGAAGGAAAGGGCGCGATGCAGGTCTTAACGTTTACATTTTTTTTACGGGGAAGGAAATAAAAAAATCACTAACAAGAGACAGGACTTTAAATAAAAGAATAATGTTAACAATGAAATGGTAAATTTGCTAAAGGTAGACTCTACTTTATTACTCTTTAGACTCTGTAGTGTGATATTATTGTTCTAAATGTGCAAGCCCTTAAAGAGTATAAGGATAATGACATTGTTACATTCGCAAAATATAATAAAGGAAGCTTATGTGGTCAATATAAAGAAAACTCCTATATCAATTCTCGAAATATCATATTTATACACATTGTGTTGTTGCTAAAGCTTATATATTTGCTCCCGGGTCGTTTTTGACCTAGTATCATAATTTCCCAATGGGAGATCAGCAAAAAGATATAACACTTATTTCACCAAGAATAGGCCGATTTTTTTTTTATTTTCCAAAATTAATCAAAATACAAAACAAAAAAGATAAGGGCATATATGGGTTTCCAGAACTAATTTCTAAGTACGCTATATTGTTCCATATGTATCTTCAATTCACATTCATTTTTAACAAATATGCACAGAATATCCTTGATATACAAAAGCAATAGTTCGTCCGATAATTTAAAAGTCTAATTACATTACATCCCGACACTCTTCTCGGTTTCATAAATGAAAAGAAATATCGGTCAATTTCCCAAACGTTGAAGAAGTTTATAAAATCTTTCAGATCTTTCAATGTTGTCTTCCCTCGATTGATTTGATGTAGCGAATGATCTCTCTAACTCACTATTTATGATTTTTTTTCTTACTTCAGTTTATGTTTATTTTCCATCAATAGAGCTCTTGGCTGAATTTCTGTTGACCTTAACTGTGGCATATGTTTGAAGCATATTTCAAGAAAATCTTATTTGATGTGCATGAAATGGTTTTATTACACAATTCACCGATATTTTAAAAATATTTTTTTCTCATTTGTTTCTGTAAGACTCCTCTTATAAATTCACAGGAGTGGTCATTACATATTGTGATTCACATCAGCTCTAGTTTGTGTTTTTGGAAGAACAAATTATTATATGCTTGTTTTCTGAGCAGAAAACATGATTTTAATTCACGATATGCTCAGAGTTCTGACAGGTAATGTATTACCACTTTAGTTCCATGGTGATTAACGATGAAAGCGGGCTTATACAATTACCTTGTTGATAAAAGGATTTACAACACAGATGGAACTTATTTAGACGTTGAATCGATTTAAAGATCGCTTTTCCATAAAAAATATGCTTTCTGGTCTATGGATGTCAATATTTAAACCGGAAGTAGCGGCATATTTCCACTACGTCCTGTTTTAATAGATTAACGAAGCTGAAAATTATGTTTCCTTAAGACGCTGGACCGATTTCAAAACTTCGCTTGTCACTATGTGATAGCGGTTATGTTATATTCTAATCATTGTTGTAATTGGAAAGTGTTAATTTCTATTACTTCCGGTTTGAGTGGAGGGATAATTAATAAGTTGGTAAACTTTCTTGTAACGCTGAATCGATTACAGAAACTGTCTCTTGATATCGCAGTATTTTTAATCTTATACCGGTCGACGGGCGGACAACAGATATATATCTAAGAACATACACGTTCTGTAAGTTTTTTGATACTTATGCATAGATTAGTTTGGATAATTTACAATTTTTTTTTTTTGTTTCAGGGAAAGAAGATAGAAGTAGGATATCTCAGTAAATTAATCACTTGCTTGAAGACTTGTCTAACAGTATCTGATACACAGTCATGGTGTCTACAAGATAGAATATCTGCAGTATTATTTCCATCGAGTTTTGCTATTTGTGTTGCTACATACGTTACGTGCATGATGAATCAGTATTATTTGCAAGAACAAACTAAAAGCGAAGAATTTGATCGTTGTTGGGAAGAACAAAGCAATTAATTTGATTATGATCAAAATTTTATAATGCGTATGAGCCACATAACACCATTGTATTCATTTCAAGGTTATAGCAATATTCGGGATAAATAACATTATTTATAAATCAGTTTTTTCTGTAAAGAAAATATAAGAGGGTTCAAGCGATTCGGCACTTTTTGTAAAGAAAAGAAAAACGACAATGAATCTCAAGGAGTAATAACTGAATTTACATTTAAAAGATACCGGTCGTTTCTATATAAAGGGCATCGGTGGATAAATATAGTGAAATAGCCCCAGATGAATCTTTGGACGACAAGTGAGTGGTTTGTGGGTACCCCCAAGATACACTAATCCCCCACGTTTCAAACCTCAACTCTTATTGGTTCATGAGAAATGGCGCAAAATCGGAAAAGTGGAATTAATTTATTTCTCAAGAATGGCTCGATCGATTTTCTTCAAACGTGGATGTATGTATAGGTGTATACAAGGGCTTCGTCTGAAAAATTTAACAGCTCCCTCCGACCATTTCCTTCCCTCCAAAAATTCCATTCAATATTTTGAACCCCTTTTGACCTATGATGGTCTGCGAGCACAATTATGATTAAGTAAATTTTAGATGTCGCTTTAACCCTACAATCTCACATACTTTTTTTCAAAATTGTATCATGGGTACGCCATGGTCAAAATTAGTCAAAACCAACTTTACCCCACCTATAACTGAGTAAATACAAAAAGAACAGCTATTGATGTAGCTTTAGCATATTTCCTAAGTGAATGAATGAGAAATCACACCTGAACTACCAAATTTACTGAAGTGCCATTTGATATCCTGTGGCACCCAAATCCCTAGTTTGGGATATTGTGAAACTCTTTATATTTAATAATTTATTTGGGAATAAACTCCCTTGTCACTTTAAAACAAACAAGAAAAATTTAAGCTTTGTGACTGTGTGGATTTGGCTCGAAGAAAGGAATACTGACAGCCAGGAGCGTCCGTTACGATTTTTTCTTCAGAGCAAGACCCCATCTACAAAAGAATTGTACGTTTTATATCAGTAAATAGCAGGCAATGGAATAAAATATAGACCCTGTAAAACTTATATTACGGACAAAGGTTATGAAGTTTCTATGCCTGCATTTAAAGGCAAAAAAATCATAATTGCCCACTGCAGAATCAGGTAATAGATGATTTGTTACAAGAATTCGTTGGGCAGTTGAAGCTTCACATGGAATACTGAAAGAAAAGTATCTATTTTAATAAAATACTTGGGAATGAAATTGTAACTAGTGTCGGCCCGCATTATAAAATTGCTAGTTCTCTACACAATAAATTTTCCATGCGTGACACCAGATGAAAATCACGCCGCAATCAACGCAATCATGAAACCTACAGAAAAAAAAAACTTCAGGAAACGAAAACACCTTTGGAGCCTTTGTTGAACAGATGAAATTTAAACAAGAGAACTTTCGTTTACGTCTATTCCTTCCCAGCATCTTCACTATTTTCCTCGAATGACCGGAAAATATTAGAAAGTATTGTTTTGTGGATCCTTCCAATATAAATAGTTATTTGGCAGAAATGCTGGATGAAAGAGGTAATATTAATATGCAGTGTGTCAAAGATAAAGACAAATATTAAAAACGATAGTGCATTCAAGACTTACGTAAACACGACACACACAAATGCTTAATTTAAAACCAAATACAGAAATTTACAGAAGTGTCATTAAGTATTGTTGCGAGAGTGCAACTGGATTGCGAACAGTTGGCTCTTGCTTCCATGTGCAGCCATTATTTATTACTTAAGTTGGGGAAGATGTTTGTCAAGGATCCCAAAACCAGCACAAATATTGAACAAAATATATAATCACGACATCTTGTGGTCATAAATGAAAACAGTGACAATGACTGAAGTACGTACTACAATGCTCCTTTCATCCTTATTTGTTTCAAATATTGAAATACTCGTACTTCTTAAGTGCAACGTGCAGGGTGAGTCAAAAGTCCTTGGACACCTGCATAAGTTTGAAAATCGACGGGAAAAGTAAAAAGTGATGATGGGAACAGAGGTTTGATGAGCGGCCGCAACTTTTGGAGTGTATGTCATTCATGGCCGCCATCTTGAAATCCGCCATTTTGGACTCAAGTCATTTTTTAAATGGAAAGGGGTGTATGACACATCAAATAACAACACTAGCTTGAGCTTAGGAATTTATTGCTGTAATTTGTTTTTTCTATCTTGTACAGTCTAGAAGTTATTAATGTTCAAAGGTGGGAACTTACCTTGATACTGAATGCTACAATACATGTTCTACGTGTTGTCCATCCCGTGCAATGCACAACTGTAGTCGCCGCAACCACTCTGACTGCACACGGAGGAGAATGTCTCCTGAAATTTGGTCACAGGCTCGTTCGATGCGTTCCTCCAGGTGTCTCAAATCACGGATTGTCTCAGGATACACTATCTGCTTAAGATGTTCCCATAGATAAAAATCAGGGGGCGTTAAGTCAGGTGGTCTGGGCGGCCACTCCACGGGACCACGGCGACGAATCCATTTCCCTGGCAGTTGTTTATCCAAACATTCACGGACACCAAGTCCATAGTATGGAGGGACTCCATCGTGCTGAAAATAAGATGGGAAAATGCCGTCAGCGTTCAGTGTGGCAGGGAACACAAGGTCCTGCAGCAGCATCAGATACTGTGGTTCTTTTGAGATGTTGTAAATAAAAAATTGCCCAATGATGCGGGTGTCCCATATGCCATACCACGCCATCACCTTTCTCTGGACTATGTTCTCGACTGGGGTCAACCCAGTTCGGATTTTCGTCACACCAGCATCGACAATTATGTCGATTAACCTCCCCGTTCAAAGTGAAATACGCCTCGTTGCTGAACAGTATGCCCTTAGCAAACGCAGGATCCAGTCCTGTTGTTCAGTAGCCCACATGCAGAACTCCAACCGGCGATCAGGGTCATCCTCGTTCAGTTTATGTTGCATGTGCAGCTTGTAAGGATGTCACTGATTGGCGTGCAATATCCGGACGGAGAATTGGCTTATTGCACATGCTAGGGACACACGACGGGTACTTCGTTTAGGACTTTCCACAAAAACCACGCAACTAGCTCCGTTACAATTTCCTCCTTGGTGGCAGTCTTTGGTCGCCCACTACGTGCCCTAGCTTGAACAGAACCCGTCTCCCAGGATTTGGTAATCACGTGAGCCACCGTGCTGTGCGATAACGGTTCTCTGTCTGGGTGCCATCTGCTGTAGTCAGCTGCTCTTGTTTGGTAGTTGCGTTCCCCTGATATAAGGATGATTTTGATCTTCTGTTCGCGTGTAAGACCCATTTCAGATCACTTGGAACAAAGAGAGAACTGGGTCAGTATCAAGGTAATTTCCCACATTTGAAGATTAATAACTTCTAAACTTTACAAGATAGAAAAAAAAACAAATTACACCAATAAATTCCTGAGTTCAAGCTAGTGTTATTTGATGTGTCATACACCCCCTTCCTATTTTAAAAAAAAGACTTGAAACCAAAATGGCGGAGATCAAGATGGCGGCCATGAATGACATACACTCCAAAAGTTGCGGCCCCTCATCAAACCTCTGTTCCCATCATCACTTTTTACTTTTCCCGTCGATTTTCAAACTTATGCAGGTGTCCAAGGACTTTTGACACACCCTGTATTTTCCTTTTACATTATATTTTCTTTTATTTCTTGGATTAAACGCACATTTTATTCAAATATTACAGTTTTCCACTACTCTTTTTTTTTAATCCCCATCCTCCTTCTCTCAGGACCTACGGGAGACACTACAACAAAGTTTGCATTACATTATATTATTGTTGATGGATATTCTCTTTCCAGCTGAGTTTATTTCACTTTGATTGGACATTGTAGGTATAGGTAACACAGGCACGTAGTCAGGATATCGTGAAGGGGGGAGTCCGTGACTTGAAATTCTGTGAACTTCACACCAGGGGCTCGATCATTTTAAACTATTTTACTGGAACATATATTGGTTTGTTTAGCCAGGCTTTCGCAACGGGGGGGGGGGGGGGGCATGGTATGAAATTCTGAAGGCTCCGGAGCTTGATCAATGTAAACTACTTTACTATCAACATATCTTCGTTTGTTAGGACAATAAAATTAGGATATGTTGGTAAGTATTTTAATAACAAACTATGAAGAAATCTCGAGTAATAAAAGAATAAAAAAAAAATACTGAAAATGATTTTACAATATTTAAGTTTTTTTTTTTTTTTTTTTTTTTGTTCATTCAAATATAACAAGTTTCCTTTCATTATGATCTCAACTAATATGAAAAGCACATATTCACTATTATAAAAAGTACATACTCAATAATGTCTTGTAAAATATTTGACAATATCTGCGTTCCTTTTTCTCTTGAATCAAGTGCTAATAGAACTCCTTTCCCATATAAATTTTTGTTTTTATTATTCCATCAACTACTGTCGGTTCCAAATGGCAGGTTAAAGGATCAGTAGAAAATTGTTTTGGAAATAACATATTTGATACTCCAAGGATGCGATAAAGAAAAATTATGTTTAAAAACGTCCAAGCTGCTACACAATGGCACTATGTTTTCGGAAGGTTAATATCTCCCTGATTAGTAGCAGAAATTCTGAGAATTACGTAACTTTTCTAAACTTTCAAATTCCTGACTCTTCCAGGATATCTCGGTTACCTCGCCACCATGTATTGCAAGTAGGCTAATACAAATCTCCTCATAAGAAAGAGTAAAAAGCTCCCTGTAGGTTTTTTATTTTTATTTTTAACGCTGATCCTTCTTTTTCTCATTTCATTTTGTCTTATCCTTCCTTAATTTTTTTATTTCCGTTCTCGAAGGGAGGAAGGAATCCGGACGTAACTGGGTAACATTGATTTCTTATCTGAACACTCACCCTAATACTTCAGGCATCCTCAAATGGGATGCTTACGGGAGTCTAATGACAATTTTTACCTCATGTGCATGTTCAGGCTGCTTGATTCATATGAAATAAACACCAATATCAACAGTTTCACTTTATCTCAAAATGGGGATGGGAATGTCACAAGCCATCAAACGGGGCCTCAGTGAGTTTGGCGTTCCCAAGGTGTTATTTCTCATTCATTTACATAGCAAATACGTTAAAGCTACATCAATAGCTGTACTAATTTACTAATATAAAAGTACAATTCTTTTTTAGATGGGGTCTTGCCCCTAAGAAAAAAACACAACAGACGCTCCTGGCTGTTAGTATTTCTTTTTCTCTCGAAAAATCCTCACAATCACAAAGATTAATTGTTTCGTATTTTTTTTAAAAAAAAGACAAGGGCGTTCATTTCCAAATAAATTGTTAAATATTAACAGTTTCACTATATCCCGAACTATGGATTCAGGCGTCACAGGCCATCAAGTGTCACCTCAGCGACTTTGGCACTTCAGGTGTGATTTCTCATTCATTCACTTAGCAAATATGCTAAAGCTACATCAATAGCTGTTCTTTTAGCATTTACTCAGTTACAGGTGTGGAATGGTTGGTTTTGAAAAATTTTGACTATGGCGTACCCGTGATACAATTTTGAAATATATATATATATATATATATATATATATATATATATATATATATATATATATATATATATATATATATATGCGTGTGTGTGTGTGATTGTAGGGTTAAAGCGACATCTAAAGTTTATTTTTTCATAATTGTGCTCGCAGGCCATCATAGGTCAAAAGCGTTTCAAAACATTGAATGGAACTTTTTGAGAGGACAAAATGGTCGGAGGGAGCTGTTAAATTTTTCAGACGAAGCCCTTGTATATACCTAAACATACATTCAAGCTTGAACGAACTCGATCGAGACTTTCTTGAGAAATAAATTAATACCATTTTTCCGATTTTGCGCTATTTCTCATGAACCAATGAGAGTTTAGGTTTGATTTGTGGGGGATTAGTGTATCTTGAGGGTACCTACAAACCACTCACTTGTCATCATGAGATTCATCTGGGGCCATTTCACTATACTTATTCACCCCCGCCCTTTAGTGAAAATTCAACATGTAACTGTTTCTGGCAAATCAGATAGAAAATCTAGTTCTTAGAATAGGAGATAGGACGAATTTGTTTTGACGGTTAAAATTGAAATATTCTGCAAATATTGATATTTATTGCTGTTATTAGTATTGGTCTCATGTTTGATCACGTTGGCCGTCATATTTACCTAGATGTATAAAGCAGCAATAGCATTTTTGGTGAAGTCAACAAATTATGAAACTAACTGCTAATTAGATCCTTGACGCATTTTTATTTTCTTATAATGGTGTTCTAATGGATATCAGAATAAATAGTGACTGTTAACTTAGATGTCAGAATCCATAGTGACTGTTAACTTAGATGCATTAGTTGAAAAGTCGAAATTCTACAATATCCCTTATTATTCAGTATTGCAACGCCTTTCATATCCTCTAGAGTTTATTCTCCATAGTAACTATTTTTGCGATATTAATATAACACATTATAGCCGACTTTCAGGTAACAGTAATTTCTTATGGCAAATTTGTATTTAATAGCTGAGATAATTCAGTATTCAAACACATAAGACGGAAAAATTTATTTACTAGATTAGTATGATGTTTCATTATGTGTGACATTAATATTTTATGTGTTTGTAGGGATGCAAAATAATTTTGTACATGTGTATCTCTGCAGTATGTACCATCGGTCTTAAAACTTTGTTTTGATTTAGTGGAATGCTCCTAAGCCTTGATTTACATGGGATTGACTGATTTGCGTTCCGTTTTCAAATGTCGCCTTATCTCTACGTTTTTGCTGACATATAATTATGTGTATGTAAAGGGAAAGTATGCAAACCTTCACCATTTTGATAATTTTAGTTCAAAATAATTTTGTATTTTGTCAGAATTGACATATGATATTTGTTTAGACCAACGGCAGCGTGATACATATATTTACTGCTCTAATTTGAGTACAGCTCATTATGTATACTATTTTATGTATCCATGTAATGTTTGGAGAATATATTGGCACTATTAATTAAAAGCAAGTTACATTTATGGAAAGGACACAGATTATTTATTTATTTTAAAATGTATAAACATTTTCGCTTATGCTCATAACGAATTTTATATGCAAAAGTAGAAAAAACATTTTTTCTTTTTTTTTGAATAATCTATAGTATGGATAAGAATGATATTTAAAAAATCACTACCGATTCAACGGTATGCATTTCTTTAATATTTTGTCAAGGTATTTGCCTACTAAATCTTTTATTTTAAATAAAACGGTTGTATCTCATAAGTCGTTATTCATTCCAAAGGCAAATTTGATTCACATTTATTTTACATTCACATTCACATTTAATTTAGTATAATTAGGTCAGAATTATTACTATTACTACTGTTTCGATTTCTTGTTAATTTCTGAGCGGAAATTTAAGAAATTGGCGCCATAACGAATAGAAAATCCGATCAAATAATTTGTATCATACAGATCGTCTATCCTTGTAGGACATTTGTTCGATTCTCGTATCAGTTTTTTTCATAATTAACTATATTTCTCTTATAGGTTTCCCGATTCGCATTCGGCTTTACATTCATTTCGATTTTCCTGTTTTAAGAGTTAGCAATCGCAAACTGTGTGACATGATTTCTCCGTAGTACGTTCTTAAAATAAATAGTTGGTTTTAGCATAACTTCAAATTTCCGCTAATAACGTATTTTCTAGATATTTTATGTTATTTTATTTATTTACTTAGCTACTGTTTCATTTAGTTTCCTTGTATTTTTTTTTCAAAATTACGTAGTTTCGTACTAGTCATATCAAACTACAGCCATATGTACTAGCTTCGATTAAGATTTGACCATGTGTAGAACAAAACAAAAAGTTTTTCTTGTTTGTTCATTACAGCTAGAATCCATCACAACTAAGATCGACACTGATTGACGTAGATAATCTGTTAATCGCTTGCTCGATTGAATTGCTATTTACTGGAGGCTGAGTCTCAACATCGTACATGTACTCAAGTTGTAAGTTTCAGCTGATTTTATGGCCTTCTTCACTAAACACCTCATTCCTACGTGCTGTTTTGTGTACACGTTCACATGGTGGTCCACTTTCTTGTATAATGGTCACCTGCCTGGCGCATAAAATAAATGCAGTCCACTAGTAACAAGACACACATGCACTATCTTTAAGGTACCATTCGGTTTTTAATCTCCATAAAGAAGTTTCCGGATTGTCTTCAGCGTCCCACCTAAACAGAGGAAAAGTGAAATATTGTCACAGATTTTTCTGAAACACGGTATGGACTCCAGAAGAGGTTAGTCAGTCGACTGAAAGTTTGTAGTCACAGAGAAAGAACTAGTGTCTCATGGCTGGTGTGATTTTCGTAACCACTCACTACTAATTCTCAGTTATTCCTAACTTACTCAGTAGATTAATTCTTCAGAATTTGTGACAAGCAACTATTCGTTTCTCAATATCTTTCGTGTACGGTTCTGACATACCACTCACTTCTCTTCAACAGTTACCTGCACTGAATTGACCAACTCTTACATTCTTGGACTTTGGTGATCTTGGTGAGATCGGAAGATCTTTTGAATGCTTTTATTCCCTGAATCGGCTCTGAATAGGCGAGGCGTGGTCAAAAAATACGAATAATAATTTTATTAAAAACAAAGTAGAAAGCTTACACGGAATTTGATTTAATCTTCCTCAAGTACTGCCCTTGACTAGTAATGCACTTATCCCAACGTTTATTCTATAACTAGAAGTATTTCTGGAAGGATTCTTTAGAAAGGGCCTTCAGCTGCTCTGTCGTGGCCCTCTCAATGTCAGGAATGGTGTCAACACGTTTTCGTTTCACGATTTTAATTTTTGGGAAGAGATAGAAATCGCATGGTGCTAAATCATGTGAGTAAAGCGGATGTGGATAGAAAGACATATTTGTTGGGCCCAAAACTCCCATATCAAAAACAATGTGGCAGGAAGCTTTTTCTTCATGAAGAAGGAAGTCATGTACCCGTTTTAATCGGAAGTTAAAATGCTTCCCACGGACCAGTAAGAGATATTTATAGTTCTTCGGAAAGCTCTCGTATAGTCATTTGCCTGTTTGAACGAATCATTTGTGCTACTTTTTGTACGTTTTCATCTGGTTTTACGTCGGAGGACGTCCCGATAGTTGCTGGTTTTCAATCGATTCCTTGCCGCTTTAAATGACACTTTTCCATACCAGTTGTAAACAGTCTTTAATGCCACCACTTCATTCCCATATACTGAATTTAACATATTGCGAGCCTCTTTGACACTTTCTGCAATTTAAAATAAAACGTAATGTTGGCGCGTGACAAATACTCTTAACACGTAATTATTCTTCTGTCTCTAGAAGTCAACTCGCACTTCTCAATGCATTCAAACTCGAAACTGACTCCCAGTTCAGACTCTCGGGCTTCTCTCTCTCTCTCTCTCTCTCTCTCTCTCTCTCTCTCTCTCTATATATATATATATATATATATATATATATATATATATATATATATATATATATATATATACATACATGACATGTTGAATTAAGCTTATTGGCATAATAAGGCGTCAACGTTTAAAAACTTAGTTTACTATATTATGTATATTTCCTTAAATATTCTTATATAGATTTAGGAAAAAAATATATTTTTAACATTTCCTTGTATAAATGTATGTTTCCCGTCGTTTTGAGAAACGTTGCGTATCAATAAAAATTAATTTCCAAACGTCTCAATAAATATTTCTACCACTTTGTTTAAAACTACATTTCTAAATTATGTTTTTCCCAACCCTGAATACTTTCCCTTTTCACAAAAACATGGTTCCACACATTTAGTTTCCGGAGAGAAAGAAATGCTCCTTTGTGTTGCTGTAGGAGAAGGAGAGAGAAAGAAAGAGAGAGAATCAAATATTAATATTAGTGATGGATAAAATGGTATGTAGTATTTATGACATACATGTGCAAAGAACCTATGTGAATATACAGGATGTTTCAAAACAACACTGACAACGTTTGGGAGGTAATTCCTGACACCAAGATAACAGAAAAAGTATAGACAATCAAAGTATAGTATCTGTGCACAAATGCTTCCTTTCGGAGTTATAGGCTGCCGAAAACATGAAAAAATGAACTTCAAAGATCCATAGCTCCAAAACTATAATTTAAAGTACTCACCAACTGCCTCTATAAAAATTGTTGAGGAAGTACCGCAGGATTTTGAAACATGGATATTTGGATAGCACACATAATATTTCATATGCAAAGTCTTGACCCGACTACGATAGATCCCATAGTTATTGAACTATGGATTTTAAAGTTCATTTTCTCATGTTTTCAACAGTCTATAATTCCGAAAGGATGCATTTGTGCACCCATATTGGTCTATTGTTTTCATCTTATCTTGGTATCAAGTATCATCTCACGAACGTCGTCGGTGTTGTTTTGAAACACCCTGTATACTCTATGGGGTCATTCCTTGAGAATCGACCTGGCATTTAATGTTTTTAAGACCTGAGTAATATAAAATATTTATCTTCATCAGAAAATAACATTGTTCAACATATAATGATGAAATGTTCTTGTAGATGACATGGAGACAGTAGTTATTAATACTACTTAGCTATCCGTTAGTGTTATTTTTTTTAAATAATACACAATTTAAAACAAGAATACAAGAGTAGGAATAAGTTCAAGTGAAAAGCGTGAATAAACTCGAGATATTATCAAATTACTACTTGTAGCAAATAAATTAAAAATCTATGAAATAATTTAAGGAAGCGTATTGTACATGAACTATTGGTTGGTTACATGAACTATTGGTCGGTAATGTATTGTAAGTATACAGCTCTAAATTTTAGATTTTGTCAGTTAACTATGGGACTAAATTGTATAATTGATTTTCTGCTTAGTGTTCATGCATGTGAGATAAATTTCGCTTCTGTTTATATATATATCTCATGGGACACTGTTAACGCACGGAAACAGAATAAGGGTTTGATAAAACTACAATAACACGTGCGTCTTTTTCTTTTCTGTGACCTCATACATCAAAACAAAGCTTTATTAGCGAACATTTGTACGTTCATGCAAGTTTGTAGTGACGCATTATTACTCTTTCTGAAATTCTGACTAACGAAAGAATATTGAAGGTTAAACTGGATGAGAACTAAGTGAGAAGTTTGCACGAAGACTATAACGAACATAACGTGAATATTACAGAGAAAAAATATCTGCTTCCACTTATGAAGACAACATTGTAATATTTGACTTTGTGAAATAGTAGGTTAATACGTTAAGGAGAGGGTACTAAAAGGTATGTCTTTTAAGAAAAAGCAAGAGAAAAGTGTGAATTTTTGTACCATCTTTATATAGCAAGTTATAACTAGAGTTATTAAATACAATTCTAAAATTTAAAAAAATGTTTGTATTAACGTAAACAAAATTATATTTTAAATAAATAAATAAAATGAAATGAAATGAAATCTGTAAGTTTTACGTCCCACGGTTATGCCGGTTAGGCTAAAGGAGACGGTGATAATGAGAGATGAGTGAAATGGTGGAATGAAGAAAGTGAGAGGAAACGGGAGAACCCCGAGAAAACCCACGAGCACGGTGTTTGTCCACCACAAAGTTCACTTGGCGGGGGCTGGGATCGAACCCGGGACCCCAAGCACCAGAGGTGAACGCTCTACCACTGAGCCACCGCGCCCCCAATAAATAAATAAGTAACAAGTGTGAAATTGATTAGTGTACGCACGTTTGGATTGGGAGATCCCGGTTCAATTCCTCAATACGGTTCATATCCCACGTTTCACGTTTCATATAGCCTCGCTGTTGAAAGGGATGCTAAACTCATATCAAATCAAATCAAATCAGAAAAAAGAATAGAACTGACAATATTTTAAACATATTTACATTTTGTCAAACGTCATAAATGGCAAATATAATGCAGAAAAAATCAAGTTCACTTCTGGTTATTTACTTTAAATAGCTTAAAAGTTTTATATCCGTATATTGTAAATGGATCTTCTAATATAAATAAAAGCAATGTTAGTTTCTTTTCAAATACTAAAGAGTACAATACACGCTTTGTGACTCTCTCACTGAATTTTAGTAATGTAACATGATTCCCTTGTACTCTTAAAGACTTACATATAAAATAGGAAATATAATGATTGATAGCTTTCAAATACATGAATTAGAATTTCATTTCTGTTTCTGTATTGTATTTGTGTCTTCAACATTTTGTACAGCTTTTCTGTATTGCTGCACGATTTCGCACAATTTCGGGCTGTCTTCTATTTTATCTATCCGTTCTGTTAGTTAACAAGAAATTTACATTAGTATAGAAAATTTTAGTGATGAGGCAATTGAGTGCAAGTCATTATACGCGAAATTGTGTCTTTGGAAAAGATTTTGAAATTTTGCAGAGGTACGTTCCTTAACAGTTTGTATTCTGTGCTCAGTTCAATTAGAATTATGTATGCAATACAGTATCAAGAAGAACGCGTTGTTGTATGCTTCACTATCGTGGGATGAATTTGCAATAAATATTACTCGAACATTATCCAACAAAAATGAGTAATAACCAATAGTGCCTAAAATAGACCTCTCTAGTCGGCTAAAAGAAATCAGGTTCAACTTGGCTCGACCTTTCAGCAATGTTTCTTTACTAATCATTTTAGTGTTTTCTTTATAACTTAAAATTTAGAGGCTAATAGGTCTTAGGTATGCAAGAACAGTTGTGATATATTTGCCATCTCATTATAGCAACAAACCACAGCTATTGGCAAGAAATTAGTTGTACGTACGAACAGAGGTAACACGATATTCTGTATTCCAATACTCCATTGCAACTGACCATATATCGTGGTGTTCTTTCCTCTTTCGGTTCCCACCCCATCAACCAATGTAAGTTAAGTTTCTGCTCAATATCCAATTTTGAAATGTGTCAGCCACTGGGCGCTACAATTTAATTATGAAGTATTGCTACAGAAAACAAATCAGCACATACCTCGGAGCTAACAAGGAATCTTCCTACCACTCATTGTCAGTACCAGTACATTTGGGATGAATTCTGTAACTAGACGTATGTAAAGTCCAGGACAAATAGAGGTGACAGCTAGGAGTAATAACTGGAATTCCGCTGTACGCTATTACTTTCATACTAAAGATAAAACACACTTCCGAATGCGAGTAAGCTACATTTCCTTGTTGCAATATGATACAAATAGACAAATGATCGGTTTCCTAAAATATGTTGAATAAAGATAACAAAAGCTGGTGATTTTTGTTGAAAAATAAAAATTTAGTCAACATTACTCGAACATTCTCCAAAAGAAGTTCAAAAATAATTTTATTCAAGTATAGATGACTCTGTCAATACTAGATGCCTCTGGCAATAACTTTCCAGCAGAGTAAATAGAAGTAGTACGATAATTACTACTATTTTGGAAGGTATGTGGGAATTGCTTCAGATATCCTTTTTTGTTCTTTTCATAGTTTAACATTCTACGAATATGCTCTGAAAATAAGGAAGACGATGATGGTGATAATGAATTAAATGGTGGAATGCAGAAAGAAGAAGGGTAGGGAGCATTCCGAAGAAGCAAGTGGACACGGTATTTGTGCCCCACAAATCTCATTTGATGCAAGCTAGAACCAAACCTGGGACCCCATATACAAAACGTGAGAGTTCTACCACTAAACCACCGCAATATCGTAGTTTGCTAACTACCTACTTCAGGGCTCTCTTCATTAGCTATTCCATTCTTGAATGGAAAACTTAAATATTTCAATTTAACGTCTCACGATTAATGGAGACGAAAATAACTACAAGTGAATGATGATGGAAGAATACATGGAATGAGAAGGTGCGAGGAAATTGGAGTACCTTGAGAAGACCCACGAACATGATGTCTACCACAAACTTACTTGGCGAAGAATTGAAATAGGGGCCCACGTACCAGAGGTAAAAACTGTACCACTGAATCACCGTGGCCCTTCATTCTTGAATACAGAATAGGTTACTATTATTAAATGAATTTAATTAGCTTCCAATTGTAGCATTATCAGTCTTAGTACATGCTGTGAGAAGGAACGTGTCTGCCTTCAAAATACATATAAGGAAATCGATCGAGAAATGAATGTAGAAAAGGAGACACTGACATGCCATAACTATATTCAAGGAAATGCAATAATCAATAACACTAATAATATTTGTATCCTTCTGTTTAGAGAATGAAAGAAAAGCTATGGACATGTAATATTGTTCTTATTATTGATTATAATACGGAGATGATTAAATTCAAGCAAAAAGTCGTGAACAAATATACAAAAAAAAAAAGAATAAATTGATAAGCCAATAAAAGACCGTAAATGAATGTTCGTTTTAAATAAAAAAAATTATTGTCATCTCTAATATCAAGGAAGTTAAAGTATTAGAGAACAAAATATTTCGATTTGAAGTTGGATATTAGCTACCAGTAAAGAGGTAAAGAAATATTTCAAAAATTACAAAAAAGAGCAGATTTTATTTTTATTAAAAAGAGATTAATAGAAGTTATTCAAAAAAGTTACAGAGAACACTTCTTCACAATATGGTATGGCCTATAGTAAGGATAGCAGGATACAGTCACTTAAAATTTGCATATCTGTGTAGTTTTCTTCATAAATAGACTTGAGTAAAACAGTGTTCTGTTTGAGAGATTGTAAAAACACAAACCTAAAATTAAAAGCGAACATGAAAGAAGAATCAGAAAATGGGTAAGCTTGTATTGGATTGGAATACCACAAGATGCTTTTGTAGTAAGAAGATGCTGGTTTCTCGGGACTGTGTTCTATAGTAACAGGTTTTTCTGGTAATACACTTATAAATGAAAATGAAATCTTTGATTTTTACGTCCCACGATTATGCCAGCAAGGCTAAAGGAGACGGTGATGATGAGAAATGAATGAAATGGTGAAATGAAGAAAGTGGGAGGAAACGGGAGAACCCCGAGGAAACCCACGCACACGGTGTTAGTCCACTACAAATTTCACTTGGTGAGGAGTGGGATCGAACCCTAGACCCCTAGCACCAGAGGTGAACGCTCTACCACTGAACCATTACTTTAACACACTTAGAAATTGAATATTGAAAGTATCTTTATTGATGAGGTAAGGTTCATCCTTTGCTACTCTACTACTTATTCTAACAAAAAATTACGTTAGAAAGCACAGGAAGATGTTGCATATGAACAAAGGAAACATCTCTCATGTAAAGAAAGACAATCGAAAATTGTGCCCATTTATCTACTGAAATATATACGAGAGTTTTTTTTAACCTCTGATGGAGCATAACACACACACACATTATGAATCATATGAATCACAATCATTTTATTTCCAAAAGATCAAGCACAGTTGCAGTTACTTCTTTATATAGCCACCATAAAGATTAAGGTATTTGTCTTATTGCTGAACGAAGTTTCCAATACCCTCTTCATAAACGGTTGCCACCAGCGTATGAAGATAGGTCTTCACAACATTTTGCAGTTTTCCATTGGTGCGGAAGTGCTGTTCTCTCGGACCTTGTTTAGCAGTCGGAAAAGATAAAAATCACCAATCATTGAATATTTCTGGAACCACTTGATCCACTCGCTGAACTAGGTTTTCGTCATTGGCAACAGACTGGCGTTCTTGTCCACTTTTGTCATGAACATCCGTTCGGCTATGTTTAAATTTTCTACACCATTCACGCACAACACCCTCTCTCATACACTGTGCGCCATAAACACGGATTATTTTGCGATGAGTTAGTATGAGCCATATTCTTTTCTTTTTCGACACTTCGCTAGTCACACTTGGCGGGAGAATCAATGATGGCAGCCATGTTTACTCGGTTATAGTTCAACTCCTACTAAAAAGCTAAACATTGCCGTGGCAGATGTTATGGTGGGATAGTTGCGCAGTAGCACAGTGCGCAGATCCACATCCTTATGATTGACTGGTCACGTTTAAGAGCAACCAGAGGTTGAAAAAAAACCTTGTATATCGAAACCAATATAGAGTAAGTAAGTTATATTAATGCATGTACAAGTAGTTTGTTGCTGTAGTCTAAAATGTAGGTATTCAATCTAAGTTTCTGTTAACATAAAAGAAACCCTACAATCTTAACCATACGGTTTGAAGATTAAGAACCTGATTTGGGGTCTATTATATAGAGAGACTCCGAACTCTGACAATGTTGTAGAAATTACTTTCTCGACTTCTGTTAGTGTGAGCCCGTAGTATGTTGATTGTAGGAAAACTTTTATTATATTAGATGGATTCCATTTCGAAACATCACCTAAGCCTTAAGGTGCAGAAGAGCGTTATTGTTAATGACAGTATATCCTAACAACTAAAATACAAACCGCCCTCTTGTCATTGTTAGAATTATATTATTATTTAGTAAGGGTGAAGAATGTTCAAATTTTTGAGTGCTGTAAATAATTTGCGTATAATAGTTAACAGCAAGATAATTGTATTTTACGTACACACGTTCAAGCGAAACAGTTATGTGATCAGGCAATCTCTTTTTAAAAAATGGGAGTACTTTCAAAATTGTAAACTGTGTTCTTCATAGTTATGGAAGCTCCTTTATCGGTTTGTATGTCCAAGAGTCTACTGATGAGTCAGTCTTTTCCGTATATTCTACCTCCTTCCAAACGATACTCTTAAGTTTTTTTCTTACTTTGGAGTGCCACGCTCATTTCAAGCTCTGATACTATACAACAGGTGAACTGTATATACACATTATCCCAAGTTCCAAAGATCATATGCGGTAGAATATACTAAAAATCACATTCATTCACACATGATAAATAAGAAATTAAGATCAGTAATAATTTCGCATCAAAGCTATTGATTTTGCCTTATAAACTTTTGTATGACCTCTTTGTTTAAAATTGATGCTTCAACATCACAAATACAAATCTACATCATAAAAATACTGTCTTCTACTCTACCTTATTGCTTGTTAACAACAAATAGAGAGTCTCGAAGTAGCAGCACCTTAGCGCTGCGCTTGCAACCTGCAATGTAATTGGTAGAGTAAAAAAAGAAAAGTGACCCAACACCAGCTTGAGCTGCTACTTCTAAAATTAATAACTTTACCGGAACATAATGCCAATTGTTTGACATTGTATCTTTATGTCACACTATTACAGAAGACTTCTTAATTGCTACTTTTAATAAGGGTCGCGCTGGCTCAATGGTAGAGTGTTCACCTCTGGTGCATTGCTTTTCTGGCTCCAGCTCTCGCCAAATAAACTTTGTGGTGAACAAACATCGTGTGTGTGAGTTTCTTTGGTGGTTCTCGTGTTTCCACCCACTTTCTTCATTCCACCAGTTTTCATTCATTTCTCATCATTACCGTCTCCTTTAGCCTCGTTAGCATAAGTGTAAGACGTAAAACTTGAATATTCTATTTCATGTCATTCCTAATAATGTCCACCTGTTATTGTTTCGAAACAAAAAAAAAATAGATCATATACTGTAATACATGTAAATTAAATATCATTTTAGAGTTTGAATAAACTGCATATACAACTAACATTCAATTATCTGATCTTAGAATGATTTATTTAAAAAAATGACCTATCAAGTAATATATTTGTTGAAATATAAGATAAGCATTGTGCACGAACGATTAGCTACCTTAGAGTTGGGGAGCTCAATAAATATAGTAGGTATTTCTAAATTTTAGATTTTATCGTTTAACTGTGGAAGAACGTAATATCATCGAATTGTGAGCTAGTTGTTGATGAAAAGAACATAAAGCGCTTTAGTGTTTGTTTAAGTACGTCTCATGGGACATTGAAAACTGTTTTTTATTTGATTGATATACAATGAAACTCTTCATTGCACTATTGTGCTATAACTAATCAAAACAAACTTTATTACAAAACATTTCTAAGCTCATGCAATTTATTAGCAACGCACTGTCCATATTCAGTCAGTGGAATTGGAAATGTAGGAAGAAGGATCTAAAATAAAACAGTTTTAAGGTTTATGAGCAGTTACGAGAGTTCCACTTAGTAATGGCCAATAAAACGTAATGTAAATACAACCGGACGGTATGACCTAACAAAATTTAAATGCTGAATACTTTAAAATATTAAGTTAATACGTTAAGCCAGGCAACTAAGTTTCATGTTTATACATTAAGTAACACAGAGTCTTCGGCAAATTATATTTGTAATTGTTGTTATAGATCTTTTGCGTTTAGTGTTCTACGATTATGCACCATGGTTATGAGAGACGGTGATGATCAGATAAACGATGGTAATGGAATGAAGGAAATGGGAGGAAACAGGAGAGTCCCACGATTTGACAAGATAATGTTTAATTAATAACTGCAGTACAACGTGATTTCTTTGAAGGAGTTGGAGAGGCAAGTTTACCTCCGTTTCATTTTCTGTGACAACATATGAAATTTCAAATGGATTGCTATCAGTTTTGACATGATATATACGTCAAAAGTTAGGAGTCGAGGTTCTCTTGGAGATGATCCATCAACTTGAAATAGTACAAATCAACTATTTTAAATTTTAACGTTTACCACTATACAGCGAAAACATTAACAAACAGCAAGGATCGATTTCCTGTAATCAATTAAGCATCCGATGAATATAATTCATCTTAAGTCTCTACTAAATTCGGCAGTAGTAGGTGTTGTACAGTTAGAGGCTGAAAGTGCTAAGGATTAAGCACATACATTGCGGGAATCGGAAAAGAAAAGGAACTGATTTTGTTTGCTATTCTTTGCGTTTCTTGTTGATATTTAAATATTGGCTGTATTGACCTATCAAAATAAAAGTATAGGAATGAATCAAAGAATATCTGCAACAGTTATTCTAGGTAGAATTTGCTGGCTGTTGTGTAGAGTAATGTGGTTTATTATTAACCTTGCAAATATGGAGATATTGATACTTATACTTGATTGTATTATGGTATGGTTACGGAGCCTATCCATGATAAGGTGTATGAGAAGTTGCTACAGTAGGAAACCAACATGTTTGCTGGTGTTGATATTGATCTATATACAGCAACAGAAAACGTGGAGTGTTTTACTTTTGGAATCAATTAAAGCGTTCTAAGAATAAGTACCACATTCTCTCTTAAAGGTATCTTCGAATTGAAAGTGGAAGAAATATGTCATTTAAGGCTTCAACCTGGTCACTATATAATAGAAAGAGTAATACATTGCAAGCGGTTCTCTGCAACAAAAATAAGCATTCTAAGACATTGTGTACTCTGTAACAAACCTAACTCTTTGGCGTCGTGCACACTAGGACATTGGTAATTAAGGTAATTAGTTTTCACTCTTATGTAAAGGTATTATTAAAAGAGATGAAAATGTAACAGAGGATGAGGAAGTACAGAGTGAACCTGTTTTGTTAACTAATGTTTAGTTCCGAGTTATTAATTAAATAAAAATACTGTGTATTGTAGCACAGTATTTGAATTTAATATTAACGATAAAAATTAATAAGGACTTTCACAATATAATGTACTGTAAATTGGCGTAACTCGAAAACTCTGTATACTTGATACGATAGCAGAATTCAAGCTGAGAACCTGTCAGGACCGTCCTGGACACCTACACTAAGAGTAATTACTACTTACTTTTTATAGCAAGTCAACGCTAGTACGACTTGATTGTTTATTAGTATTGACCTAAGGTGTAGCACATATTTGAGAATGTATATTTTATGTATATATGTAGTGTGATTAAATTAGTCCACCTATTTTTGTTACAAATACTGCTGTATTTATAAGATAAGAGGAAAGTAAATTGATTTAATTCAACTTATTCGAGTGGTCTTTATAATGAGAGAAAACAAATGTTTCATTTAGTAAGAGTTTCTATTCTACCCTCCATTTCAAAATTACAAATTGATTTTCCATGTTTATACAAAATCATTCTACAAGACTTTAAGTGTATAAACCAATTTAAAATTGTATTGTAACTGCTGGTTTTAAATTTGTTTTAGTGTAATATTCATTTCTTAGATAGAGATTGCTACAGTGTTTAATATAACACATTTTGTAGGAAACGTTGAAAATGATGGGTGCTTCCATAATACTACATCAATAGTTTTGAATAGTTTTAACTTTAACGACCTCAAGCATATATAATGGTAGAAGTTAACGTCAAACTGAAAAAAGTACAATTAAAACAGTAAAATTCTTACATTTAAACATGATTAACACTAATGTGCAAATCTAAAGTATGAGATGGAACAACAGAAACTATTGCATAGATGTTGAAGATAAATACGAGCCCGGCAACATGCCTTCTGCACATACACACGGAGCAAGAGGTTGGATGGTGTGACATAAGTGTATTCTTAATGTTGAATGGGTCTACTCTTCAAACACGAAGCAGGTCAATGAAGGGGGCGAGTTAGTATGTATCAGTTACAAATATATTATGCATTGTCATAGCGTTACTCACAACAACATTGCGCTTAGGTAATATTTGGACAACTTGAAAGGGGAGTAATCATTGAGAAACACGAAGCAAGGCGAAGTATGATGAGTGTGTTCCAGGAATTGCCCACAGCATTGTTTGATGTGCACAGGGGACGTTTCTAAATACAGATATGGTGTGTGAAGAAGAGGATGTGGTAGTTAACTGTCATTAACAACAATAGATGATCCCTACATCGTGCAATAGGCAAGATGGAACCGACGTCAAGGAGCTGGTGGTATTGGTAACACATTTAATAGAATTGCAAGATACCCAATCTCACGCATCACCGTTATATATCGACTGCATGGAACGAAGGCGTTGCTCGGTATTCATTACGTTGCGTTAAGTTGATAATCGTACATTTACAAAACTGTGGTGATGCCAATAACATCAGGACTGTACTGTAGAGGACTGAGTACTCTCTTTTTAGATGAGGAAATATTCAATATGAGTAGTAATTCTAGATGTACACTAACCTGACGAGAAGTGGGAACACTTAATGGTCATACGTGCCTCTTTTTAGAAGTGCAGTCTGCTCCGATTTCATAATAAGAATGATAATGCGTGATCACTTCGAACGGCACAGAGCGAGATAGTATTCCCCAATGATCTGTGCTGCATATTCCTCCGACTTGGATCCCAACAAGAACTTGTGGCCTTCTATAAGATGATGTCTTCAAGCACTTCCAGATGTACCAAGTAATATCCTACAGTTGACAAAAACGCTGCTGGTGGACTGGAAATACATACCACAGCAATTCTATACCAACCTTTCGAGCAGCATGGGAGCACATTGCAGATTGTGCATCGGTGTCCATGGTGATCACACACCCTTCTAACGACAATTTCATTCTTTGTATAATGTCACCATCATGAGTAGTAGTACGGTATAATTTATTGATTGTGTATAACACTATAATGTTCGTTCTTCTAATCATGTATTTCTTTCTGTTGTTTTGTGTATGATACTCTAACACTACTTCATCATATGATTCAAGTTTCGCTGATCCATACCACTTGAGAGTGATGCAGCTTACTTTCGTCGTTAAGTTTTGCACATCAGTGTAATATAACTGAACTGAATGGCAGCTTTTAATTAGTGGCTTGCAAATTGGAATCAACATAGCCTAGCTATGCAACTAAAATATTTTCTATTATGATAATTACCATTTTAAAGTATATAGTACATGGAACAATAAACTGTTTCTAGAGAATAAAAGCTAATCATTTGTATTAAGAACGAACGACACGTTTACTAGTGGCAGAAAAAATATAATTTTCTTGATTTCCTCTAAATATACGCTTAAGAATTGAAGACTTTGGAGCAAAAAACCGTGAAGTCCAAAAAGTGAAAGTGTAAAGGAGATAGCTTTACAAGGGTTTCTTATCATCTGATTTTCTTCGAACTTGGCACATATATACTAGACCAAAAATAAATCGACATGTATTTTTTTTTGTTTCTTCCGGAAAATAAGTTAAGGGAGGTAAAGGGCATATTTTCAAAAAAATGGTCCAATTGTTTAAGGGAACTACTTTAAAGAAACGTAACTCTGGGGATGCAAAGATGACTTCAAAGTAGGAAATACAGGTTTTGTCGTTTTTGTGAGAAAACGGTTGCAGGAGCAATGCTCTCTTTGAATTAACAAAGGACCGCGAGCAATTCTTACCGAAATTGGATTTCGGTGGAACTGCTGAAAACCGTGATATGTTGTAGACATGGTGTTTCTGAGAAAAGGTCTCGATGAGCACAACAACAAAATCCTGAACGTTTGGCCAATACAGGGCCAGCTTTTTGAAAACAGCCGAAGATAGTGTTATTCTAAATTTCGGTAAAAATGACCGAAACCGTGATATGAGTAGATATTGTGATCCTGAGAAAAAGTTTTAATGGACATAACCACCAATCACTAGTCGTTTGGCCACTGCAGCTCGGTTTTTAAAAACAGCTGAAGATAGTGATATTCTGAATTTCCTTAAAAATGACTGAAACCTTGATATGCTGTAGATAGTGTAATCCTGAGAATAAGTATTAATGGGCATAACAACCAATCACTTATCGTTTGGCCACTGAGGGGCCCCTTTTTTAAGATATTGATGTTCTGAATTTGGGTAAAAATGTCTGAAACACTGAATTGTTGTAAATATTGTGATCCTGAGAAAATGTCTTAATGGGCATACCCACCAATCGCTTATCATTTAGCTACTGCAGGGCCACTCTTTTGAAGATAGTGATATTCTGAATTTCGGTTTAAAAAATGAGTGATACCGCAATATGTTGTAGATATTGTGATCATGAGAAAAAGTCTCAATGAGTACAACCACCAATCACTGACCGTTTGCCACTACAGGGCCATTTAAAAAGTGTATAACCAACAATCACTTATCGCTTGAGCAGTAAAGGGCCACTTTTTGAAAACAGCCAAAGATAGTGATATTCTGAATTTCGGTAAAAAAAAAATTACTGAAACCGTGATATGTTGTAGTTATTGTGATCCTGAGGAAAAGTATTAATGGGCAATACCACCAGTCAGTTATGGTTTGGCCACTGCGGGGCCAGTTTTTCAAGATATTGATATTCTGAATTTGGGTAAAAATGACTGACACCATGACATGTTGTAGATATTGTGATCCCGAGAAGAAGTCTTAATGGGCATAACCACTAATCACTTATCTGCATGGGCTACTGCAGGGCTACTATTTTGAAGATAGTGATATTCTGAATTTCGGTAAAAAAAATGAGTGAAACCGCAATATGTTGTATATATTATGATCCTGAGAAAAAGTCTCAATAGGCCGAACCACCAATCACTGGCCATTTGCCACTACAGGGCCACTTAAAAAAATGCTGATGGTAACGGTATACTGGATTTTGGTGTAAGTGATGAAACTGTGATATATTGTAAGTGTCGTGAACTTGAGAGAAAAATGTCTAGAGCTTTCTAGGGTTTTCATTTGTACCGCAAGACAAACATCTGAATGTTGTTTCTGCTTCAATGATGTTGGCCGCTACTCTCCACATCACCTTTCCGGGTTGTGGTATATGACTTTTTATGGTTTCAATTCTACCAATTCTATACAATTCTACCAAAAATCCAAATTATCCTTACCTTCTGCTGTTTTTGAAATATGTGGCATAATAGTTGCCAAATGGCCATTGATTGGTGACTGTGCCTCTTGACACTTTTTCTCAGGATCAGGATATCTACAACATATCACTGTTTCAAGTAACTCCACCGAAATCCAGAATAAGGCTACCTTCTGTTTTTCTTTTTAAAGTGATCCTGTAGTGGCCAAACGGTCATTGATTGGTGGCTGCGCCTATTGAGGCTCTTTTTTAGGATTACAATATCTACAATATGTTACGGGTTCAAGTATTTACACAGGAAACCAGAATACCGTTACCTTCAGCCCCCTTTTTTTAAAACAAAGTGGCCCTGTAGTGGCCAAACGGTGAGAGATAGATGATTATGCAAATCCAGACTTTTCCCCAAGATTACAATATCTACAATATATCACGGTTTCAGGCAATTCCACCGAAATTCAGAATAACGTTACCTTCTGTTTTTCTTAAAATTGGTCCTGCAGTGGCCAAACAAGTGATTGGTGGTTATACCCATTAAGACTTTTTCTTAGGATCAAAATATCTACAACATATCACGGTTTCAGTCTTTTTTTTTAACCGAAATTAGTAATATCACAATCTTTGGCTGTTTTCAAAAAAGTGGTCTTGTAGTGGCCAAATGATCAGTTATTGGTGGTTATGCCCATTAAGACTTTCTCAGGGTCATAATATCTACAAGATATCACGGTGTCTGCCTTTTTTTTTTTTTTACCGAAATTCAGAATATCACTATCTTCGGCTGGTTTCAAAAAAGTGACCCTGTAGTGGCCAAACGTTCAGTGATTTCTCGTTGTGCCCATTGAAACTTTTTCTTAGGAATACCATATCTACAACCTATCACAGTTTTAAGCAATTCCACCGAAATCCAATTTCCGTAAGGATTGTGCGAGATCTTTTGTTATTTCGAAAGGGCCATTGCTCCTGCAACCCGTTTCTCGCAAAAACGACCAAACTCGTATTTCGTCCTTTGAAATCATTTTTGCATCACCAGAATCTCGTTTCTTTAAAGTAGCCCTTTTAAACAAAAGGACCATTTTTTGAAGAGGGGCCCTTTGTCCCACTGAACTTACTTTCCTGAAGAAACAAAAAATACGTGACAATTTATTTTTCTTCTAGTATATAGGTAGAAGGTTTGAAGAAAATTGGATGAAGAGAAACCCCTGTGAATCTATTTCCTTTACAGTTTCACCTTTTGGACTTAACGGGTTTTGCCCAAAGTCTTCAATTTGTTTCAAATATATCATTTAGGTGAGTTTGTTTCGATCTATTGATCGGTTTAGTCTTATCTTTTGAATATTATAACTGAACAAAATGTATAGCTTAAGAATTAATAATGATGCTGATGTATATCTTATTACCACTCTATTCACTCTCATCCTGTTAGTGTCGTAATAAAAGTCATGATGAACGTATCATTTACTATCAATTTCATTTGAGTACTTAGCGAGGTTCTCGTACAACGTTGAATTCTAAGTTTACGAAAACTAATAGTTCCTCAGGAAAGTTACACATGATGATTTACAGTCGCGTATGTAAAGTTTGTTCTGCTCCATAAAATCTATGGGTCAGTATTCCTCTTTTTTTGCGACGACTTTTGAATTATTACCCGCTAATAATATAGTAAGAGTGTTGAAATGAAATGAAATTTTGAGTTTTACGTCCCACGGGTATGCCGGTTAGGCTAAAGGAGACGGTGATGATGAGAGATGAATGAAATGATGGAATGAAGAAAGTGGGAGGAAACGGTGAACCCGGTGAACGGTGAACCCCGAGAAAACCCACGCACACGGTGTTTGTTCATCACTAAGTTCACTTGGCGGGAGCAGCCTCTGAACCTGGACCCCAAGCACCAGAGGTGAACGCTCTACCACTGAGCCACCGCGGCCCCTAGTAAGAGTATTATAGCTATTAGAGGTTACAAGTGAAATACAAATTTAGATTTATATCCCGTTGGTAAATATGTTTATAAAGTAACTCAATAGTCTTTGAGCAACTGACATCAAAATATAATTACATATTTCCAAATAACCTATACAATAAAATTTATACACACACACACACACACACACACACATATATATATATATATATATATATATATATATATATATATATATATATATATATATATATATATATATATATATATTCATTCTACGTTAAAGTATGTACTATTCTGCAAGCTTGTGAACTTACTAATCTGTTTATTTATTATAGTCTTAATACAAACTTCAAGGGAGTCTTTCTTCTTATTTGTTGACAGATATACAATTCTCCGCTACCTCATTAACTCTTTGAAGGCATGGTCCATTTCCAGTTGTTATTCTTATTCCTTCCATTGTCAAACGCATTTAAATATTTTTCACTTCCTGAAGACTACGACAGATTTTCTTTCCCTCCTGGAAGAAACGGTAAGTTAAGAGCCTTCCTCATGTATTATTTAACTAACGTTATTTGAATGTATTTAACGTGCAGTCACGGACTGCTGACGTAAGGCTAGTTGTGTTTAATTTTAGTTTAACTTCGTGAACGTTTGAGTCGTAACTTTACTGTTTAGTATCAACTGTGAACCTCAGTTACTCCCAACCAATTGAGTAACCTGGCTCATTCTCTGAAAAGTCGGGATGACTAATCATTCAATCACTTTAAATCAATTGATACTATTTTTTTTTTATAAATGTTGCGTTATATAGACATATGTTATTATTACAGTGGTTGCTATTTTCTAAACAAGTTTCGTTAAAAGCATTCCTTATAAAACTCATCTTAAAACTACGACCAACATCACACGGTCTGCTGTCTTCTTAGACTAAATATGAATTGAACTATTGTAAATAGTATATCACTGGTGATTATATTAGTTACTTTCATTTGTGTTATTTTATTTTAACTGAATAATAAATTTAGGATGTATAGTTTTTAAATTTAGGACTTTTCATAGCACATTCTTGTTAAAGTTTACTGTTACATTACATGTCATTAGACCCTACTCTCAAAGAAGGCTATGCTCTCCTCGCTGTGACGCTCAATCTTGACTTGACAGAAGATTGTATGAAGCTTCAGTAAGGCGCTACACAAAGTACGGAGTTCACACAGTTATTCGGTTTTTGAACACGAATTGCGTTAAACCAATCAAAATTTACCTGTAATTGACGGAAGCCTATGGTGAGTCCTGCATGGATAGGAAAAACATTAGAAAGTGAAGTAGCATAGTCCGGAAATTTAAGACGAAGAAATAATCGAGAGACCATTAATTTTTGACGAGGCAACCGCGAAGGTAGCAAACAATTGATTAGTATCTGTTTCTGAAATTGAAAGGTCATTTGGGTGGAAGGATTCCACCGATAACCAATATAAGATTCAACGTTTTCGTAAACAGGTGGTCGGCGAGTTTGAATGCCATGAGCATTCCAAAACGGCCTCAGCGACTACGAAAATGCTGTCATCATAATGATAAATTTGTAGGAATGGAAGTAAGTATGCGAACTTAAGAGTAATGAAAATAAACGTACCTTTGTATTTCTAAAAGCTGAAGACCTTATTTTTACGATCATTTTCGTATGTTCTCTTTTCTAGATGTAATTACAACACAGCTTGATTGATCTTACTTGTCTTTCCTTCGAAATGAACCTTTTCACTTCAAATCGCGAATGAGACCGACTTTCAATTTAAGATTAATCGAGGAGATGAACCAATATACTGGACTGTTATTCTAGGTTATACTTCTTAAGTTGTTCTATTCTTGTTTAAACTGGCGTTAAATTTAATCAGGACTAAAGGACTACCAAGCATGATTTAACATATAAGATAAATAGATTTAAGATAAAACTCAAGTTGCTTGAGTTAGATGGAATTAAGTACAACAAAAAGCACTTAACAAATAAAGTTTTCCACTCCTACAAAGTCTAACTCCGTTTCATATGCATTACATTGGTACCACACTTTGATTTTATCTGCTACGAATCAAAAAGAAGGACTAATTATATCGGAGAATTGATATTTGAGGAGTTGTTTGTAATAGAAGCCATCACTTTCCATTCACATGATCATAAGAGTAAAACCACCAGAATTTACTTTGGCCCAAGGAATGCATGCATCAATGTACTGTGTTGTTAGATGACCCACTATAGCCTACTTGATCCTCCAGCTGGTACAGTTAATAAACCAACTTAGCCGCTCTCGATTCGTTTATGCCTGAAGTCCTAATTATATAACACAGCAGTAGCCACATGATCGACTTGACAATGTGCTTCTCTTTATAAAAGATATATGTTTCATTGGTGTATCTACTAAAAGAACTGGCTAAGTTTATGTCAGACATGACACATATATTCATATAATTATTCATATTCGTATTATTCACACTAACTAAAGTACCCGGCGCTGCATGAGAAGAATAAATTTATGGAAATTACTTTAGAGTATGTTTGAGTCTTTCTTTCTCTCTCAATGATGCGAATTTGAATTGAAATGAAATGATAAACACCTACTTCGACCCTAAACAGTTTAGAAAATTCCTTTGAAGGAGTGGAGTGATCAATCTTTTTCAAACATTTAAACACTCTTTCCTCTTTAGGATAAGTATTTCTATCATAGTGCAATGATAAACATCCAGATCAACCCAAGTAGTAATCTATTTCAAAGAAAAACATTTAAACGGTTGAGGCGTTTGTGAGATATTCCAATTCCAGCGTAAATTTCCGTACGTCTTTTAGAATACGCATGTTAATGAACGTGAAGTGATAGAAACCTAATTTGAGCTAAGCTGTATGTTCGAAAGTATATTTGAATCTGTTCAGATGCTTTCCCATAGTGTTGAAACAGATGAAGAAATATTACATACCTTTCCCGGTTTAGAGGCAGGATTTTTGAAAACACATGAACAGGCGTCATCTTGTTTTGAGTAAGAATTTTATATAAAAGTCTCAAACTTGAGGTGGTTGTGACATATCCCATTTTTCACATAAAGTCTAATGTATCCTTCACATATATAGAATACACAATTTAATGGAAATGAAATGACAAAAACCTAGCCTTATTCGAGTGCTACATTTGAAAATTCATTTGAAACGAAAAAATAGTATACATTTCTACAACGCATATAAACGTTGAAATCCTGGTATTCTCGCTATTTAATAAATAATGCATGGAAGTGGCCCGTCTAGAGTCGAAAGTTAAATATGTTTCATTATTAATTTTATAAGATTCAACCATTTCCCCGTGGGGATGAATGTAGACTTAAATTTCGGGAGAAAAAATACAGAAATCCTCCCGCCCTCTTCCTAGATGAACTTTTTCAAAGAGTTGATTACGTGTGGCATTATTTTTTAACAAATAATATATAGAAATTTTCAACTACGTAACGTGATTGGTTCCTTATAAATTACATGCGTCGTCCCCTTAGAGCACGTATTTTAATTAAAATAACAAAAAACATTTTGGTCAGGTGAAAATTATGTTCCAAAATTCGTTTCATTACTGTTCATCCATCATCCGTGATGATCAAACATATTACGTCCATGCTTTGTTTATATTTTGAGAACAATATGAATTACTTCCTTTTCCCTTCAGAAGCAGTATTCTCTATGGCAATGAATCACATGCTTACTTCTTTTTAATATAGAGTTTATATGCTAAGTTATATATTTCTAATATATGACACTTGTAAAGTATTTTACTTTTAGCTTTATTTTCGAATTGTATTCTCTCCTTTTAAAACTTCTGAAAAGCCTATAATCTCTTGTCTACCGTTATATTGAACTACAATTACAAAGCTAAGAGTAAGGATTTGATATATGATTACAAAGGATAATGTTACAAATAAACAGCTGACGGAAGAAATCATTGAACGTATATCACAATGTTGCTCTTTGATATGTTTTTAGAAATTGCCTACCAAAACTGTGCAACTAAGAGGGAAAAATAAACTATTCTAATGATTTCTTACTAAGGGATGTTTCTGTTTCCGAAAATAAAAAAAAAATGTGAACGTAAAAAAAATGTAATGTTATTAGTAATTGTTTCATTTTGTCCTTCAGGTCAGTTGCTTGATATAAAATTTGATCTACTTAACATTGAAGTATCGAGTGTGGACAATATTGAAAGTGTAAGTTGCGCTCCGGTTTGCTCTTTGCTTTCTCTTTCGTCAATAACTTTTTATTTTCTCTTATAATCTATTATTTTAAGTCTATCTGACTAAATCACTTAACACTATTGATTCTTATTATTACAATTACATTACAATAATTTTTACAACTACAACACTAAAAGAATAGGTTTGTGGAAAATAATAGAACACTTTTCTCTTTTAAATATGCATATTAATGAAATCGTAATGAATAGTACCCATAATGTAACCTTTTCATTGGGATATATTTTATGTATTCCTATTCCCTTAAGATGTGTCCTTTAGTCCAAGTGACATGATAAAAACCAAGGTGGATGATAATTATGCTCCAAAACTAATTTTAAATAATTCAGACATTGTCCTGTGATATACATCACAAACAAAAGACAATGCCAATTTCTTCAATACGCCAAAGTAATTAAAGAAGTAGCATCATCCGCCCTTAAAATATTTATTCTCGATTTTATCCGAACATACGTGTATTTATCGTCCTATTCTACTAACTTGGGCTGGAAGATCATTTGAACTGTCATCAAGTATTTTATATGTGTTCACTTTCAACCCCCAACCTTGTCCGAAATATTTCACGCACAGCAAATTGGTTGTGGAAATGGAAAGTAATTGAGTTCCTTCTCGCTTTCGGTGAGATGCTCATGACAATGAAAGTTTAACACCTGCATTATAGGCAACCATCATTGTTTTAGGTTATGATGAGTTGCCTAACGTGCTAGGGGCTATTGTTAAATTTTCCAATAGGATAAACTGTAACGTCGCAACTCAAAATATTGTGCTCTTCCGATTGGTCTAGTAGACAGCGCGAGACTTTGCTGAGTGAGGTCTTGGGTTAGAGTCCTGGTAAGAAACCCTTAAAAGTTGAACTCTGATAGCCTCGCTGCTAAAAACACGTTACACTCGAAGAATCAAACTATATCTGTTGAAATCGCAATACTTCAACATTCTCTTTGTCTAGACTATTTGACTTTTGGCTGACGGAAGTAAATAGGTACAATTGTTTTCCAAAACGGTATTGCTCCAAGTTTTTAATATTATCAGTTAAATATTTGTAATTATAGAGAAAATAGTTCTGTCAGCAAATCAAGTATTTTCTCTATCTGAGAGAAGTTTGATGAACTGCCATATTTTCGTCAATACAATAATCCTGTCACTAAAGAACTTAAGTTGTTACTGGTAAAAAAGAAGTCACATACATATTTCCCAGGCATCTTTTCACACTAAATTAATACCATTCAGGGAGCTAGACAGAGACCGAGAAGAGATTACATTCTGACAATGTCAGTTCCGGGATAATGATGGATGCAACAAAATCTCCCAGACAAGTATTGTTAATTTCTGATAGGTTGTCAAAGATATATTTAATCTGATGTTCTCGACGTAGTATACGACACTCTTTGTGTTGGCGAGTTCCAGTGGTTTCTTTTGGCATGCGAGGTGCACTTGATCTAATAGAGATGGCAATGTATTGTTCTGCCCGGCGGCAACAACTTGTGGTGCACAATACATTTATAATCCTACCAAATTTACAGTAGAGCTTTCCAAGACATCAGTATGAAATTTGTCACAGAATGTGATGCTTCTTCTAACTTTAACCATGATCGATTTTCCACAAAGTTGTATGTTATCCACCTTTCATTACTTGTGATCGACGAGGTTAGAATCGGGTTTGTTACGTTCAAGTAGAGATTTACTGATGCAAATTCGATTGAGTAAATGTTTATGAATCTGACCATATAGTACCCAAATGTCGAGCTTCTTGTTATAGTCAGCTTTCTCCGAAAGGTTTAACTATCCTTGGCAATGTTGAAATCATTGGCGAATAAATTTAAAGTTGTTTTCGTTTCGTCATCTGAAACCAAATAACAATTGTTAGTGTAAATTTTAATACACCTTGTTTCTCACAGACAATGAAGGCAGATCTGGCGATGCAATTTTGCTGGGTAGAGCCTCGTATGACGCTGAATGAGTCACATAATTTCTCTGTTAGTAAAGCATTAGATCCAGGGTTCTTGAATATTCTGTGGATTCCTGTAGTGAGAGTAATGAAGATGAAGGAACTGGTGACAAACAGAGGAGTTACAGATACAAGAGCATTAGTGATATCGCAGGGAAAGTTCCTGATTTATTATGTAGAGTAAGTGCTAATTACAATTTATAACCCCGAGTGATGTAGTCGTAAGAAAAGGTAAAATAAATAACCAATATGCTAACAGTTAGTTGCTTCTAACGACTATTTTTTTCGAAATTTCTTTGTAACAATAGTGATGTAGGCAATTTTGTTGCACTTATCCTTATTTACCTACACAATGAACATGTTATATTTAGACTATATTATTGTGAAATAGATTATAATAATATATTATATTTAAGGACTAGATTAAATAGCTTTTATTGAATAGGTTGTTGAGAGTAAATTAAAAGTAATGAAAAGGCAAGGTTCAATAAAATCGGTCCTGTACATAACTGTTTCATATAAATTTGTACTCAGCACTTCAAAAAGGTGGAAAGTGCATTAATATATATTCAGTAATGACGACTTCCTCTGACGTTCCTAGTGAAGAAGACAATTTTACCGGATGACGATGACCGATTCTTCAAACTAAATGTTCTGGATAGTAGTGAAAGTTAGTCAGGAATACCGTGAAAACGTGGTAATTGATGTCATCATGAATTAAAATTACTTAACAATATGCTTGCGCCCATAATTTTAACTTAAACGAACGTTACTTTCAAAGAAGCACTTTAGTAGTAAATGTAAATAAAACATATTTTCGTGTCAAAATAGTGAAGTGCCAATCCATCTTATTATTTGAATTAAATTTTCAATTAACGTGAACTGTTGTTTTGCTATTAATGAGTTAGGTAGCAAGTATATGTATTTATAAAATCCATTCCTTTCATAAATTTTAATGAAACTTTCGAAAAAGATAAAAAAACATGCTGGTAAGCTGTCAAAGTTTGTGAGGTCATTTACAATAACAGACAATGTTCAATCTTTGACTATATTAGTATTTTTACCTTTATAATTGTTGTTATACCTTTTCTTATAAACATTACGCTCCCTTCCTTTCATTACCTTTTAATGAGACTCTGTATTCGGTAGAAGTGTTACATATTGTCATAACTTTTGCTATGTTGGAGTAACAGATAGAGTGAAGACGAACACAAACCCATGTTAACAATCAACAAATATTTATTCCTGAATTGTCTTTCTTCCAAATAATTACCAGATGATATGGAATGTAACTGTATACATATATTTGAATATGAAATTAAATTAATCAAGCTTTTTTGTAATTAATATTTTTATTTGGAATTGTTATAAAAGTGTTAAATTTTAGATATTATAACAGTCGACATGTGATTTTATTCATAAAATTATAACAAGTTGAACGAGAGTTTAAATCGTCTTCGGTTTTCTGCTACAAAGATTGTAATATGTGGGGTCGTAAAAATCACGTGATGATTTTAGAGGAATGAATGTAAAAATGGTTAAGAAAAGTTTTTATTAGAACTTGTTATAATACTGGAGTCGTTACCTTCAAAATGCATAACATTCTTACTTGTGCGTGTGCAATCGGTAATGGTTCATGAATATGTACTTTTGTTCGAAACCAGTTTGTTATTACATTCTTCATCATCAAATAAATAGGCCTAATATTATAACTAAGTTACAACCAATTATTCTGTATAAATTTACATTAAGTGACTATTACACATAACTGAGAAGCCAAATCAAGTTAACTCTTTTACTTACATACAGTGGCAATGCTCTGTTGGGGAATGTGTCCACGAGTGCAATCGCTCGCTCCCTCACTCCTGACTCAAACATATTGTACTATAATCAATATCAAGTAATATAAAATTATTTTTGGAGTTAAAAAATAATTATCTTCACAAAAATATGTCTCTTCCTGACCGAATAAAGCTCGTCTTCTCATTGTTTACTAAGCTTGGCATCCTAGTTAAATGATTGTTTTGTTTTATACGATGGGTCACAAAACGGTCTTTTAACACTTTTCATCATTTTTTCACATATTACCATCTAAAAGCAGATCTCCACAGATAAGTAGCTTTAATGTCAAAGGAATACGGTTTATCATAATTGCTTAGATTTACTTTTTGTGTCCCACGTTTTAATACACAATTGTAGTCAACAGGTGGCAAAGCTTCTCATCTGAAAGATAATGTCTTTCCGGTGGTTTGGAAATTGTAGTTAACAAATCCATTATTTAATTTCAAATATCACAGCATCTGAGGCATAGCAGTGAAAGACTTTAGTTTGCTATAAATATATAAATCTTCCTGAAGTTCTCAAATTTACCATTTACTTTATTACTGTTAGGCGTTCGATTGCTTCGGAATATTTAATGAAATGTGACTTAACTTTCTGTGAGCATAAGAATATTTTCTATGTATAAGAAAATAGTTCGAATAGTAGAAAATATTTTCTGAGGCAAATCAGTTTCAACTTGCATAATATGGATAAATTAATAGAATTTTAATTGAAATATTTTCACAATGTATGTTAAGATGCATTCTGTAGCTAATTACAAATTGGAAGTTACACCCACATGATTTATTTCATATTCATGTTGAATATCTTTAGGCCTCTAAGGCATCAGTGTGCGTCGTTACGATAATTGAGAATCTGCCCAAATGAAAAATGTAAAACACATTTAGTCTAAATACAGGTTGTTCAAAAGAAGTTTTGCAAACTTATGGAAAAAAGTATTCATTTTTATTATTGTGTATGTTTTTTTTTTTTTTTTTTTTGCCTTCAATGTTCGAAATTACTGCCGTATTTTTCTTCATACATGTGGACATGTTGAACCAAACTGTTGAAAACTCTTTCCAATGATACATATGTGAAGTTATCTACACAGCAAAGAATATTGAGTAATGCATCCTTCAATACGGAAACACGTCTCATCAGTCCAGTATGAAGGAACAAGGTCTATCCTTTCTGGCGTTACAGATTCCATTAACCAATGACAATAGTATTTTCGGACATGCATGTCTTCAGGCAACAATTGCTTAGCTGCTCTATTTAGTTATGGGTACAGTAATAAATAATTGCACAAGGCTGTATATGCACTGCCAATGGGAAAAAGGAAAAACTACAACTGAACATTTGGTCTCATATGCAATGCAGCTTGCACATCGATCAACCTTTCTTCTGTTAACAATCTTGCCCGACTGCTTTTCTCTGCGACCATTACACTATATGTCTCCTAGAGCTTACTGTACTACTGCTTGATGGTGAATTTCTTTAGAACATATGTTTCCAACTTAACTGTATAGGGTATCTGCGTCAAAGTATAACTACTGGTGCAGATGTACTTTTTTATAATGAATGTACAACCTTGTAACATATAGCCTATTGCTGGTCTGTAATACAGCACCTATAACAGAAAGGAAAAATCATTACTTTTCCCATAAGATTGTGTAACTTTTCGAACATACTGTATCAGCTTCAAGCGTAATGTCATTCACAATGCACTGCAACGAACTATAAGTAACTGGTTAATGGGCTTAAGCTCTTTAATAAGTTCATATTAGAAAGTTTATTTTATATTTCTGTTTCATGGATAGAATGACTTCCCAAATATAAATAAACCTTTTTGATGTCCTGTTAATTTACCTCTACCAATTTTAACGTCTTAAACATTTCATGTCAGTTAGTTCATAGATTTAATCACTGATGCTTAAGAAAATATTAATCGTATATTACTCTTATGCTAGTCGGGTAATGATGTGTTGTGATTAAATAGCTCGAAAAGTATTAACATAATAAGTTCCATTAGCAAAATTTACAGTTCATTGCACAGTACTATGAATTTTGTTTAATATTACCTTTTTTTTATTTCAGAGGCATATTGATTATGAAATGCGACTTTGATTTCACGTTATATCCAGTAGATGTTCAAATCTGTGTGATTGATATTTTTGTTCGTAAGTGTTTAGTTTCTTTAAATATAATTAAAACACATAAAATATTATTGCAACTATGTATAATGAATTTTTCTGTATATAACCAGAGTGACTTACTTCTTATAGATTCATTTATTCTACAAAGAATATGTTGATTGATCACGACCGCTCGGCAATAAAGCGTTATTCTACAAGGTAAGCGATCTTAAGTCCGATTTCAAACATGCTAGATTGTGGCGGACATTGTATTCTCTGGTTTGTTCTTTATTATTCGTCCTCCTAGTACTATTTTGTTTATTTGACTAGCCATTACTATTGACTTTTATTTATCATATATCACCTTTAGCCTAAAACGTAACCCTTAGCACAAAAACTGTTTCTGTAAATTGGTTGGACTTCCTAATAGAACTCTTGAATGTTTCTTGGGTCCCTACTTCACGTAGTCGGATCTTCATCTATGTTGTCGTACACTTGAACTGATTATTTCCAACACATGACTAACTGCAGTTTATTTCCATGTCTTTCTACAACGATTAGGAATAATATTTTACTGTTTATATTTATGTACGTACATATGTTGATTGATTAATAATTTACCATATTGACATAATACGAAACATTTGTCTATGATTTAAAGCGAGTTTTAAACTACGTGGGGCTTTAACGGGAACCGAACTAAGTTTACTTCACTAAAGGCTGTTGATGGAATGTTGATTTCAAGAAGTACTTGCTAACGATCCGGAGAACATAGCAAGTTGAGACAAAAATGATCTTACTTGTCTCTTGTTATTCTTCATCTTAGTAGTGCTAAGAATCATTAATATCCTTCACAGTGTCCCTTCTTTGGTACATAATAAGGAGTGTGTGATACAACGACAGATACAGGGCAATCATATTGACATGTATTAGAGAATGTTAAGGCAATGAAGGTTGCATGTAAATACATGAATCGTGTTATTGATTAATAAACATTGATTAATATAATTAAATGGTTTTTAATATTATTATATGGTCTGAAACTTGCATTTAATTAAATGTGAGGGTCCTAAGAGCTAAAGGACCTTTCTAAATAGACTTCGTTTCATCCGATGACATATATAATGCTGTATTCTTTGAAATATTCCCATCTGCATACATTTACTTTGACTTCTAACAACGACTTTTCATGGTTTCCAGAACCACCACATTTATTTATAATGCTTCACATAATTATGCCCAACAAATAATCTTAATCACTTTTGTTTCTATGCATCTTTTACTATTTATCACAACGCTTTGCATCATATGTAATCAATAAACTTCTTCGCCTTCAAACACTACTTCAAGTTCGAGCTCAATGCCTATACAGTGCTGGTTAAAACCGCGGAAATAATATTATGTTATGATATAAATTCTGGATTAATAGAGCTCTGTTTAATTGAAATAAATTATATCGTACATTTTCCTAATAGTGGTAGATATGCTCTTAGTTGGTTCACTGATTACCAATTACATAAATAGTAAGTAGTGGGTTTAATTGAAAACGAATTGAAATGAAATCTTTGAGTTTTACGTCTCACGATTATGCCGGTTAAGCTAAAGGAGGCGGTGATGATGAGTGATGAAAGAAATGGTGGAATAAAGAAAGTGGGAGGAAACGGGGAACCCCGAGAAAACCCACGCACACGGTGTCTGTCTACCACAAAGTTTACTTGGCGGGGGCTAGGATCGAACGGGGGACCCCAAGAACCAGAGGTGAACGATCTACCACTGAGTCACCGCGGCTCTGAAAGAAAATGGAAAAAGGGGTTTAATAAACAAGTAATATTAAAGGGAACGAGGCATATAATATATTGAAAACAATAGGGAATGCCGTATAATGAACATAATCTTTCTAACTTGTGACCTACAGCAACATAAGAGAACCGAAAAGCATGATGATTTAGTTCAAAATATATAATCATGGATCAGTAACATAACTTTAGAACATTAATTTACTTCAATTCAATACACTTTTTTGCAATATTTTGAATGCTTTATTCTTCTAACACGCTTATAGACGAGATTTCCTAAATAATATATTGTGTTAATTGCAGACGGTGGAACCAAGAAACGTTTATCATTGTCATGGATGGAAAAAAGAACAGTGGAAACAAAGACAATACAACTTCCCATGTATGATATTAAAATTTGTAGCGATCCAGATGTAGCACAACTTCCATATCAAGGAGGTAGGTTGGTATCAACGTTGTAATAATGGGAGTGAATTATCTATTATTTCTTCTATAAAGGTCTGCTTAGTACCAACTTATATATTGACGATTTAGATTATACGACAATGTTAGTTCCAATTTTGTTTTACCTCCACGCATTTACCTAAATTCTAAATCCAATCGTTGGTAATGCCTCCTGTGAAAGAGGATTTTTCCAAATGTTTATTCCATATCATTAAATTCGAAACTTTATTTTGGTACGGTTTTGCAAACTCTTTTACTCTCTCCGCACCCAGAACTCCTATTATGCACAGTTTCTTTTCTTCATTTTCGATAACGTCATACGATGCATAAATTTATTGACAACATTTGAACCTTCGCTCCTGTGCTTAGGCTGCGAATTTGAACGGAAACTGAACAAAAAATATATCACTCAATCCAAGCGCTGACCATGTTTAAACATTCATTTTGAACAGTGCAACAGTTCTTCTGTCCGGAAAAGCCCTTTCCCCATTAGAATATTGATTTCAATCAAAGTCTATTGATTCAAGGTGAAGTGAAGTTCTAACAAAGTTGAAAATTATTTATAAACGGTTCAAGTATTCTCGGACTTACGCCACTTTGTGGATAGATTGCGTAAAATTATTATTTTTTAAAAATAAATTTCCCTTTCCGTTGGAATCTCTAAAAAGTCTAGGTTATATGTCTACTAATATTCTAATAAGGATTTTACATTCCTAACATGTAGGCTCGTGACGTTCTTTTATATTTTGTGTGCATTATATATATTATTCTATATGAGATCAGAACCTACTGTTTGAGGTAGAATCAAACCATCACAATGCTTTAAAAGTTTCGACGGACCCTTCTCAGGGAATCAAACTTCAGAACCCAGGCACTAGAGACATGCACACCAGTCTCTAGTTAGCGGAAATGGCATAAAAACAATATCGTTTGACAACCTTTGCGCTAGGTGTCACCGAATCTTGCCACAATACAAACTACTCGTAGTTGCTCTAAAAAAGAAGTATCATTTTCAATGACAGCGAAATCGATTATGCTCACCCCATTTTGGCTTCGGATTGTCAAGTGATTTTTTCAATTTAATGACATTCTTTAAATTCTGATCTGAAACATAAATAACAAGGAATTAGCCATTGGATAATAATATATTCAGTATATGCCATAGGCCTTGCTTTCAGTATTACTGAACCAAATTTTAAATACCTTATTCAGCAAAAAGAACAGATGTTTTTCAAGCAATGTTGCAACAATACTTTTTTTATACCTCGTAATAAAAAGTTAAAAAAACTATCGATTGCACACCAATTAATGTACATATTTATTATCAATGTAAATATAAAATGGATTCAAAATAAATAAATGAATAACAGTGAAAATTTAACTGGATTGGTCGTCAGCGCAGAACTGAGGTTCCACCAGATTTGCTTTCCTCTCGCCTGCTGCAGCAAGGTAGGAAATATAAGATTTTAGTCAAGGGAAAAACTGTGATTTCGTAAAGGCAGACATTGAAAGCTCTGCTCTGTAAGGCGAGTGGATGCAACAAAGTGCCAAGCTAGAAATCGTGACCAGCGGGTCTGTGACTTACGTGCACTATGTAGTAATATCTCTCATGGACATCAATCAGGTATGCAGATTCGATACTATATTAACTAAAATTTATGTTCGGTCGTTCCTCATTCGCATACAGACATAAATTTCTATAATTATTTTTTGAAGTGTTGCTGTTCGTATTAATTGGAAAGACAGGTGACTTTACGGCTACATTATACAGCCGCCTCTGCATAAATTTATTCATAGTTAAGATATTATTGAGCTAGGTAGGTGGGCATTCCTGAGTAGGAGAACTAAACCTGTCTTACTGCAAGTCTCAAAAGAGGAAACAAAACTTACTAATAAGGAGAAAGAAGGAAATTAGAAAGCACATAATGTAACAAAAGAAAGTCTAATGGATGAAATTATGAAAGACCATAGGACAGTCTAAGTAAGATCTAATTAGTAGTGTAAACATAAGCGATCTTGTCAAATTCAGCATTGATAAGTTCAGTAGTGAGTACTGTTGACCAAGGTACAATAGATTTGAAACTTCATTTTTGATGAAACTTCATTACACTTCATTACTAGTTTTTATATCAATATTATCATTTCCTTATATTCATACGCACATGATCTCAGCCTCACAGAAACCATAGCAAGGGTTAAATCAAATACCCTGAGTATTATTTGTATTTCAGATTACATTTACACATCGTACGCAATTTATGTTGAACTCACTATCTAATGTTTCACAGATTTACGGTATATGTGTTATGGCGTAACATCATCAAGAATAAATAACCACAAACTTTTCTATGCGTTGATCACATCGCAATTTTGTTCTCTCTCTGTAACTATAATTACGGTAGGTAAGTAGATTAGAATTTTCCTTTGTCTAAAATATCAGACAATACAGGATTATGAACCATAGTGTGAGTGAATTGTATTTTTGCACGTACTACCAGCTTAATACATAAACATAATTTCAATTTAGCTTTAATTTCGTTGCAGATGCTATTCTTGAAATGCGTATCTTTGTAATGTTGCAAAGACAGATAAAAAGCTTTGTGATTCAGATGTATATTCCAAGTACTATCTTTGTTGTCTTGTCTTGGGGAAGTTTCGTCATACCACCTGATGTGATTCCCGGACGCATGTCTCTACTCGTCACCATTCTGCTCTCATTAATTACCATGATCATTGCTGACAGGTAAAGATAAAACATGTAATTAAGATTACAAGTATTTTAGAGATTATTATTACAAGTACTTGTTACATCGTTAGGTTTATATTGTAGTGTATGATAGAGACGGTATACAGGTTATTTCTTTTTCCTTATGTTCTTATTACAAAAGTACTATACAGGTTCTTTGTACACTATGATACAAATAAGTAGTTCTTTCTCTATGAGGTTGGATGTCCTGCGAGTAGCAGCGCGGAGGTCTTTGATGTTGACGGTTAGGATTCTTCAGCCTGTAGCAGCGTGTAGGGGTCATGGTGATTCCTGTCCAGTGGAACTCGCAGACGAAAGAAATCTCATGCTCAAAGCAACGCTGAGGTAGGTTGATGCTTCGTGCCCAGTGAAGTACGGAGACGAAAGTAACTTCCTGCCTGTAGCAGATCGACAGTAGATAATAACTCTTGATTAGTGCAGCCCGGAGATAGGGTAGAAACCATTTACCCAAAACAGCGCAGAGGTAAGGTTAGGGAGTCTCTCTTGCCCAGAGCAGAGTGAAGGAAAAGGTAGAAATGATCGGGATCCGTCCATCGACGAGCTCTTTTATAGCAGAAGTTTGAGGGGGAGTCTGTGGAAAGGGTGCAGGGATACATCGTGTCTCTCCATGTCGTTCTTCGTACTTCGTTAGTGGCTTCTGTCGGCTGCCTGTGATTCTCGTGGAGAAACACATGCTGTTGTTTACAAATTTGAATACATATTACAATATTCTCGTAAATTTTTAAGTGAGTTGCATTATATTACACTTGTTTGATTACATAACTGAAATGACTTTTGTAATTTTATGTCTCATGTATTGCTAGTGGGTTAAAGATTTATTGGTTCAGTGGTGGAGTTCTCACATCTGGTGTACTAGATCACTGGTTCAATCCAAAGCAAAGTAATTTGGAGCGGATAATATCATGTCTATAAAGTTTTGTCGAAGTTCTCCCGTTTTCTCCCACTTTCTCATTTCGGTAATTAGTTCAGAATCATTCCTAATTACTCTTTAATTACTCTTTCTTAGTCTAAAGGGCATAAACTTGAGATGTTAAATTAAAGATTAAATTTTATTTCATTTTGCTAAAGAACACATATGGTTGATAAAACTGAACGATTATGAAGTAATCGCGGATTGAGAATGTGGGAAAAAACCGGAGTATTAATTGAAAATAGTAACACGTGATGAAAACCGCAAGCTATGCGGACTGGAAACGAACCAGGAACTATTCTCTCCGAGGTAAGAAGTCTATCACTGGACCACCATGCACTCTTTGATTAAGTAAAGTTGTTATGTCAATTGGTTTGTCACTGACAAAAATATTTATGTAAAGAATTGCTTTCGTGAGGAATGATACTTTAGTATTTGAGTAGGAACCCCCTTCATTTCGTAAATATGGCTGCTTACACTATTCTTTCCGCTGTCAATACAGTATATTACTTTCTTTTCTAGTATTAAAAAGATACAATCATTAAGTATGTACTAGAGATATATATACATTATTATTATTATTATTATTATTATTATTATTATTATTATTATTATTATTATTATTATTATTATTATTATTTTGTTACTGTTTTCTAGGAGTAGCTCACCTCCAGCGTTAGAGATCACTTGCTCCGAAGCATGGTTGCTGCTTTGCATAATGTTTGTTTTCATGGCTCTTCTGGAATATCTGTTTGTATTGTTCCTGGGTCGGAGATCTTTCGGTGATCGAACAGACGCATTACAAAGAGGAAAGTTCTTTCAATTAACAGCTCTTTTTCCTATAACATACACAAAGGTAATCACTATTAGTTGTTTCTTTATGGAACTGAATTTGGATAAAATATTACTTCTCGATATCTGGCCTGGAGAAGTTATTCATATTAATGAAACAGTTATTGTTACGTACTTTCGTTTCACCAAGACCTTATAAAAAGAAAAACGTCTCAAAATATCTTTTTGTGTTCTTCTTCAGTACTCTTCTATTACGCTATTATCATTTTCTAATAATTTGATTTGTTGGTAAGTATATTTAGAATACAAATTCTGTAATAAAATGTTCTACCATTAAGAACAGTTTTTTATTGTAATAATCCTCTAAACTAAGCAAAAATGGTGAAAAAACAAAACAGTGTTACGTAACAAAAGGGGGAGGGATTTGACCTTGCGTTACGAAGGGCGAGAATGGGACGAAAAGGGTTAAATTGGTCAAAAATAGCGTTACGTAATATGTGAACTGCCTCCTTCATGTTCGTTTGAGACGCATATATATATATATATACAGGTAATAAAATAAAACATAAATGCAGTTTATAGTTTGACTATCTTAACTAATGACAAATTATACAATTAAGGTTGATTTAAAAGGACACTTTTTGCCGATAGATGTCACTACAGTCTTCGCATCTCATGTATTTTTTACCTTTCACAAGAATTCACGATTTCTCTTACAAATTTCAACCTAGAGACTTCTGATTTTTAGAGAAGAAACTTCATAACTTATCGAAGCCAATAATCCATTGCAATTTTGTACTTAGAAATTTCTTCATTGTTGACATGGCTTGATTTTTGAAATGGATATTCAAACCTTTAACAATATAACTCTTTCAACAATGAAGAAAATCCTAAATAAATAATTGGCACCGATTATTGCCTTCGATAGATTATGAAGTTCCTTGTGTAAAAATTCGAAGTCTTGAAACTTGTGAGAGGAATCGTGAATTTTCGTGAAAGGTAAAAACTACATAAGAGAGATACGAAGACTGTAGTGACATCTATCGGAAAGGCTTGTCCCTATACACCAACATTAACGAATAGTAGCAGATATTGTTGTAGTTTGTAGCAAGCCTTGACATTTGTGAAGACATTTTGCTTTTATGGGAGATATTATCAGATGAATAGTGTTTTCACTCTTATAAAATATATTTAAAAAGTCACAATTTAACAATATTTTGCATTGTACAATACAAGGTGTGCCCAAAATATTTATCTAATTCAAATATTATAACTTGAAAACGGTTAATCGTGTTTGAGTCTAATTAAGCAGTATTCAACTTCACACACGTGTTACGTTCGTACATATCTCTACATATCTATCGATTTCACAGTAATGTTTTGATTTAACCAAGGAGCAGTATCACGTGTAGACGTCGTAAAAGGTTTTGGTTCGTTTGACGTAATTTTTTCTCAATTAAGGATCTTCACTACAGCAAAATTAAACTACCGCTAATTTTAGAGTTCTGTAATACCTTCAAAACAAATAAAAAATATTCGAAAAGCAGAAACGTAGTGAAGTAGACAATACGATTTTGCATGTGATATCTTTAATACAATTCACTTATCTGCTTTTAGTATCCCGCTATTTACAGAACCCGCAAAAAATGCTAAATCCTTCTACAGTTGCAAATTGAAAGATGATAGATGAGTTGTAATAACGACATCACATGCAAAATCGTATTATCAAGTTCACTACTTTTCTGGTTTTCGAGTATTTTTTATTTGTTTTGAAGATATTGCAGAAAAACTGAAAAATTAGCAGTAGTTTAATTTCGCTGTAGTGAAGATCCTTAATATTGAAAGCGAAAGTAGTAGAAAGCTATAACTTACGTTGTTAGTAGACAGATCAGAGTAGGGATGTTGCTCTTGGGAATATTCTTGAAATGCTTAATTAATTGTAGAAACGAAGATTCTGGTAATCTATTAATCTATTACTGTTTTATTCTGTAGAGATCCCGATCAATATTGAAACTGGAAATAGTTGATGTCTAGCACTTCCGACTACAATACCACCGGCATCAACGAAATAAATTTCTAACTATTGCCCCTTTTCATTCTCGCCAGAATTGATGATGATTAGTGAATTAGTTCTTGAGATCCTTTTATCTCCTGGACTACTAATACACATAGGAATATATAGATAAATAGAAGAGAGAGAGAGAGAGAGAGAGAGAGAGAGAGAGAGAGAGAGAAATGACGTCTTTAAGTTTTACGTCCCACGATTATGCCAGTTAGGCTAAAGGAGACGGTGATGATGAGAGATGAGTAAAATGGTGGAATGAAGAAAGTGGGAAAACCCCGAGAAAACCTGCGAGCACGGTGTTTGTACACCACAAAGTCCACACAGCGTGAGCTGGGATCGAACCAGGGACCCCAAGCACCGGAGGTGAACGCTCTTCCACTGAGCCACCGCGCCCCCCAGACAGTGAGAAAGAGATGATAAATATGTATACAGAGGAGTTTTGGTAAATCATACTCCTTCAAAAGGAATACATATTTTTCTTAAAACAAGAACTACATTCAAAATAATTGTAGTTATTTCAAGTTTTCAGTTGACAAGTATTCAATATGACCTTCCTGGCCAAATATAATTAAGTGGATAGTCGAAATCTTCCCATACGTTGGACAATGACGGGAGTTGGCAAGCGATGACATTAACATATATCGCTACTGCACACAAGTGACACTTCCCGCCAAACAAACGAAATTTGAATACTTCTCCGTTTGAATGCCAGACGATTAATTTCAATTGAAGACCAATGTTTTTCAAAACTCGATAGAGCACAAAACATTTTTTTTACAACAATTGCATTTTTGTTCTTATTGTACATAACCTCTATCGAGTTCTGACAAAACTTTCATGGTTTAGTATTATACACACATGACACATTTCGATATTTGTCAATTCTGATTTCACAACTCGATTGGTTGCATAAAAAGCATACCAGAAGAAAACACACCTCCGTTTCTCAAAATTTGCTCCATCGAATTTTGAGAAAACGGTACACAATTCCATCCTTTTTCAACTATAATTCTTTGAATTAGGGGGAAAAATTTAAAGTTATTGATTTTAATTATTATTATTAGTTTTAATTCTATTATATTAGCCGAACTTAAGGTAACTTTTTCAATTTTCAGGCAGTGTCAAGACGACTATCATTGATTTCAAAGTTGAAGAATGGATGCAGGAAGTGTTTCAGCCAGGACAGAAGTAGTTGGTGTATTCAAGACAGGATATCCTTTGCTCTTTTCCCTTTGTTATTCGTAGTGTGTTTGATCATATACATGACTAGTATTATTACGGGCTATTACGTGCACAGTGCCAATAAATTTCTTCCCGACTTTGATCACTGCTGGAAGAATTATGAAGATAAAAATAAGTGATGAAGAACGAAATGCTTATTGTTAACCTCATTTCATTTTGTCACTGCCATTCTTAATATCTATCTCCAATGACCTATCGTATTACAGCCGATCTTTACTCTGCAATAATGGAAAACATTTATTGAAGCTGTTTGTTTCCAGGATAAGATTCAGATTCCAGATTTGTCAGCCTCATGACAAAATTCCGAATAATTTTATGTTCCACATTAATTATTAATTAGAAAGAACTTATTATAGGAAAACAAAAACACAACCAAGTGTATGATATAACTTAATATGTGTTACTTCAACACTCAGTGATATTACACGAATCTATCAACACAAAACAAATAAAACCATTTAAGCAAGTTTCATAAGAAACAGGAAAATAAGCAACATAAATATATGGTAATTATCCAAAAGAAATTAATTATCCAAATGTTCAGGCTCACAAATCCGAATATAAATAAGCTATGGTGCGATATATATATATATATATATATATATATATATATATATATATATATATATATATATATATATATATATATTGTTAATTACTTTCAAAGAAGTTGGTACTTGCTTTTGGAATATTTATATTTTATTCTTTTAGGAAAGAAAATTGGTTCTTACCAAATGCTTATAATTTATATCGATTAATAATGAAGATACAAATAATTGAAACTCGCATGTATCATGTTGTGAATTATTCAACGTAATTACTTTAGATTCATTTTAAATTATCTTTTTTTAAAACGTCCCGATACATAGAGTTAAGTACAATATCTCTCTAATGTATAACAGATGTTTATGTATCTGTATATATTATGAATTATTGTTGTGTTGAAACATTTGCTTACATATATAAATATATACAAGTCAGTTGTGATTTATTGGAAATACACTTATGGCTAAATGTTAATGATGATGAAGCAAATTTGTAAGGATAAAGAACTAACACGACAAGTAATTTTAATATACTTCAGATCAAAAACTACATTGAAACTCTCAGCAAATTGTGCATGATTTTCTTTTTGAAATTTGTGTTAATTCATGCATAGCGTAGCATAAAGAGCAGATCTAAAGTTAACACACAAAGAATCAACTAATATGCAATTATCTCAGGAAGGGTAAGAAGCAATCTATTGTGCACTGAAATCATTTCGTCGTTCGCTAAATTCACTTCGTTATTGGCACCAATCTCTTTTCACGATGTTGCTCACTAATTGTATCTTGAGTAAAATGTTTGGCTTCCTTTCGTCTTATGGATGCACCAAAGTGGGTGGTATGTTCTTTTTAGATATATTGATGTTAGTATTTGCGTTTCCACCATTTAAATTTACCACAAAAGAACAATATAATTTAGCTGAAGTTTGCAGTAAGGTATTCTGTGCATAATAATATTACTAACATAACAATGCACGTATGACAGCTTGACAATAAGACGCACAGTATATTCCTGATTATTTTGTGCTTAACAGCACCTAGTGTGTAGTTCTCAATTCGAGCATTCATATACAGAAAATCACCGCGTTCTCGTTTATAATTACTTTTACTAGGGTCGATTTTGATTTTGGCCTCACGTTTGGTTTGTTTTTGCTCGGCTTATTCACTTGAGATTTCACAAGCAGTTGTAATTTCCAAAGATGTGAGTCATGTATTAAACACTGCAGATGCTATTTGTCACGAATTGATTGCTTGGAGAGAGAAATAATTGGGAACAAATTGACGTGTTATTTTCCCTTCCTGGGAGGGGAGACTTAATTTAAGAAAGTTCGCGGAGGAAAAGTATCTTATCAGGCAGTATGATCTTATACTGTTTTTACCTTTTTTGACTGACCACATATGAGTGAAATAAATACAATGGCCTAAGTTCTTGGAATTGAATACAGAGTGTAAGTACAATGGCCTAAGTTCTTGAACATCTCACGATGAAGTCGCCTTATTTGTTAAATTACGAGAGTTGTTACATCTCTCATTTCCGACTTTGCAGCTATTGTTATTAATATGTAAATATAACTTGACCCTTGTTATTCGTTATAGTGATATAGTGCTTAACCTTATTTAAGTCATATATTGTTCAAGTGAGAAGATCTATATTCATGAATTTTGTCTCGTATCATAGCCATGAAGTTGTATTCCTTAATTGAGAGCAAATTGGGAGTCCTTTTGTGTGTTAGTATACTGTGGATATACTCGTACATAAAAACTATTTTAGTAGTAATTCGAAGTGTAACTTATTTGACTACCTAATCAAACTCTTTCTTGGTACATGGAATTGTACATTCGGCAACGGTACACTTTGTCAAGAATAGATTATACCCATAAAAAACGTACACTTGCCTAATTACACTGTATATACGCTATATATACTATTATATATATATTTACAATCTGAACCATTTTAATCAATGTATAACACTTAATATAGGCGACATCCACTCTATAATATTAATGAGTAATTTTTAAGTAGGATGTCGATCTAGCCTTAACTTCAAACACGTTATGCATTCATGTTTTATATCTTGAAATATTTAAAATAAATTTTGTTCGCAATATTGTTTTTTAAAATGGCTTCTAATAAATTCTATAATTGTTTTTTTTAATTTAATAACAAACAGTTCATACATAATGAACTGCAGAAAGTGAGAATGTATTCTCTTTCAGGTACTATCAATTTCTCTATTATGGATGATTTTAAAATACTGCTGAGATCATTAAATAAAGTTATTCTATCTCTCAGTTAAGAAAACGTACATCATTAATATATATTTGGAAAATTATCTGTTTCAATATGATACATTATGGAATACTATATTCTATTCTTACATCACTATTTCCTATTTACTAATGCATATTGTAGCATAATGCTATAATTAAATGTATGAAAAGATTAGTTCAAAATCAATATAACTCTCTTTCAAGTTTATTGATATCTCTATTACAGCATTCAATAATTTGATATTTTTTTCTAAAACGAGGTTCATACTTACATCAATGAGATATGCTATTATTAGGGCCTATATTGTGTATTTTTTAAAATTACTCTAGAAGAGCAGCTTAATATAAATATTGATATAACTACTTGGATTAAAGTTATCACCACTTCATAAATTGGAATGACTTTCGATTAAATATAAAATATAGATTAAAATGTCATGATATAAATGTATAAAAATATTTACATAATCTACCAGGCACTTTAGATTCAAGTTCCAGATTTATAAAATTAATGGTAAGATTCAGCAAACAAATGTGTGATTATTTCTTATATGACTCGGTGGTAAGAATTTCGTTTTGGATTGATTGTAGCAAATTTGAAACTGAGTTAATGCGGCAATACAATTAGTAAAACTTGTACTTCAAACTTTAAAACCGAGAAGTTAAAAGAATACAACTCATGGCTTTACTTAATGAATTGTTATGCACATCAGATGCTGAAATCGTCTTTGAATTCACAGTATTGAAGAGTTCACAATATTCGGAAAACCTGCTTTCAACGGATTTTTAATCAAAAGAAAGTCTTTCACTTTCTTACAAATTTAGTGACGGAAAGCGTTTTAACTCTCTCCCATTAAAAGAAAATCGTATTACATGGATATTGAAAATCAAAATAAACATTTTAACCGATAAAGGCAATTCAGTAATTCAGCGATTAGAAAGTTTTAAGACTTCCTGTGAAACATTAAATATACGTATATAATACACTGCATTGGCAGTTAAACAGACAGTAATGAACAAAGCAGACTGTAGGAGATAACGGATCTAGATTCCTTAATTGATAATTGTTTAGAGTCTCAAAAGGATAAGAGAGAGAAGCAAAAGAAGAGTAACATAAGAAGAAGAGCGTAGGTTAAAGACATATCAAGATCTTGTCAAAAATACTTATATTCCTCCACAATTTGTTCCGCGTTGAAATGCTTAATGTAGGTTCTTAGGCTAAAGCATTTGTGGAAAGTTGACTAGACAACCAATAATATATACAGAACAGAACCCCTTGAATAATGTGAAAAAGTAGTAATGAGAACAGAAAATTTTCCTTCACTAATGGAAAAAATAAAGTTAACACGTGTACAATATTTTGCATAATATTTCGTAGTACAAATAAATAATGTAAATTGACATAGGTACGTAAAACATTTTATCTCAGTTTGTCAATTATATGCATACACTATATTTAGCATAGGTTTACCCTCGTTAAGCGGAAATCTAATTTTAACGCAAATGTTTGCGAGTGCCGTTCGATTCCGTTAAGCTGTATTGATATATTTCTCATGTAGTATGAATTGTTTTGTTTGTCATAAGATCCAACACTATAGAACTAACCGTGTTTGTTTTCCTTTCATACGTTGACATGAATCATCTGTCTGCTAATATAAAAGTTGTGACAGCCCATCAGAAGAATACTATGGAACTAATTGGAGTCTATTTCTTACTTCGTCATCTCCGTACTAGAAGGAAAAGAGTGAAGAGAAAGACGAAGGGGCATTGAGTATATACTAATTTTTCTTCTTGTTGTGAAGCGGCGTATCTGGTGTTATTCCTTTATTCGAATGACATATAATAACCTATCCTTCTTTTATTATCAAAATATTACGTATGATATATTTCATTTTATTTTAGTTGTTTTATTTCTACAAAAAAACTCAATATACGTTAGTTACCTGTCAGCCAATTAAGTTCAAGCTCACACACCATGTAGACAGATAACGGGGAACTTGCGAGAGCTGATTGTAACCAGAGACGGAGACTGCAGGTGTAACCAGAGACGGAATATTAAAAATGTTTATGTCTAATCTCTCAGTCCTATGGTTATGCAATCCAGGCAAAGGCAGACGATGACTGAGGCAAGTCACTGATGATGGAAGAATTGATGGAATGAGAACGTGGAAGAAAACGGGAGTACCTCGTGAAAACTCACGGACACGATGTTGTCCACCATGAAGTAACTTGGCCGCGGATCTCATCACAAACCAAATGTGCCAGAGGTAAGCGCTCAACTACTGAGCCAACTCGCTCTCCTCACATGAAATGTATCATTCGGTGAGGGACGAGAGGACATACAGATATGCTATCTGTTTATGTATAGCGTTTAATGTGATTTAATACAAGATACACCAAAATGTACTAAAAATTTCTTTCATTTCTAAGTAGGGAGTAAATGTGCTTGCCAAAATGAAATCATTGAGATGAAATCTCATTTCAGTTTTTAAAGGAAATGGTTAAACATACGAACATTATAGTTTTTACTTTTCTGACGAATACTGTCCCACTTCCTAGAAGGACTAAATTGGAGACATGTGCAAGGCTGCCACCCAAGAATAGGATCGGAATTTAAATATTGATTGTGAACTGAAAAAAAATATTTAATACACAGTTTTAACGCCGGTAGAGCACAGTTCTGTTTCTTATAGGCTTATTCGTTGCTTTTGATTGAGCTAAATTCTTTGTATGCAAAGAACAAAAAGAACACTTGTAGTTATGTGGGTAGCATAACTTTTGCCCTGAGTCTCGAATTCGTATCGTAATGGGAACTCATATCCCACGTTAAGCTCCAGGTCTACGTTTCAAATAGCGTTCCTTCTGGAAGTAACTGCAAATTTCAATTGAACGAACCAACTGATCATATTAATATTTTATGCCATTTTAGGCTAGTTGTTTTTTTATTATACTTTACTATAAATTTAAGAAAATATATTAAAGAAATGGGAAGTCTAAAAATAAAATAAAAAAGGCTATTGTAAACATTTTAAGATACTATTTTAATATGTACCTTAATTAGAGAAAACATAAATTGTTGTTCACGTTGAATACATTCAAACTAAATGTTATTTAAAAATTTATACTCTTTTTAGAACGATGAAAACTTATTTCACTGTTCATTGATAAATAATTACATAAATGTGAAAAGGACGACTGAGAAAAAAGTACAAACTTACATTTTTAAAACTTTGAAGAAAACATTGATAGATGGTTGCTTTTCCTTGGGAAAGTTGCTATTTTAGTAAGGCTTTAAAAGTCGAGTTGATCGTTGTAAAAAATCCTTATTTCATTGCGTCTTTATTGGTTGTCCGGATAATACGTAGAAGGGATAGTCTTGAGTGTACTGTGTTACAAGTAAAATCTAAAACGTTTAGGACATTTTATGTAGCACACCATATATTGCAGTCTGTGAAGATGGTAAGATTAAAATAGACACGTATAAATGAAATGAAATTTACAGCGGAAACCCATTACATATGAACAAGATTAGGCATACAGACTATACCATAATGATAGCTAGAACGGAAGAAGAACTGGAGGAGATGATTGACAAAGTAGTGGATACTAAGAAATTATATAGAATGGAAATGAACATCAAAAAGTCGAAAGTCACGAGAGTATCCCATGAAAACGCGTCTCTACAGGTCAGAGTCAAACAAAGATAACTTGAAGAGGTCGTTAATTTCAAGTATCTGGGAAATATGTTGACGAAAGGCGGTTTACTTCACCAAAGATATTAGATCAAGAATAGCCATAGCTAAAGAAGCACTCAGCAAGAAAAGATCACTCTCAATATTGAACTTAAGAAGAAGTTAGTCAAGTTGCTATATATGAAGCATTCCCCATCAGGATTCTGCCGCTTACAGTTGGACAATCCGTCCATGCCGAACAGATGCCGCGGTCGGATGCCGGCCTCGATTTTCGACCGCGACCAATAATTGCCTTGCCGGGGAGTCGGCAAACAGCCATAAAGGCGCAGTAAAAGAGGCCGGCATAAGGAGTCGGCAGAGGGTCGAAAAGAGGCCTTTCCGACTGTTTTGCCGACTCTGCAGGTCGGCACCAGTTGTGAAAGAGTCAGCAAAGGGCATTTTATTTAACGATTTTCGACCGCTTGCCGCCTCAGCAAAAGGTCGGCAACTTTGAACAAGTAGATCGCCGTGCCGTTACGGATGGGTGCCGGCTGCCTCCCTCTTTCCGACCGCGACTTCCTGATGAGGTTGGAGTGTATGGTTCACAGATTTGGACACTACGGAAATTAGAGAAGAAATATTTAGAGAGCTTTGAAATGTAGTGCTGGACGGAGATGGACAAGATAAAATGAACAGATATAGTAAAAAATGATGTTTAAAAACGGATAGGAGAGGAGAGGATACTTATAGTTAGCATCCTTCATAGAAAGATAAATGGCATTCGAAACATCTTGAGAATAAATTGTCTTCTTCATACCGCCATAGAAGAAAAGATGGAAGGAAAGCGAAGAGTAGGGAGACGAAAGAATACAACTGATCGATGATTTGAAAAATGAAAGAAAATATTGGGAGATAAAAGCTGAGAATCGAGAAACGTGGAAGAAACATTTTGAGACCCAAAACTAAAACTGAGTAGAAAAGAAAAGCTCAAGCTCAAGCCGAAAGGCAGAATTCTAAATAATAATAATAATAATAATAATAATAATAATAATAATAATAATAATAATAAAGTATTGAAATTTAAGAATTGTACAGCAGCTCTAACTTTGGTAATTCAGAATGGTGTGTAGTATCCACGTCAAACACTCGAATCGTCTAGTCATTAAATCTAACAAAATATTGCACATGTTCCAGAGGAATCGTTGATACTCTTCTTAAATGCGAGATTACAAAATATTCTATATGTGATGGAACAATTCCTTTCTCCCTCTCCCATATTCATAAGATTCCAGGTGTGAGACCGAAAGAGAGTTTCTGCTTTTTACGTAAAAAATTCTGACGCGGTACAGAAAAACACGATAAAACCTGTTCTGATTCCAAACAGGAATCTGTTTCTTCTTGCAAAGAGTTTTATTGAGTCTGTTGCTAGAATATTATTGTAACAAATTCGGCATTTCACTGCTGTAGACGATTCCTTATTTTTTAAGATTTCACAGTTACTGAACGTCTTTTGTGCCTTGTAGTGAAGTTAAAGATGTTAAGCTAATAGTAATGATGAAAAAAGTTTTAAGCTTTATTTAATTGTTATTGTAGTTCTCGGATTCCGTGAAGAAAGATTTATGCACATGTATCTAACAAAAATTATAAAGTTTACTTTTCGGAGTTGGAAATCTAAACATTTTTGATTCCATCACAATCAATAACTTTGCTTAAGAACATTTAAGTTAAACTTTCCATTAAATTGTTCAATTTAACCCAAAACAAAATTTATTCTTCTCATGTATCACAGTGAAATTGTAGAAGATATACGCTTACTTTGACAGGTACTAACATTAATATCTCTGACCTTTCTCTTCCTGAATTTTGTTTTGCTTCCTATTGTAGGAGAAGAATATTAATGTAACGAATTAAGTAATATGTGAGTATATTTATATGTTATGGTTGGGTTATATATAATTTAGGCCTTAGCGTTTCAGGAAGTAATTAAATACCGTAATTTGTTCCCTGATAGAAAACGGTTGGTATATGGATATATACCAGTTTCGTATTTTATGGACAACCGAGGCTACCGGCGGCAGCCCTGCAACTTAATGAAGGAAGTTAATATAACAGCTATAAATTAATTTAAAATAACATGTTTAATGTTTATTCTCTTGTTTTCATGGTACTAGTTTCTCTATATTTTCGCAAACGTGAATACGTACTAAGGCAGCGGGTAACGATCAGAAAGCAATCCCTCTTGCTTTCGTAGACACTGATGATTTGGTAACTCTTTGGCTACCAATGTCTACTGCCAGCAGAGAGAAACTGTAACTGTTATAAATGCTTTCACGCTGAGGTAGTTTCCTCTGTAATAGTGTGCTAGTAAGCTACGGACTGGTAATCAAACATGTTTCTTCTCTGTGCATCGGTTTCCGTGCGCAGAGCAAGTAAATTGAGGACAAGAACAATGATATAGCAGCCATTTGGAGCTATCTGAGAATTTCGGGGCATCATTTCGTAGCGCTTTGCAACAACACAATGCACAATTTGTGATTAACTGTGATTCTTGTTACTGTAGTTATAATTACTTAATGTGTTATTTGTATTGAGTTGAATCCGCTGATTTTGCGTCAACTGTTACAAAATGAGACCCATAGACAGTATTGTAGATTGGAGAAGGTGTTAACTTCTATTACTCTGGAGAGCATTGTGAGTAATATCTTGCAGGAAAATAAAATGCTACAAAGAAAGTTATCAACTTTTATTTTTCTTAAAAGTAAATTGATTATAGAACGATTTTTATAAGGCTCAAATCAATACAATAGTGGATTGATCAATACAAGACCAAATAGCAGAATCATTATACACATCTCGTGATGCAAATTGATAAACGAAAAATGTTGTATAGGATAAGCGGGAACATTCTGTAACCATTTGGCTTAACACAACGCAAAATTTGCAATTAAGGTATATGATAATCGACATAATAATTATAATGACTGGCTGGTGACTCCTGAGGGAAGTGACATTAGAAAAATTAACATTTTACAAATGGAACCTCGAGAAGTTAACTGCGCAAATGTATGGTGGATTCATATTTGCGGTGAAAAGACATTAATGGTTTCAAAACAAAAGTTCAACCAAAACACACCAAAAACTTTTTGTCCATTGTTATGCATAATATATATATTATTGCTAATAATATAGAAGGTCACTGGTAGCCCATGCCGTCAAATCAGTATGCGCCGCTGATATATACTAATTAATGTGTTCGGCTATAAAGCATCTGATCTGAGTTTATATATCTAAATTTCGTAAAATAAGTTTCTTGGTATCTAAGATCTCATATTCCGAGAATTAATCTATGAGGGTATGATTTGATATCTTTTCCATTATGTTTATAATTGTAATAGTATTTACAGGTTGTGAGAATGTAAGCCTCATATTTTACTTAGATTAAGTCTCCTTCACACAAACGAAGTGCAGTTACGTTACGGAGAAGCGCCAGCGCAACAGTATAAGAACTGGAACACTGAGTGACTAGTGTGTGATACGTCTGCAGCAGGGTAATCGTGTCGCACGAAATCCAGCGACGCTAAAAGTTAATCAATTTCAGGAATGGTACGCTGAAACACTTATTGATGCATACATCAGTTGCTCAAGCATAGTCGAACACGGATTTCCTTTCGTAGTCTACACCGTAAATGTTTTATGTGACAATACACTAAGTTAATTCATCTATATGCGTCCTATTTTGAACCCTCTCCACTGCTCACAGAATTGACCGATCCAAATGATTCCAACAGCAGGAAAAACTCAAGGTCTATTGTACTGCATCAAGTTCGCGTGTGTGTGGTATGTGCATCATGACTTCCAATGTGAACTGGTTTTGGGAAGAATATGTCATAGCACTTTTTGCTCCAAGCTTTCCGTCACACATTCAAAAACAATGCAGGAAAAATGAATGTACACGGAAATACCATAAAGAATATATTTAATCGATAGAAAACAACATGACATTTCGGCACTTCAGTCACCAAATAAGGGAAGCAGAAAACGACGATGTACTGCAGTGAATCCACCTATAGTTTGGAATTGGTTCCGAATGACACTGCAAGAAAATCCTCCAATACGACGTACAATAGCAAGACGATTGCCTTGACATAGTGAATTTTAAACTACGACCTACGTGGCATATTAAAGATACGTATAGTGTTTAAAAGTCATGGAATGTACTTACTGTGGGAGAGAAGGGCACACTACAAGCTCCTTTACGAACGCTATCTATCCTGGAAAAAGGGAAACTTTGTTTCCACACTAGATAAAGAATGGATTCATTCATCAGATTCTGGCAAAATCGACTTTCATCAGTCACTGTTAAGCTAGTTTCTTGACAGGATTTATATCGATGCGAGATTTTGCTATGAAAGCAAGTTAACGATTCGGCAGGTGAATAAAAACTGAAAAATCAACTCCGTATTTCATCAGCAAAATATCCTCACTCTAATTTATGCAAAAGATCTCCGTCTGTATACTAAAACGTAATAAAGCATGTTCGTATTTATATCGACAAGGTCCTATCACGTACATCCCGTTCTACATAGAGATTTCTGCAACCTAATGCGGAAGACACCGGTATCCATGCTATTCTCTTTCAAAACTTACCATTCAAGTAACCTGATGTCCGACCCATGCACGTTTGAGGGATTAACCTATTGAAAAGGGTACTTGGATCTCGTCATTTCATTCCTGAGGGTGGAGAACCATTGCCAAAACACACGATGCTGACATTAAGGACAACCGATGGTTCTTCCGTTATTTTCCTAAGGCATGTGAGATGTCAAAATCGGCCCCATATAGAAAGATCACCTTCTGTATGCAGCCCTCACAGATCCCAGAGTGTCTAGCACAAAGTAAATCACATACTGAACGGACCTCGGTAAAACTAACATCACTATTGCATCTTGAAATTAAGAAATTGATAGCGTTGGAGAATCCAACCGCATACGGTTTCGTGGGCACCAAGCATCTATTTACGTCAAGTTACGTGTCAAGATTTCTATAAGACGAATCTTTATGCCTGTTCGTACTGTACTGCATCGGAAAACGAACTATAGAAATTTGTACCAGCACAACCCACTGGGAGATCGATGGAAGTTTATAGTGACCGTATAAGAGAAATATAAATATTTTACCGATTATAGAAAACGATTGAACAATTATGTAGAAAAGTTTTGATGAAAAAAAACGAAGTGATATCATTCATTAGTGCATCAAAAATATGCACGTAGATTCATACTTGTGGTAAAATGTTTGCTACATACGTGTTGTAGACGTTGTTGAAGCTGTGTCAGGGCAAGACACCTATTTATACAGCCAAACCATTGTTCGGATACTGCAGAGGAATGAATCGCAGAATCAAAATTAGTTCTATCTCCTTCATTGGCATCGTAGTGAAAAGTAGCGGTGCCAGCCCTGTGGACTACTTTGTTTTCCATGTCTAAAAGACCGTCTCTCTTCTCAGAAGGTTCCCAGTTTTAGGTTTGAGTAAAGCATCTCATAATGAATATAATAAAATAACTCTTGTTCATCCGCGTAAGAATCGTTAACTTTACTAGTTGCCACACGTAGTAGACCTGTCGTTAGAAAAGCGGATTGTAATAGGTTATTGCACACTTCAAGACCCTGCATGAAATTCTATGTATGATGTTAGAAATATATCCCAGGCTTAGATATGCTTACGCGAACTTATTACAGAATAAACTTCCATCGTTAGTTACCGTATCTGTTTTCTTTACACACAAAGATTATGTCTACTGAAAGCGTTATGTAACACTGATATATTGCCTTTCATAAATTAAGTACGAATGACAGTTTATTAGTAGGACGAGTAAACATAATATATTCACCTAGACATATGAATGATTGAAGTAATTACCTTCAGATTAATATTTATTTCCGGACATGCTTTCTAATTAACTGTTATATATATGTTCGATATTACATACTTTCGGGTTTCTGCTTTATCAATAAGGCAACCTTGAAATGCCTGTATGTTTCATTATCTTTCATTACTATGTATAAGCCTGTAGGCAATGTAGGAGTCTCATCAACCAGGACAAAATAGTATGTAAGTTTCTAACATTATTATATACATAGTTTAGGAAAATTTGGAGAAAAAATGCAGCAGTTGAATTTATAGTTTAAGTCAAACCAGACAAATAAAAGGTAGGAGGTTATGCATCTTGCACAGTCGTCAGAGAATGTGGACCATTATTTCTACCAAAAAAGAAAAGAGTGAAACAACACTACAATCGCAAGTAAATGCTAGAGGATATGGTGCCAGGAGAGGAAAGGAGAGGAAGAAGGAGACTACAATTATTGGACGATATTAGAACAGAAAAGTAATAGTTGAAGACGAAGAGATTAACGAAAGACCATGGAGCATGGAAGATTCTCAGTTGCAGCAAGTGACCTGTCAATAGTGGCACGAATGTCTATCTCGAAGCAATCCGTAGCCTGTCTTGAATTCTGAATTCCTTTAACTAATTTTATTTAATCAGTATTAAGTATTCTTGTAACAGAACGAGCTGAAAAAATGGTATTAATATTTTTGCTCTATTGGTGCTAGTACAATAATGTTTAGAATATCGATTCTATCTGTAGCAGAGTTGAGTGAAGTTGAGAAAGAAATACATTAATGGAGTCGCACACTTCTAAAATGTCTGTTATCCATTAAGGATCTGCATGTTTTGTAGAACTAGGAATACTTCAGTGTGTACACATGAAAAGCCTGAAGATACTCAAATGTTTCCAGTTCTGCAAAACGCATAGAGTTTTTCCCAGTTTTATTGGATTTTCTGTAAATGGACAAGAGTCATCTTGGAACTGATCGACTCAAGTATAGACTATTAATATCTAATTTCCTTATTTTATTTTTCAGGATGATGTTTTATGTTAATGTGCCATATTCAATTAAACACTCTACTTCCTCCAGGACTAATATAGTTTTGCTACTCTATATATGTTTGTCATCAGTAAAGTGTCGGAAACCCTACATACTTACAGACGATTATGATAAATTTGAAATGCCTTATAAATATTATGGTAAGTGTACTTTGGATATCACGAATATATATCTTTCCATTCCGTTCACAATTACAAGGATTATTCATTTTAATTTTAATCACTTTCACATCCCATAATTTAATAAAAGTCTTGATTCCCAACCTGTGTGTCGCGCAGAACCAAATTTTAGAATTTAAGACTATAAATGATTTAGATATTTTTTAGAAATAAATGTTCAGACAAAGTGTAGCAGTCAAAATTTTAGGCATCGGGAACAATGCTCAGAACTATATAGAATCATAACTTTATAGAAACTTATAGTCTTTCACAATTATAATTTATTCTTATTATCATAAATAGGAAAAAATGAAACTGTCACGACCTCATGGGCGATCAATAAAGTATACCATTAGATAAAAGTATTGGGAACTAGTAATTTATTTTGTTTCAATGAATTGCCTTCCTTCTACAATAACAAACTAGATATATATTGTATAACTAATATTGAATAACACACCATAACACACTATTTTAATACTATGGTTAAGTTAGTGTATTTGGTAAACAATGATGCATAATCTTCAGAGAAATGTAAATATTGTCGAAAAATGAGGACATTGGAAAAGACAGAGATAACAGAATGTATATTGGTAAGAATATTCTAGGCACTACAGGCTTCTATGATAATTTTTGTTAGCCCTTTTTAGTATCTTATATAGGGCTATTTAGTTAAATCCTCAATTTTCAGGGGCTCAGGAGGTGTATATATTATTTCAAGATATATTATGAAAATCACCCTTTATCATCTTACAAGGGACCATTCCGTTTTGATGAATTTGATTGCTGAAAATGATTGTTAGCACTGGATTCAGCACCAAAAAGAAGAAAGAAAAAGAGGGTGTTTTGTGGCAGACCGTATACAGGGTGGAAGATAAATGAGGGAAAAGTGCGAAGATATACCATAGAAAATATCTAGAAATGACATGTTAACTTTGAAAAGAGTAGAGGGATTGAGGTCAAATGTTGGATATGAGAAATGCATGTAGAGCTCCATTGAATAGACGTAATGTGAACAGTGTTTAAGCTACCAATTGTATGTAGCTGGTTATGAGAAGAGTCATCAGTGTTAGAACAGGTGCGGTTTGATGGAGGGGGTCATTAATATATCTGAACTCTGAATGGGACAGGTGTCTTGGTGCAAGGTACTACGCCAGCATTCTTCCAGTGGAACTGCTTCTCATTCCGTTACACGTTGCAAACATTTTTCCTGATGTTCCAGTATTCGGTTCTATCTATTTCTATCGCTCGTGCATGCAACCTGCTCATGGACAGTACTGCAAGGACTCTAGTTCCTCATTCACGTCACCTTTACGACAGTATTGAAACATTGGCATAGTGTGGAACGCCTCCTATTACAAAAGCCTCAAACTGTATTGGCCACTATTGATTTCAATAGACGATGTGTGTCGAGCCATATGTCACATGTCTCCTTTCCCGTATATTCTTCTTGCGCTAAGTACAACATGGCGGCTTTCCAGATGTCTCCCATGATTCACATTACAGCTATTCAGTAGATCCTTTCATGCATTCCTAATATCCAATATTTGACCTCAATCCCTGTACTCTTTTCAAAATTAACATAACATTTCTAGACATTTTCTACGTTCTATTTTCGCACTTTTCCCTTATTAATCTTCTACCATGTATACGGTCTGCCACTAAACATTTTCTCTTCTCTGTTTGTTTTGTTGCTAAATCTAGTGCTAGCTATCATTTTCAGCAATTGCATTCACTAAATCGGAACGGTCCCCTATTAGAGTTAGAATTATCTGAAAGGCTGGTAAACGTGATCACTTACCTTGAGCAAAAGGTTTACATATTATCTTATCTCATTCATGTAAGGGGCTCGTTAGATATTATCATTTTTTGGTACACAATTTCACACCAACTTTGCTTTACCCTTCATATATGTTTTTATTTAATGTATCATGATAAAAACAAAAATTAATAATAAAAAACTTTGTGAAAATAAATAAATAAAAATAAAATGAAAATAAACACAAAAAGGTCCTTATATGTCAATCAGTTAACAGTAAATATGAAGTAAGTCAAAGATATTCCGTAAGAAGGCTGATTTCAACAGGTGACTGCGAAACTTGTGATAGAGGAAACAGCTGTTTATCAGGAAAGTAATACTAGCCAGGCAAGAAAATATGTCATCCATGATTTTGCTTTCACCTTTCCAAAGTGAAAACTAGTTCGATAGGTAAGAAAAAGGAATCAATAAAATAAATAAAATAGAAAAACTAAATTAATTCTTTTAATATTTAGTTGTGAAATCATTAGGTAAAGAATTTTCAAGTATACCGTAGCAGATATACTTGTATAATATACTCAGGAAATTAAATAAAAAAATATATTGTTTTAAGTTTCAGAACAACCTTGGGCAGTGGAACTAAATCTGAGGAATGTGGAAGTCACAAGCATTGACAACTTAGAATCAGTAAGTAAAAAAATGTTTGTTTTTTATATTTCTTTTTGCGCTGAAAATCATTCAGAAACGTTTCCACATATTGATATAATAACATTGCACTTGTTTTACTAATTTTGTAATGCGCCTTTGGAGAAATATTTGCGGATATGAAAACAAAAATAATTATGTTTCTTTTCGCATTGTAAAATACGGTTGATTTTCAAACGTCATAGTGGTGTAATAGATTAATGGAGAGTGAAAGATTAGTCAATTTGAAGTTTCAATAAGTAAGTGAGGCTAAGGGGGAACGTACATAGGGAACACACTATGGCGATGCTAAAAAGCAAAAGTAAATTCTCGCTACCTTTTACATGCTTTACTTAGTAAAAATCCAATACTGAAATCGACTTTCTACTACGTCCGGTTCCTATACTGACTATAAAGCCAAGATTGAACTTAATGCTGCGACAGTAAATCCTTCTTGCTATTTTAATACTATTTTAATTCTGTTTGAATCATTATTGAAACTGAGAATTCCAGTTTATTTGAGCCCATTCTAGTTTCCGCAGAAATATTACAATGGAGATGGAATACACCCTTTAGTACGCTTAACTGGTTGCAAATCACCAATTGTTGCCTTCTGTTACAACTTTTGTTTGATGTAGTTTGTATCCAAAAATGCTTGTGTCTTGATGAGAAAGTTTACTCACGATAAACAAAACACACTCTAGCAGCCTACATACAGAGCTAAATGCAACTAAGTATAGGGCTTCAAAGCAGAATTTCAATCCAACATTCAGGCATCAAGAGCCCGTGCTCTACTCTGCACGTTGATAAATATGACGATTTAGAGCAATATCTCTCAAATTGTTGTAGACGTTGTTTAATAGATAAAATAACGTAGTCCGTCTTACGTATTGATTCTTATAGTAATAATAAAAAGAAAATACAAGTGTTTGCTTATTTGTTAAGCTTAGCGTTCAACTATAGCACTGGAAGAAATCAGCAAATTAAGGTGAACAAGAATTGCCCGAGGTAGATGGCTGTGAAAAAAGAGTTGAAATATCTTCATTTTTCTGCGTATAGACAATGCTTGTCTATGAATGTCATTATAGAGTGGACATTATAAGATAGTAATAGTAACATGTCTATCCAATCGCTACTCTACACCACGTTAATTCGTTTTTTTATTCCTCTTTTCTTTTTTCTCCGACAGAAGATAGAACAATACCGAATTGAATAAAGGAGTCAATCTGTAGCTTCATCTCAAATAGTTGTAATGTGGTGAAATAAAAATGTATATACGTCCATCTGTTACTGCACACGAGAACTCTTCAACGATTTTTTAAATTATGTTTCTTGCAATAGTTATATATTGCTTCGACCGAGTTCATTAATGGAAGTCATTCGATAACACTTTTCACAAGTGAAATTGAGTTTCGTGCGCCCGTTGCTTATCCCGACGACTTTCATACGAAAAATAATTTTTGAATTCTTTTTTTTTCAGTACATAGGAAGAGCGATAATCTTGGTCAAATTAGTTCATGATATCAATTCACTGGCATCTTTATGGGTAAAGATCGGTTTCATGGTAATTATCCATATTTATTTTTCTGCAATTGAAATAAAATAACTAAAATTACACATCTCCCCATTAGATAATAGCTTACAACCTCTCTTGATTTGTGTGTGTCAGACGAAGTTAAATCTTCTACTGTGGGTTATTTTTTAATGTAAATTAGAGTTTATATCGGGAGTCTTTCAGATGCCTTTCATACTGTAAGTTTTGCTTTTACAGGCTAACTTTTCTCTATTGATAGTTTCACTGAAAAAGTATGTTATTGTTTCTTTTAACAGACACTCAAATCAGACATGAATATGCAGTTCTTCTGGATAGAACCTCGACTCAACATGACGGAAACAACGGATCTAAAATTTGCATACACTCTTAAACCAGAGGAGCGGGAGTCTATTTGGATACCGGATATAAGAATAAGGAACATGAAAGAACTGAAGACAGACCGTGGACTTGCTGATACAAGAGTAATAAGTCTACTTTATGGGAAGAGAATAACATACGTCATAAGGTAAAATTACTTATATTTGATTCAGATCAATGTAAAGTTTGAATAATAATAAAAAGTAAGAGCTATCAAATTCAGCTTTAGCTAATAAGCAGAATATTTTAGTAAACAGTGCATTGTCTTGTAAAAACAATATGAGTCTTGCTAAGGTAATGTTGATGTAAACAATAACAGTTGTATCTCTTTGAGTTTATTATTCATAAGAAGATAAAAGTTAGGAGGACAGCGAAACAGAAGTAAGAATTAATGTGAGTAGAAACGAGTAATGCCATATGCAATAGCACAAACTAGAGAGCAGGCATATTTAGGATTCACTCGTTCCTTTAAAATTTTGGCGGTACATACATTGAGAGAGCCCCACGGAAAGGGCGGAAATACAAATAATGATTCGGTTAGTGTCTAAAGGAATCGAGTAGACTTTTGTTTGCCACTTTTGACTTACTTCATCTTTAAGTACTTTACCAGAAGCTGTTTGAGGGTTTAAACGACCCATCTACAGATGCTGCATATACCTCTTATGATTAAAAAAATAAGAATAAAGTTTCTATGCACTTAAACGTAGTACCAAACTTTATGTATCTTTCCCTCACAACCTGGTTCTTCATTTCCTTGTATTTAGAACATTTCCTATTAAGAATCTGTCATACTAAATGGTCAGATAAAAGATCGTATTGGTTAGAACTAATATCATGATAGCTGTATCCATTAACTAAACACAATGAATGATAAAGAAACAAACCAGAAGTATAGCCGTTCGAAGTATGGAATTCATAGTTTTCTTAGTCGAGAACTGATAAGTACGTTTCATTGTAGATTTGTGAGATAAGTTATTCACAACAGAAGGATTGCATCCCTCTAGAGGTCGAGGTCCGGTTGTCGATGTATCACAGTTAAGGGTGTTTTAAAGTACATTGTTTATTACTATTTTTTTGGAAGTATGGTATCGTGGTATGGTTGTAATTTGGTATCATAAAGGAGCTTATTTGTGTTCAAGAAGATTAGAATTACTGATCTAGGATAATTTGAGAAAATTCAGATTGAACGGATAACATATAAGGATATCAAGTAAATTAAATTCACGAGTTGTAGAGTAGTCTGAGTGGGGGATTAAAAATATTCCCACAAGATTATCATCATTGAACATGTACTGTAAAAGTACATACACACAATTAATATTAGAAATAAAAGAATAAATCATCCAATATAGGCATTGAAATATGCAATAAAAAATGACGTATATTTGATTAAGTAAAGAAAATCCAGGAATTTAAGTTCCATGAATGTACTGTACAATTTGAAAAACGTCAAAATAGGTTCTACAGAAAATAAGAATTTAATGGGATAACCTTGAGACTAAGAATGTTCAATTAGAAACTTAACTCTTACCAATGTTTACCGCATTTAAACATAACCTCTTCCATAGCTAATTTCGTATTTGTACAATGAATTTATGGTTTTTGTTCGAAAATAAATAAATATGAACAACTAAAGCTACTTTAGAGACCATTAATTGATACGCAACACTTACTCGAATGGGACTAATATACACCTTATAGCCATAATCACCTTTCATCCGTATGAAAAGTTGAATTTCATTTTCCAATTAATATCCTTAAAATTACAAATATCTTTAAACAACTCACAGAATGTAGTAAATTCTCGAAAAAAAAAATAGGGAAATTCATTTAACAGCACTAATCATAAAGCAATGATTCGAACGTAGTAGCACATTTTTTTAAAGAATTCAATTTCGCCGACAACATACCACTTCTTGCCTATCCGGTCGTTATTTTACCGAGCTCTAGAATAAATATGTTACAGAAAACTTTTGGCGATATCCGACAAATAGAATACTATTCATAATTCTATATTCATCTCCTCCATTTCACTTTAACTGAAGATATTACTGGTAGAAAATTTAACGAAGACCAATTATTACAATACTTTAACTATGAGAATTTGACTGTGTCCACTTCTCCATCCTTGTCGCAATTATATGCGTACGACTACGAACATCGAACCAGCTAGGCTACTAGTACCAATTATTCCCGCTATAAAATGAGTAGCACTATTTACATTACAAATCGACTACCAACTTCTTTTTTTAAATGAATTTGTTACAGAGTCTAAAGCATTATTAATTGTATCATGGATAACAAAATGATTCAAACATTTTCCTAATGATATAAGGACGGGGAAATAGAATTCTACAATGCCAAAATAAAAAAAGAGCATATTTTCACAAGATTCAATATAACAATATGTTATAAGGTACTCAACACTACACATAGCAAGAGCAAAATCTTAACTGAATTCGAAAATTCTACTAATACACTATACATGACTCAATTTATACATTATACAAATCCTGACGATAAACAGTCACTTCACTTTCGGTTTCTTGCCTGCCTGGCGCTAGATGACATTGTTACTGGCGACATGACTTGTTAAACTATGAAGCCAATTTTCTGAAAAATCGAAGAACTGGTTATTTTAAGATCTGTTATATCGTCCTAAACTTTGGTTCACAAAAGTACAAATAGAACTAGTAAAGTAAAGATGACTAATAAATTAAAAGTTGTATTTTCTTAAAACAATTTCTTTCCATGTATCTTTAACATGTAATTGTTGTATTTCCAGGGGAATCTTGATAATGAAGTGTGATTTTGATTTCCAATTATACCCAATAGACGTACAAATATGTAAGATGGATATTCATATAAGTAAGTTTCCAACCTTTTATTTGTGTGATTTCTTGTTAATAAATTAATGTATTATTTATACAATATTCTATTAATTAATAGACTCATGAAACATATATATTTTAGAATAGGTTTAACTAATTATCACGGCAGCCCACATTTTGCTTTGTTTCATAAATGGTCCTTATTTCTTGTCAAATATATTATAAGTTTGTTCTATAAGTATTATTCTAAATACTTGTACCTTTGTTTATTTATAAGTAACATTCTTTATACATAAAATCTTTTTCTATACCAATGAACTGAAAATAACTGGTTTCTCACCATCATTAATTGATTTTAGTGATAAGTAAATTCAATTTGTAAGACATAAATCAGGTTATACAAGTGCACAAAGCAATGCTTGAGAATGCCAACCTATTGTTACCAACTAAAAAGCCACAATCTACGTCATTTTGTTTGTTTCGTAATCTACTAACCTGTATCACGTCTAGTGTCATCAACTACCGTTAAAAGATTGGGTTTTTGGAAGTAATAGGAAAGCCAGAATATTTTCTCTCCCTAAATGGACATTTAAAATTTAAAATGGAATGAAACGTACAAAAACTTTCAACTGAAGTAGTTTATTAATTAATTTGGTCGAAAGTGTGCACTGGCCATAAAACGGTTAAAAATTGCATACTGTAATGCGATTTTAATAGTTGCCTTGTTTCTTGTAGAACTTCAGTTATGTTTTACTTTCAAAAGGCGATAGTAGAGAGGAAAATATGATGATCGCGAAAAAAGAAGTCTACAAAGTCTGTAATTCTTGATTTCAACGTTTCAAGACCGACTGATACCAAAACAGTAACTTTCCACAACAACTGCATGTCCGTTCGTTACTTTGTTCTGTCGTATACTCGCCTAGAGACCATATCGTTCAAAGAACCTGTTTTAAATTTTAAATTTAAGGTCTTTATTTGTTTTTTTTTTGTGGGGAATTCAGAATTTTCTTCCTATCCTTAAAAATAAAGATAATTTACTGTAAGGCGATTTTTTAAATATACTATTGTCTCAAATACAGCTCTGACGTTTTACTTGTATTTCATAGATCAATACTTTCGTTAACAACCTCATACTGCGGTATGTCATTTCTTTAGAAAACGTCGCGAAGAGGTTGCTTTCTCTGGAGAGTGGCTTTTTTTTTAGCAAGAGTTTTCTAAAAACAACGATTCAGGTGATTTTGTTCATCTTTCTTAAATAATCTAACAATATGACATAACTTATTTATCCTTGAAACATCTACAAAATAAGTTTGTTCTCGTTAAGGTGTTAAACGATTGAAACAATGCCGTCCATATTTCATAAATAAGTATTGCATTAATAACTGACAGTACGGCATAACTCTCTTAGCGTGATTCATTCTTCGAGAGATTCTTTGTTCCATAGGGTGGATTTGTTTTGGAAGATTTTCTTCAAAATACTAAGTCATGCGATTTTGTTCATATTTCATAAATATATATTTCGTTAATGGTGTGACAATATGGCATAGCTCATTTTTTCTGGAAACAAGAATTTTAGGGTGATCAAAATGGATCCAAAGGTTGCAATGTTAGTCAATAATTAGTTTCTGCATCAGGTGCCACAAAGGTTTTGAACGGTCCCTAAATCGAGTTTTCGTTTTTTTTTTTTTAAAAAAAAGGCAATAAGGACATAATACCAACTTAGATGATAGTTTGGGTTTGACTACTTACACTATATGTAATTCTCCATATATAAGGCCTACAAAAATCTCTTTACTGAAATACAATGAATCTTTTGATCCAAAAATCTACTAATCTTTCAGTGAGAATTTTTTTCGACGAATTTCTTCGTTTTCCTCAAATACATATTTCGTTTATAAACCTATGATTAATTTTATGTAATGATATGGAAATCACTTTTTACGAAACAATCTCAAAGGTTATTTTAATTTTCAGAACAAGTATGTCTGCAGGCTATTTTCTCAAAATAAATTCAATCGATTTTTGTCATGCTTCATAGATAAATGTTTCATCACCATTCCTAAAATGTTGTGGAAATTATTTCCATAAGAATCACCACAAGAGAGAGCTTACTCTTTATTGTTTACTGTTTTTAGAAAAACAGCTAGTGCAATTTTGTTCTTATTTTATAAACACGTAATTTATTAATAATACTAACATATGACATAAATTATTTCTTATTCTAAATCCAGAAATAGTAGTTCGATTTTGTCAATTAGTTTTCTTTTGACGAAGTTTGTTCGAAAACTTCATACGTTTTTTCGTATTTCATAAGAATTTTTTTAATTATTGGTTGCAGCTCAATATGATTTAGTGCAAGGAATTAGAGCAGGAAAATCTGTTACCGTAGCCCTTGCCTTTTATTTAATTTTAAAGTGTGAGATTTCACTTTATGCATGTGAAACGCATTTTTTTTTTTTTGCTCTTGAAATTGGTGAAGTGTTTGATGTTTCATAGTTGTTCGAAATAAAACTTAACATTAAAAAAACCCTTCTTTGCAACAAAGCCGAGTTCCATAATAGGGTCAGTTCGTTAAAATCGTAACGTTAACGATGATTTTAACAGGTATGAATTAGTTCCACGCTTTGGATTTAATAAGAAATTCTTGAGTTAATATTGGAAATTTTCAGTTTTCAGGGGAGAGGGACACATTCCTAAGAAAAATATTACTATACTGTGGCATTGCAATACACAGTGGAAACATTCAAAAATACTCAACGTTTACTTCGTAATTTTATTTCTCACACAACAATAGACTGTTAAATACATTTTAGGTATACGTTTTTTGATCACTAGTATCGTTGTGCAGTGCAGAAGCATGCAAAAATTAATTTCTAAGTTAATAGTTTCATCATCATCTTACCCCTCGCAAATTTCAACTTCATCTAACACACGTAATTGTCAATCTTAAAAGCATGATTGTTTTAAATGGAAGCTATTTAGATACATTGGTAACTTAGTGTGTGTTACATTTAACACAGTTAAACTCGCTTAACCCTAAGTAGTGAGAATTGTGGGGAAACATCAGAAAGTGTATTATCATATGATGACAGAGGAAAAAATCTTAATTTATCGTGGAAAGTTTCCTTTCTTGAATCGGAGGTAGTGGGAATTAAATTTATTCTGTCGTTTTCATATCAATTTAAACCGAAACAGTATAGGTTATAGTAATGTCTCCTCACGTCAGTTCAAACGAAAAGAGTGGGAGTGAGGGCTACTCTCGTTCTCACGTCAGTTTAAATCGAGGCAGTGGGAGTTAAAGTGATTCTCTTGTTGTCACGTCGGTTTAAAGGTAAGCAGTGAAAATTAAAGTGATTCTCATGTTGTTACGTCAGTTTAAACCTAAGCAGTGAGAGTTATGTGATTCTCTTGTCACGTCAGTTTAAACCTAAACGGTAGGAGGTAAAGTAGTTCTCATGTTGTCACATCAGTTTAAAGGTAATCAATGGAAGTTAAAGTAATTCTTTTGTTGTCAACTTAGTTTAACCCACATGAATGTAGACGACTAGAACAATAAAAGTGCAACTTATTGGAACACAACAAAATATAATTTATTTTTCCTACTGTTATCGTGAAACACGTTACTTAAATCAAGGAACAAGGACCTTACTTCTAATTGAAAATAACTTCAAAATTCGTTCTTAACTTTCTTTATCTCAAGCGTCTGACTTGTCAGATATCCTCATAGAGATGTGCACCAGATGCTACCAAAATCGAGTGCCCTACCAAAGTACTAACAAACAAAGAAAGTGGATGATAACTATGAAATATTTATGAATTATATGATAGCATACGATCATGAATAATTTAGATCAACATATTTCAGTATCGTGACTGCACTCTATGCTAACGAAGGACGTAAAAAGCGTTCTCATCAAAGAGGAATCTAGATTGCAATAAACTAGAAGCGAAATTCTAAATACGAACGCTATTCTACTCCATAATTATTCTATCATTAACTTACATTTGAAATTGTAATTATTCCCTGTAAGTTTAAACTTACTCATAAGCATTCTTATTCTACACTTATTTGAACAGTTAATATATTTTATGTGTATAAAACATATATCCTTTATAGTTGGAATATATGAGGAAAATAACTCAAGATTTGTTTGGTCAAAGGAGAATAAAGTTCACAGGAAAGAAGTATCGTTACCTTTGTACTATGTTAAAATATGCTCTCAACCTTCGCCTATAAGGAGAACAGTTTCAAATGGTAAGTCTTGACTCAAAATCACTCAACTTACTTTGTATTGTTTCATAGCAGAGGTTCATTTGTTCGTGGTTTATGTCCATCATATTATGTATTACATAAACATATACTGAGTATCTATATTATCTCTTTTTAAAAAATCAGTCATACAGCCACAGGCAATTAACTAGCTCTAGAAGCTATGTTATTGCTTGAAAGTACTTTTTATCCTCTCTTCTTGAGGATGTGGAGGAAAACCAATAATGTGTTTTTGCTATGAATACAGAGGTCGTATGACGTTATTTCATACATTCTCATTGGAACACTGTCTTATAGTTTGTAAATAATAATGCAGAAAAATACATTTTTTTGTTTCCTTTTCAAAACTTACACACGTCCGTAGAGTACTTCAACGTCACCAACCTAACAATGGAAACACAAGAGAACAGCAATTACGCCTCAACACTTCTATCAGTATGAATCGGACCATTGTGATCCTGTAAAAAAAGTGTCATTGGCCGAAAACAAAATTTTAGCAGTCAAATAAATAAGTCGCAAATAGTCAAATAAATTAGCTGTAACCAACTGACCGATGCGTGACATAGAATCGAATGTCTCCAATTATATAAACAATAGTAGTTAGACTTCCGTCAAGTTGTAGAATGATGTAGGATAATAAAGTAAACAATTGCTACTATATGCATAGTCATGGTTCAGCAGAACTATGATTACAAAACTATGGGAAACTCTCTCGGTTAATATTTGTTTCCATGTCAACAATACATTTTTTATTTTCCCGTTTCCTGTTTCCAACTTCTCTTCGTGTAGTTTACAGAGAATTTCAGTAGAAAACTAGTGTCACAGAATATTCCATAACTGAGAAATAACTGACTGTAAAGACAATCAATCTAAGTAAAACGTCCTCCAAGCATAATCACAAGATTCATATAATCCCATACCAATGCGCTCTACATTACAAAAAGCATTGTTGTTTCACACAATGGACAATACAGTTGGAAACAGAAACTTCTTTGGGTGTATGACACACTTAAACTCAACCTGCTTTTCGATATATGCTGGTCGTTAAAATATGACCACTTACCTTACAGGTTGTATGTTATTTTTCTCTTTCCATACAACAGCTTCCCAACATAACAAAATTAACTTCGTTGTCTATCGGTAGTATAGCTAATCAATCTGCTTGTAAAGTAGTTGGTAATTGTAGACATGAAAATGATTACGTCTTAAGAACTAAAATCGTTTTCTATGTAGGCCAACACATGGAGAATGGTATTCTAATCTGCAAGTTCTTAATACGATTGATACCTTGACAGCATGCAGACTATTATAGATACTTCAAGTGTTTACTGTGTACTTGAATGATCCCTTTACATGACATGTGAAAGGTTGGATTAGTTATAACCTAGAAAGTTACAATGAAAGGACATCATGATGAAAGAAAATATGGAACATAAAAGAATGTCCCTTTGTGTTGTTGCAAGGGATCATTATATCGGCCATCAGTCATTTATCCAGAACTACTAAGAAACACAGTTCTTGTTCGGTAAATATGCACAATTGCATACACAAACTCCTACTGTTCCACATCTTTTGCATTATACTTATGGCTTATAGTGCCTCATAAGTTTTCCGCCCAATTATTCAAAAACTTTTCACATTTCGATTTCCGCTTTCATGCTGGATTTATGTTTGTATGAGGCTAATTAGCTTTCGTACTGACGACCCCTCAAAAATCAATTATAAATACTATATTCACTTTTACTCGTGATACAAAGTGCGATGTGCGAATGTGCAATACGAAAGTGCGACATGTGCAGTCAAGTTGTTAGTATCTCAAATCAATTGTTTTGATTGCTGAATCCAAGATTTTCAACCACACATTCTAAAAGACTATAATATTAACTGAATGCATGATGTTCAAAAGAATTTGCATGTTTCCGTGTCGTAATAGCAAAGTTAAAATTTTGAATAGATCGCTTACAAGAAATTTTCAAATGTAGTAGTTCACTGGTATTATTTCACGTCTCAATAAACGTCAGTTTCTGAAATACTATGAGTTTATTGAGCTCCATTGAATTCATTGAATATTTTCGCTTAATATGATTATCTTTAATTAGATTTGAAACAGATAAGTATTTTTAATATTGTACTGCATAAATTATCCTACTTACGAGTTATCATATTAGTAAAATATACCAACACATTGCAGTACAATGTTTAATGATTTCTAATATCTTGATGTACCAAATTTGTGATTATATCATAAGCATAATATGCGCATAGAGTTAGTTTATTTTTTTGCATGAAATTTCTACCTTATTTAACAAAACAAAACAAAAAAGTGGTTGGCTGAATTTTTTAAATACTCTCTAGAGGAGACGTAAATTGGGGAGAATGGTATTATCTTCATTGAGTAAAGGAAAGCGCAGCTTTACAATTTAGCTAAAAATATCCTGGGTGAAGTGGAAATTATATGACTAATGACACAGTAGCCATTTGAGGATATTAGATATAGCTTATTTATTTATTCATGCATATTTATGGGCACTGCTGGGATATATAATTTCAAACCGTTTCGAAGTTGACGTAACTCTGCGGGTACATTACTCGGAGAAAAGGGAACGAATAAAGGGATGGAGATGGAGGAAAGTAGCCTGTGATCTATATGGTAGGCATCCGTGCATTTATCTGATATGAAATAGCAAAACCAGGAAAAACTTCACCCTTGATGTTTGGTGTGAGAAAACTGTTAAATCTTTTCGACCGTGTATCTTTGCCGGAGAGGCGAGAACGTTGACTAATACGTTAGTATGGATACTGGACACAATTTCAACCATCATAACTGGTCAATCATCTTTGTAATTTGGCACTTCCATTCTCCCCTCGGAAATTCGTTGGGAGTAAAGATACAAGTTCCATTTATTCAATTATCAACATGACAGAAACTCTCTCTAAATATATGATAGAAGTGCAGTCTAAAGTCCATATATACCTAGAGGTAAAGAGGGTATTGTAACACGTAAATCGCTTGCTCCAATTCTTTCTTTCAACTAGAATGGTATCCTAAACAATATCGAATTTTCTCCAATACGCGTTACTTGATTACGTAACTTCAATTTACTTAATCAATCACAATCCATTCTCTTTTACTAATAATTACATTGTTTTAACTGCATTGCGTTAATTTAAATATTTGAATCATTTCAGGAAAAACATTAATAGAGCTTAGAGTATTTGTAGCTCTGGAACGTCAAATCAAGAGCTACCTGATCCAGATGTACCTACCAAGCACAATCTTCGTCATTTTGTCTTGGGGAAGCTTTGTCGTTCCTCCCGAAATGGTGCCAGGTAGAATGGCGCTACTGGTTACCAACCTTTTATCCCTAATCACTATGGTTGTTGCAAACAGGTAAATTTGTTAATAATAACCAGTGTCATTAAAAAGACACATGTTTCCTTGAAGGACATATTTAGTTTTGATTTCAAGAATGCATGCATTATTTACAACCTGCAAGTTAAAATATGTTTAGTGATTAATTGAACGTTTCTGTATATAAGACAAGATTAATGTTGTAGGAATATGTTGAAACAAGCTTAGTAATTCTATACACAAAGAAACAATAGACTGCATAAAACAAGTATGCATTTTAAGTAAGTGAAGAAAATAATTTATGAGTTATTTGTGTTGTTTGCGTACGATACCTCATAGCTTGCACAATGTAGGATACAATCTTGCCAGAGCAAAACCTCGCTTTCTGAAACCTCTACACCAGAAACCTCGGGGAACGAAATTTTGCATAGCTTTAATTTCTCACACGAGTTCGTCAGCGTAGAATTTTCAAACTTTCACTGCATGTATGTATAATTAAATAATGGATATAGTTAAACTTTCATTAGCGGACTCTGATGTAATCAGGACTACTGTCTTATTATCATAATTGGTACAATTATCGTAAAGATGAACAGATTGTAGATTAAAGGAGATACAATACCTTTTCAGTGACATATAGTCCTAGGAAACTACTGTAGAAATTTAGAGTTACTGACAAAATAGTGAAATATTTGAAATTAATGGTTGAATTTCGATTTAATTTCACATACGTATGTACAAATGGCGATTATGTAAATTGCTATAGTTTCAATCATCTATATCTGCGAAAACGGCCAACATGATTTATTGATGTTATCACTACGTGGCCGTACAGAGGTTGCTCAGCCTATGTTCGGCCGATTTCGTTCCTTCCTTTTCCGGGTAGAATGGAAGCACCCGACCTAGATCCTGCTGTGTTGTGCGGTGGCTTCCTGGGAACGTAGTTGTTTCTCCGCCGGACGACAATAACGCACGAAACAGGACAATTGTTGTGAGTGTTGTGTTAAATTTGTTTCCAAGATTGTGGATTTCTCTATGACCAAATCTTCTGCCCAAACTAAGCCGATTTTGTTAAGGCTATGTTGCGGCTCTTTATAACGCCCACTTTAGTGTTTCTGTCATTAGAAAACAGTGCAAGAAGAATGGTTGCAACATCAGTTAAATGGAATAAAAATGTTATTGAAAGTACAAGGGCAACGGAGCTCCACCACTTGGATTAGCAACGGATTGCCTAGGAAGCGGGAATGCACCAAGGCCACCTCCATCATGCAGAGGAAACTTCGCAAAATGGCAATGCGAGAAAGTCCGTCAACACAAAGGTATATGGCTAATCGTCTTGACGCGTGTTTGGGGACTGTGAGCCGGACGTTACCCAATCAACTCAAGCTGGAAAAAGTCATGAAAGCTCGCGGCCACCTTCTCACGGATGCCCACCAAAACGAACGAAAGCGTTACGTCCAGAATCTGTACGAACGCCATCTGGAAAAACAAAGGTGGCTGAATGAAGCATGGATTTACCTTTCCGACTCCGGCAAACTGAGAGCCATCATGTACCAAGAGAAAGGTGCCAAGAATTTCAGAAGGTGGGTCCGTGTCTGTAAACAATCCATCCCAAAAGTATTCATGGTCGTTGCTGACTACTGTTACCGAGGTAAACTGAAGATTCATAGTGTGGTGAAGACCTGCAAAATAAATTCCCAGTATTTTCAGGAGCAGATTATGCGGCCGATCTACGAGCATGAGATTACAACAATGTACGAAAATGACGCCAATCTGGGCGCATTCACATGGACAAGGCCTCATCACATGCCTCACGATCGTCCCTCTCATTCTACAGGGAGATGGAGGAGGCAAGTGGTATACAGGTGATACCTTTCAATGAGGTACCTCTTAAATCTCCAGATCCACGTCCTATGGACTATTGTGGATTTGGATTGCTGAAGCGGGCTTTGGGAAAACGGCGTGTGACAACTGTGGAAAGACTTTGGAAAGCTGTGCAAAGGGAATGGGACAAGATTCCTTTCCCAGTTCTTCAGAGAATTCTATTACAGTGGAAATTACACTATCGGGCTATTGTTAGGAACCAAGGGAAACACATCGAACACTTACGGACCTGGCGCCATGGATGGTTCTAAATTTTTAGGTAAGTCGAAATTGGCCAAATGTAGACTGAACGACCGATGTATTATCAGAGGTGATAGCGTGCTCAAGATTATAAAAAGCCTCCAGATCGTTAGTGCGCAGTGTAAAGAACCAAAGAAAATGCTGTTTGCTCATATGGGACAGAGTTACCAGAACTTCAACATTACAGATTTAGAAAGGAATCTTATTTAGGGTCTGCATATGCCTGTTCAGATTGTGCAATATGTAGTCATGTCGGACATTCCCATGTAAGAGTAAAGCAAATGTTGAACTACATAGGACAGTTTGGGAAACCACAAATGTCGTAAAGGCTCGGGTCGACCAAGTTCGTGCACTACTGGTTACGGCAAGATAGGATTGTCGTATTGTGCACTACGCACATCCCAACACGTTTCAAAACTATGCCTGTCATGCGGACACGACCAATGAACTCACTGCAATACCCCATGCCATTTTACGTATTAGTACAGGAACAACAGTAACCGATTACTGAATTCCCTCTCAATCATAGGCTGTTGTTAACACCATAAAAATACCGCTGCGTTTCGAATTATGCCATACGTGGGTAGCTTAGACTGAGACAAATGAGATCGTACGTTTTAAGACGATTAATCTTGTTTCGGCTTTATTTAGATGACTATCTTCTGTGAATATGAGGGCATGTTTTGCCAATGTCTTGAGGGGACATGCCGGTTACTCCTGGCGTCGTGCAGTGTTGGCTTATCGGCTACCAATGTAGATCACTTCTGGAAGTGATGAAGAGAACTCTAGGATACAATCGTATATCACGTAATTTCCGTGTCATGCATTACATCCCAGACCATCCCTCAGCGGGACAACCTCGTTACCACACATCTATGTGTTACCTGCATGAGGTAAAGATAGTCATTTAATCAGCAAGATAACCTGATTTGTCTCTCATAGATAGTGTGTTCAGTACCAATGTACATATTAAGGGTTTCAAGGGACAGTAACTTGAATGTTGGCCTAACTTTTTTCAGAAGGTAATACAACTCCATGATCTTTCTAACCATGTTAGTGCATACATCCAAGTGCAAGGGTTATCCAATACTTTACTAACAAGGGACATGCAGTTTACTCAGGTAGTTATTGTATTTTTCACAATTTATGATACTCTAATTATTTCTTATGCACTTGGACGAGATTACTTCAATATAGTACTATTCCTACCAGAATCCTAATATTCTTATGTAGGTTACAAAACATTTCCCTTCTTGAGCTGGTCAGATACTTGATTTTTCCCTTTTGTTTTTATTGTATATAATATTAGGTGGAAAGAGTATTATCATTATTATTAAGTGTGTTAGTAATTGTATTTCCCACTAGCTTATAGATTCGATGTGATGATGTTTTATCCCTTGCTACTATCAACATTTTCCTGTTCTGTCGAAACATTTTACATTTGGACTTCCTGGACATTGCAATGAATACTATGTATTGTAAATTCTGTAGTCATATATAAAACAAAGGCACGAATGAAAATTAATGTGTGCAATTGCTATAAAAATTAATGTAAGTAGTAGCAGTGCTATACAATTAGCAATATTGTTACTAGATAAGGTCTTTTAGCTCTTTTACTTGTTTATAGCAAAATCTGAAGCTATTACTACACAATCCTTTAAAACAATTGGCTGAACATATGTACACAAAACAGTGACTGCTACCTGCTTATATTTTATCTTTATTTTTTCTATTTTTAGAGCATCTTCTCCACCATCACTTGGAATAACATGTGCTGAGACATGGCTAGTGATTTGCATTATGTTCCTATTCTTCGCTCTCCTGGAGTATATACACATACTAATTTTATCAAGAAGATCCACGCTAAATAAAATCATGTACACGTCGGAACACTTTTCGTTGTTTGACAGAAGAAATCTGGTTCCTGTGGAGACAACACCAATGGTGAATGTTATTTTTACCACCTCCGTCTACAATATTCAGAAATTGCACAATTTTTTTCTAAACACGTTTATTTGATAGTACATAGTTGAGTTAGGTGGAATAGAATCTAAATAAATGCAGTAATACGGTATTCTTTATTATTGTCATCATTAAGTATCGAACATGAATATGAAGGTCAAATATTATGAGAAATATATTTGGATCAAAATATCCAGTATACTCCAGGCAAAAATATTCATATATGCCTTATATCTGGAGAACTACATATAGTATAGCCCAAACCATCACTTAACTCGGTATGATGTCCTTATTCCGGAAAACAATACGAGAACTCGATTTAGAAGGCGTTCAAAAAGTTTGTGCCTCCTGATCCAAAAGCTAATAATTGGCCAAGATTATGATGCATTTCATGCATTTTTTGATTCATTCCTAAACTTTTTAGCCAGGATCACAAACTTTTGATAAATGTTTGGATCATTCGTAAAATTTCTGTTTCATACATTAAATATACGCCTTAAAACAGATACTTTTCCTTCAATAATGCAAATGTTCCTGTCAAAGCTGAAGTTGCATCTTTTTAATCCCAAACTTTAACTACGTGTATTAATACATTTTTTTAAAAAAATCTAATTACACCTCACTAGCATTTTATATTTCATTGTACGAGCAACTTCGAACACGTTATAACGCACCTTTTCAAAACTCATATTTTTCTCTTGTGCTTTCTAATTTTGATATTTGCTTTGATTAAAATACAACTTTATTGAGATAACTATGATGGAAATTTGATTTTCTTAAATGATTAGTTTCACTTTGACTTACATTCATTCATATATACAAATATACATACACATACAAATGCTTCATACACAAGTGTACAATTTTCTTCCTCAAAAACACTAATTTATAAAATGAGAAGAAAATATTGTTTAAACTTTAACGCTCTATGGTTATGCACTTTAGAATAAATGACACGAGAAATTAATGAAAGTGGGTGATTTGGAGGTGATATCTGGTACCTAAATAAGAAGAAAACAATTGACTAATCTGGGTGCACAAATGCTTCCTTTCGAAGCTATAGGGTGCCGAAGACATAAGAAAATCAACTTTAAGTGCCCATACCCCCAAAACTATGGGACCGATTGTGGTCAGGGCAAGACTTCACTTAGGAACTAGTATGTGCCCTATTCGTACATTCAAGTTTTAGAATCCTGGTGTACTTTCGAAACAATTTTCTTATTCATAGTTAATGAGTACTTCAAATTATATGTTCGTAGCCAAACACCCTCTGTACAAATGTTGGAGAAACATGTATTTTTGGATACCGTACATATTACTTCCTAAGTGAAGTCTTGACCCAATTACGATAGGTCTCATAGTTTTTGAGCTATGGACTTTTAAAGTTTATTTTTCATACTTTCTGCAGCCTATAACTCAAAAAGGAAGCATTTGTGCATCCAGGTTGGTTTATACTTTTTGTCTTACCTTGGTGTCAGAAATCACTTTCCAAACGTTGTTGATGTTTTGAAACATTATATATATATATATATATATATATATATATATATATATATATATATATATATATATATATATATATATATATATATATCAGTGGTTATCGCTTTTATTTTGAAGGGTATTAAAACATTCTAGTTAGGGAAGTGTGTTGAAATGTTTGGTACTAAGTAGACTCAGCTAAATGCGAAATATATGAGGTGAGGGCAGTGATGTTACTATTCAAATTTGAAAATGTTACCTGAAGCTAACACTTTAAGATTACGATTATATTTCAGAAGCATGTTAGACAAATTCTTTGGTAAATTGTATTTCAGTACAACCACTTACGTATTCCTACAGCCAATTTTTCCCCATAAAAACTCTGCTTGAATCAGAGTAATAGAGATGAACAGCTTAAGTTGAAAGTAGCTATGATACGCCACAAATTATATGGTAGAACAAATGCCAACTAATAGGCAATAGCTTTCATATTCAGAAAATTACATTTATTAATGGGACAAATTCAACTTGTTACCTCACAATGCATTACGGTTTGAAATTAATTTCATTATAGACTAACATTTCACTATTACCCATTACGCTCTAAATCGTTGCGTGTCCGGTTTACCACTTTCTGTTGATACTTTATTTTATATTTCAGTATCTTTCGCAAAGCGAAACTAAGACGAAAATCATTTTATATAAGCTCATTAAAACCTCCAGTTGTTCAAGTTTTTATTTTGTATAAAAGCCCCAGGTTCGATTCTCGGTGGTAGACCATGCGGTTTGTATTCCTCGTTAAGCAATAGGTTTATGTCTTATACAGCCTTCCTACTGAATATCCTATTACTCCGGACCTTTTGTGAGTTGGCGTTCGGGTTACTTTTGTGCATCAATTGCATTCAATGATGATGTACATGATTCTACAAAGGGAAAGAGTTTCTTGAGATCTGTAGTGTTCTATGTTGGCAGTTCAAGACAGAATCCTTGGGCTAATGATCATGCATTAGCTCTTAATTTATTTTGAACATAATTGAGATTGTTAATTTTTACATTATTTAAATAAAATGATTTATTTATTTGTTCGACTGAAAGCATGTAGTTTGTGATTATGAAGTAGAAAAAATGAATATTGTTTAGAAATGAAGTTAATTTCTTAGTCACATAGATACATTATATAATTGAATTATGACATCTGATAACGCCAAATAGCTGATTTTTGTCTCTGTTGAGTTCCTAGTATTAATGCACTACATGTATAGAGAACTGGGATATCTAATATTACAAAAAAGGGGGCGTTTTAGTTGCATAAGTGTTTCTTTTAGAAAAGTCTTATGTTTGTGGTATACAGTGAAATATATGCGAACGACGTAAACATATTTTAAAGCTGAATGACAATGTCACGACCAAAAAACTTATTTTCATATGCCATGTATCATCCTTTAACAATGTTCACAATAGAAGATATATTTGGATTTAAATTCAATCAAAAATTAAATTTAAATTCACCAAGCATTATATTTTCTTGAATTTTTATTTATCATGCTATATTTCTTTCCTTTGAAATTTGAAAGTACCGTAGTGTATAAATTTATCAGACAATCGGTCAACAATTTAAATCTTTCAATATAAAAACACGTTATTTGATTAAATTTATCATAACATCACTACCGTTTCGTAGCATTGTTCATCAGAATTATCCAGAACTACCACATAACATACACATATATGTTGCCAGACATTCTCTCTTGATCCTTGTTCTATTTTTCTGAAAGAGGTTGGAATAAATCACATTAAAAAGACTTGTTTTACTCGAACTATTAAATTAATCTAATATTGTCCAAATTAGGTAGAGTTCTATGAGTTGAGAAGCCAATTATGCATATGGGTATGCAAGGTTATGATTCCCAAGTTATAGGCCATCATAATTGTGGTTTGAATGTTGTCAAATTTCTATTTTGTCAATAACAAAAATAGTGAAAAAGACCAGTTATGAAACACACATTCGAAGTATAAGAAAGTAAATTATCAGATGGTTGATTACCTATGGTGTAGATGATGTATTTCTATTTATAAAAAATATTAGATAAAAAATATTAGATATAAGGAACTAGCTGAAAGATCAATTATAATATTCCTACATTAAGAAATCTTAGTTTTATTCCTTTCTACGTTTAGAACTGTTAGTTCGGTTTCTCTAAACGATACATATTAGATGATACACTAATAGTAGAAATACGTTTCTAGTCAAATCCCCTTTATATAGTGTTACGTATAAAGTCAGTATAAGAATACTAATATACATTCTTATGTAACTTTTTCCAGGCTTTGAGCAAAGAGAGTCGTGGTGTATTTTGGAAAAGATTAGCATCGCAAGTCAAACATTGTCTGACAGCAAATGAAAAGAATTCATGGGGAATACAAGACAGGATCTCCATTGCGTTTTTCCCCATCACTTTTTTAATTTGTTCATGCATATATGTTACGTGCATTATGAGTGAGTTCAACATGCATAAAACTTCTATATTGAAGTCTTTCTATGATTGTTGGGAAGAACAAGGTCATGGATAAAAATATTTAGATTTGGTTGTGATTCGCTAAGTTAAAGTGCTACCAAAAATATTAATAGTAGCAAAACTAGTAACATAAATAGTAGCGAAATTTTATTAGAAATTGCAAATTGTCTCACAGTGATAGAGTGGAGTCAATTCTACATATGGTTTCCTCTTGATCTTTTTTATACTAGTCTTTAGAGCTGGTGGAACTGATATATTTATCGTATCGATTGGTGGACATTTTTATCGTCAATTTAATGGTAGAGCTAGTGATTATGTTATTTTCTGCTAGAAAGTGCGTTTACTGTATATGGTAATCGAATAATTCTGTACTGGCTATCATATACAAAATGCCAGGTACATTGACAATATTGTGGAAGATTTTATGTTTAGTACTTTTTCCGATTATGTCTTATCTTTCTACGATAATGTTGCAGAAGCCATTTTCTTATTGCTAGACACGTAAAGAATGAAATTATATTGCATATATCAATAGCAGAACGTGAGTGTTCGTTAAATATTTAAGCGTTTACTATAAATTAAATATTTCACTTTGTATTTCTTACGTCCGTCTTAATCGGACTTACGGTGTTATCATTGATATTGAGTCGTCTTAATTTAGATTATTTTGCCCTACGTTAAACTTGATTTCTTCATTGATAGCTTTCTCACACATGTGTACGTAGACTTAGTATCAAGTAATACTTCCATTGCGTGTTATATATATTTCTGAAATAACGTGTATGGAAACACCGTTTCCTGCATGATTCTTCGTGCTCTAGATTTGTGTATTACAATTAAAATCTTAAAAAAAATATTATATATCATTCTAAAAGTTCTTTTTCTGTAGGCTAAATATCTTTAATATAGCTATCTAGTATGTCATATCCGTTTTCAAAAGTCGATTGCATACAATTCATACGTGCTCGAACTTGGTATGATCATACAATTGTTTTTTAATAAGCTTAGGATTATTATAGTCGAGGCAAATTTTTGTTGGACTGGAAAAAATTGCAATACAACTTGTGTTAACGGTTTTTTATGGAAAAGAACTTGAAGAAAACAATGTCGAAAAGTCTACCACACTCCGAGGTGGGGTAAGACCACTACGGAGAATTTTCCAACTTTACTGAAGTGATGTATTAACAGGACCAACAATGCGTTACTACTATTCTCAAAGTCTCACTTACGCGACTCCTGTGCCCCTCCAATTAACGTAGACCAATGAGTAATACATCTTTATAAAGCTTATGGAACGCAGATTCTAACGATGTAATACTGGTTCCCATTTTGCCAAACGACTAGAAGCAGAAGAAAAAGACATTTTAAAAATCACAAACAACTCGATTTTTCGAAAATATTTTATATCTGGCCAACACTGTGTGTACAGTATCCTAACAAAAATCTCGTTATTACATACCCTTCACATTTGTGTGTAAGATGTTAAACAGTCACTGAGATGTAATAATATGGGATACTCTTCATGGGCTGTATCACCGATTTCAATGGAGGACATTACAGTAGACCTTATATGAGAAGTCCCTGCGACCACCCTAATCACCACAGCCTCATAACCTATACATCGCTGTAACGTTTATAGAACACTGATTTCAACGATATATTATTGATTCCCATTTCACCCACCGAATAGAAGAAGAAGAAGAAATTTTTAAAAATAGAAACTGTTATTTATATATAATTGAAAAATTACAATTGATGTATACGCATGCTGTATCAAGGATTTTACTGGAGAAAGTATACCATTGCATAAGAACACTATGCAATGTAAGACTGTCCTTATTCGTTCCAACTTTAAAATTGACTGATAGAAGTAGACTAAGGGCCTTAACAGCCTAACAAAATTAGGTAAAGAAAATACTGAACCGCAATCGTATTTTAATGTATAATTTATTTTTGGCCCTTTTTTCAATGATAATAACTTAGAGAAACATTATAAATTCTACCACCTCCGAGAGCATATCTGCCTGCTGTGGTGAATTTTGCAATATTGGCGCACGCTTCCTTGTACTTGATATTGTTATATGTTGAGAATTGTTCACTAATTCTTTCGTGTTGAAAGCAAACTCTTAAACAAGTTTTTTTTTTTAAATATTTTTATTACATTATTTTTCTTTCCATGGTACATACGTTTTATATCTAGTACAGTGTTCAATAGTTTCCATGTGTTAGAGCTTTCTTACATTAAAATTAATATATGCTACTCCTATATGCGTTATGTGCATCTATATGAACGACTTAAAAGTAGATGAATTACGATGAAAATACGAATTACATGTACGAGTATAAAGTGTATGCAACTATGTTAAGTTCCGTTACATGGTACTCCAAATGAACTAAGCAATGTTTAACACTAATAAATATAAATTTTCAAACTTAATTAACATACTTGCGAATGTGTCATTAGCAGCTATAGCAGATATATATATATCTTTGCTTGTAATATCACTTTTATCTCAATCATTACCCATGTGTACTTCCACAGAATCACAACTTTTACCTCTACAATGGGTACAAGCATTTGTCTTCTGCATACGCATTGTACGGTAGAACATTGTCTTATGCTGCATCCTCATTTTAGAAATTTTATTAAATTTAAGGTAAGGAAGAAAGTGAGTTGAATGCAAATGGAGATAAGGCGAAGGGCAGTTATTGGTGTGGCATATCGAACATACTACATGGTTTCGGCACTTCAGTTGCACTGTAAATTTGCGTAAGGACAGAATGAACATGTGACCTCTACAGAGCGTCATAAGGGCGTGTATGCTGTACGTGTTCAAACTTGGTTCAAACGTCGCTGCAGTGGGACGGAAGATATGCCAGAAATTTGATTATACACTTGTGATTACGCGGACAGTGCAGTGGTGGTTTAACAAATTTAAGGACGGTGACGAAGCACTTGAAGACGCACCACATGCCGGAATACCAACACATGTACAGAATGGAGATCATCAGGAAGCAATTGAAGCGAACAGTAGCCAGACATGTGAGAAACTGAGCCTATAGTTCAGTGTGAGTGGAGAAACCATTCAGCAGCACCTCCATCAACTTGGGAAGCACTGCAAGTTGGATCGATTGGTCTCCATGATTGAACTTAGGGCCGGAAGAAAACGCGAGCAGATACCTGTGTTTCTTTGTTGCCTCGTCTGAGGAAGGAGCAATTTCTGGACAGGATGATGACATGTTATGAGAAGTTGGTCCTGTATAAAGCTTCATGGTACCGTCATCATTGGTTAGTCGATTCCAATACAGTCGAAACCAGCATTGCACCAGAAGAAGGTCCTCCTGTGTCTTTGATGGACAGCTCGTGCCATTGTTCATCGGGAACTGCTGCTAGCTGCTCAGAGTATCAATGCAATTGTGTACTGTCAGCAGCTGAGCCGAGTTCAAGAAAACTTAAAGCTCTGGAGCTAGTGCTTGTGAATCGCAAAGGGGTCCTCCTCTTATAGGACAATGTTAAATCCCACACGGCTGGATTGACCCGGTCACCGTTCTATATTTTGGCTGGGAAACACTATTGCATTCATCGTACTCCCCGGACATCGCGCCGTTCGATTATCACCTGTTCCATTCCATGGACAATCACCTTAGAGAACACCAATTCAAATCCCAACTAGAGATGCAAAATGCACTCGATACCTTCTTGGCTTCTTGTCCCAACAAGTTCTATCTCGGCGTTCCATAAAGTTGGTAGAAGGTCGTCGACGTCGATTGGAACTAAATTTGATCTTCCAGGCACGTCTTAGGTGACATATCGATGTTCGAAGGAGGTGGGTGAAAAAGCGACAGAACTTTCTTGGTTACCTTTGTAATTGAGTGTGGTGATTGAACCATTTTCACCGTTGTAAAATGTTCATGACGCAATTCCATCCTCAGCTACATTGATCTACTTCATTACCCATCCACTGTTGAACCTTGTGATACACTCGTTGCTATGGATGCTATGAAATATGTAGGCATTTACTGAGAGAGGTAGTCCTTCCGGTTTGACCTGAGCTGTTGATTTTGTCGTCCTTTATATAAACACTCCTGAATTTCTACCATAAAGGTAGATCATAGTTTCGTGACTAGCAATGTAACTTCTTCTTTCTATTTCCCAGTTGACTTGAAAACAGCAGCATATTTCTTAAGCCTCTCATTTCTTTTTAACATGTTTAAAGCGTCAGATTTCCAAAGGCCGTACCACTGTGATGTTGTATCACACACTAACACAGCACGTGCGAAAGGAATGTGAGAGCAAAACTTCATCAAGTTCTTGTTTAATTTTCTTAATGCCATAGACAGTCTTTGTTTGTACAGTTAGGGCTCCGGGCAGAGAAAACTATAATGAAACTCAATACTGAAGTGATGTATTAACAGGACCAGAAGGTCAGTGTCATCACCTATAATGGCTGTAGGATACTTGCGCGCTATTGCAACATTTTCCATGACGATCATGACGCAAGCATGACCAGAGGCTTGTTTGGTGGTACAGCCAGCTGATTTAACTTTTGCGAAAGACAAGTCATGAATGCTTGTTTATTTGGTTTGTTCGGGAAAAAGTTTGTTTGCTGGTAGCAACGCTTTTTGAAGAGCTAAAGTGTACTTTTGGTTCATTAAACCCCTTTTGTTCGCTGTAGATGAATTTCCGACTTTGTTTGTAACGTATTTTCATAGCCATCAAACATAACTGTTGGCGTCTCGCACTTTGTGAGAACCTACTTTTGATAATCATGAATTACTTCATCAAATGCTCATTTTTGATTCCAAGGTAGATGAAGAAGCAAGAATCCACCATCCACCACATCTTCAGACATACTTGCTTCGAATTTTACTTGATCACATATGGATTTAGCAAGTTGAAACTTTCCAGGAACTCTCATGTGCCCACTTCTATGAAAAAATGAAGGAGGGTACGTGCAGAGCTCGTAAGAAATCATTTCTCTTAATGTTATTTGTTTGAGCACAGAGTGCGAGGCGTTGGAATGGTAGTTCAGGCTCAATGACGAAAGTTTCGTCTTTATATTTAACTTCTTGAACGTACTTTATAGGCATCATATGTTTAATTTTCTTGAAAGTATATTCAGTAACTGTTCTACGAGTCATCTTATCGAACTGTAGTGTACCATGAAAAAAATATTGTAATAAAAATTTTCGAAAAAAAACTTGCTTAAGAATTTTCTTTCAATTGATATAAAAACTAAGGTTCCAAATATTGACAAGACTCAACGATATCAAGTACCACGAAACGTGACAATAATGTTCGAAAATACATCACAGCAGACCTATTGTCTCTCGGAGAGAGGTAGACTTTTCGCTGTCGTTTTCCTCAGCTATTTTCCCAGAAGAACCCGTTAACAGAAATTGTATTGTAATTGTTCCTGGTTCAGCCATTTTTTAACCTAACTTTCCTAGTTTATTAATTTCTCAAAGGATTCTAACCTTGAATCCAAACTTCCTGTACACTTGATAAACCATATACCTTATATGCGAACTATATGTTATACTAGCACTTTTACATGATTGACAGATTTTCAAGATGGAGTATAAATACTGCTATTTGCAAAAAAAAAAAAAAAAAAAAAAAAAAAAAAAAAAAAAAAAGAAAAGAGAAAAAGGGAATTGGAGGCTTATGACTTGTGGACTACACGATATTGTATTTGTTAATATTAATAACAAAGGTTTTGCCATATACCATTCAACTAATGAGGTTGAGTCAACTTGAAATAATTTACAATCATTAGTGTTTTTACTGAGAGGTACAATTTTCAGACTATCTGCAAATAATTGTGTGTGAATATGTACGAAGCGTGATACGTCAGTTATAAAGATACAACAATGAACGTTAAATGGACATTAAAACAATCGTGGTAACTGCAGATATTCAATTGGTAGAAATCCTTGTGTACAATAAGTCTTTTCTGTTTTCAAACAATGATTAAACATATTAAATTGGTTCAGAAGTAACGCTGAACTAAGTTTTATGTACTTCAATGATTTTTTGCGTTACCAAAATATGATTAGAGAAATAAATTAGTTAAGAAGGAAAGTTAAACCAATTTATTTTAAAATACACACTATCAAATACTTTAGCCTATTCTACATCAATAACATCTACTTGCATCATTTCTTGTCTTACCACTTCCTTATAAACGTTGACTAAAATTCCCCACAAGTCAGCATCTTTGAAACTCACATTTCTATTACTAAATCTCATGAATTCTATCGCCTTGATATTTCAGTACACTTCTCCGTATTGATCCGCGTGTCATACTACCATTTATTACTTAATGCCCTACTAATAACGACGGTTACATGTAATCAGTGTTGCCGTCTTAATCATCTTAAGTTGTTTTCATTAATTTAAACTATGTTTATATAATCATAATCGTCGTCACAAGCAGTGTCAAAATATTTCTTGATTGCAGTCTCCCAAACTACTGTCCCAAATAACTAGATTGGACATTTCAAGCACAATGTTATGTTGAACTTCTTGATTTTAATACAACTACCTATGTACATGTTTCTTTCCCCGCTTCTTGTCTCTGGCTCTTCAGATTAGAATTCTCTTAATACTGATAATCACATTCGTGCAATGTGTGGAGTAGTGTACTATCACTTTACTGGCCCTTTTTGAGCAAGGTCCCATTTCACTCTATTTTCACTTACTTAAATATTTTTTCTTTTCGCATAGTTTTTCTTTTCCACTTACATTTGTGTAATTTATATAAGGCCAATGCGAGATTTCAAAACCATATGACAGACAGAGAACATAAGTAAGTTTATTAGTTTATTGCTGTATAACACAATATCTTCTCCTGACTAATGCCACAAGTATCCAGAATATTACTTTTTTCCTAAATAGATGAGTATTAGACATAAATCCATTTGTAACAGTATTTTCAAGTAAAAGTCAAAGAGGTTTAAAATCCTATATAAAATCAAAGGAAACCACAAAAATTTAGACAGGAAAATGCAAAGAATAAGCTAAAAATACTTAATCATTTACTGATTACTGCAGAACAAGGAAGAAAGACAGATTTGGAAAAAATCTACCAGTTCGAACTGAAAGATTATTCTTGTTTGCTTGGTAGTGTTGATGGAACTCTTCGATTTTGAAATAAGCAGCGCCTTCAGCATTACTCGATAATCATAAGAAACAACAAACACATCCTCCCACCCCCAGTTCAAAGAGCAAGAAGCAGTAGCAGTGAATAGTATTTATCGATTTGCCACTAAATAAATCGGATCTAGTTTAATTCTGATCAACGCATGAACAACTTGCAATCATGTCAGAGGGGTTCAGATGAAGAAATTCCCTCTTCATTGATATCATATCACAAAGGGACCGACAAGAGGTCAATTCTGCATGGAATTCATGCAAGTGCATAAGGTTTTCAGCATCTGCTAATCAATATCAAGAAGACCATTGTTGTTTTTATTCTTTTCCATTTCATCAAAAGAAAAAATGTTCCAGAAGTATGGTTGTTTATAGTAACATCCAAGAAAACTAAATATCTTCCCGTACATTATATTGTAAGCGTACTTCCACACAAATATGCAACATTTCAACAGATTTTTTCGTCTTAACAAGATATGACTCAAGTCGTTAGTTTGCAGTGTACAGAAAGAAGAAAGCGTGGGAGTAATTTTTGAAAAAAAAAAAAACAGAATTTTATTCGAAAATGGTGTCACTGGAAACGTAGATGACGAACCTGTGACTCGAATTGAAAAAAAAAAACAAATGTTTCAAACGTGTAAACTGGGTCAAAAAAATACTTGTGGTAAAAAATCCGTGAGTTAGGCAACCCAACTAACGCCCAAATTAATTACTGGTAGAGCAGCTCGAAAAGCAGCACGAAGTTGCCTCCACCTGTTACAAGAACAAATCGTGAAGAGTGCCTTTGTGGAGAATTGAGGCAAAACCCTGGCTAACAAAATTGCAAAAGGGAGTCTTTGCATGTTTGTTCTCACAGTACACAGCACAGTACCAGAAAAAAATATACGGACACCAGAGGCGCCGATGAGAAGATAACAGTGAGGACTTAAATAATTTTATAATTAGCTCAAAAGAGAGATAATATAAACAAGTTAACTTACTTGAAATGACTATACATATATGCATATACGGATAGATTATACGGTATAGATTTTAGGTAAAACATATAGGTAGGTTTTAGGTGTATTAGGTTTTTCTAAAGGAAACAGAGCCTTGCGCTGAGTTTTAAAACTCTTTACTGTACTCCTACCTGCAAATCAAAGCATGGATGCATCATTCAGGGGAAGAACCAGCTCCTAATTAAATTTTGGGGGGCCTAAGAGGGTCTCAGCTCCTAGGTTCGACGCCACTGATTGATACGTAATGTTACTTCCAAATAACGACTTACCTGATTTCATTATTATTTATATGATTTTTTGAAAATGTTAAATATTGGTATGCAGTAATTTATTTGTAAATTTTAAAAATACAAAATTTGATAACACTCAAACTAGTTGGAGAACTTATCCGTACTAAGCGTATTCCCCGTTAGGTTGCAAATATAACTGAGGGTTTGATAATATTTGTGGAAATTTACACATTGAGACACAAGGAGAAGAGAGGATAATATATTTAATGAATATATATTAAATATATTCATGTCATAAATGTAAATAAATGAATAATATATTTAGATAAAATTTAGAGAAAACAATCATAAGTTTTCAAAACGAGACGACACGAGAGAAGCTTCACAAGAATTGACATTATACGCGATAAGTATTCTAGAACTTAGACGAGATGAGGTTTTTGAAAGAATTTACGAGACAAGAACAGAAAACTTCATTTTTAGTTTTTTCTCGTCTCGTGAACAATACTAATTGCTTTCATCACTAAAATTCATGGTGAGCATCACTAAGCAGAAATCAGTCAATTTAGTAAGTCAACTGTTATTATTTGAATTATCACACGATTTTAATATTTAATGAAAATTTGGAATACTTAACATAGTTGTGGAAATGGTATATCTCCCAAACTGTTCTACTTTGGTTGTTAGCAGCACGATGATACTATGAAAGAGGTAAGCGTGTAGTGTAACCTACATGATTGTTGTACGTATTAAGATTTACACCCTTTATGCTTTAATTGAACGCTGCTTACTGAATACAATAATAACCCTAACTAAAACAAAATTAGGTTACACCACTTGGGGTTTAGTTGACTCATATGTGTCACCTTCCACTTTTGGTACTTTGTTGATTTAATAATTTCACATGCACGAACACGCAGAATGCGAGATTGTTGGACACTCTGAGCAGCAGGATGACCATTAAATTGGCCACAACGTGGCGACAAGCAAGTATGATCTCATGAATTCTCTCGAACCACCACAGTACTTGACATTATATATAACTACTGAGAGATCGGCAGGAAGCTGAAATTCATCTAACTCTCGAAATATCGATCAATTCGCATGTTTCAGATTGAAGATTTTATATGATTTGGAATGGGTGAGACGCAATGAATATCAGGGAATGATCACTGGCACAGAACTCAGGATGTACATTAAAAATTGATGAACCATCCAAGGTGACACTACATAGAAGAAGACCAGTACATGAGCATGTGGCGAAACCTGTACAAAAATGAGCTAGACTGCCGTAGAAAAGATCAAGCATCTCACTCTCCTAAAGGAAATCACTAATCTGACAAGCACGATCTGTGTGGGTGGAACATGTACAATTTCAGAGAAATCGAAGGTGGCTTGCAAATACTAGAGATGGTGATTACCTTTCAGAAGGGAAAGAGTCGTCGAAACGAACGATGTAAATGCTAGCTAAATTTAATTTCAGAAATGTGTGGTGAGTGAAGATTAGTTGTTACTTTTAGAGCAAGTCTAGAAACAACACGCGGATAGTTTAGTTGTGTGGTGCGCAAGCTATCGATTGTTTTTTTTTATTCTACTATCATAAATTACATAAGCATTGTTTGGAAGCAAATAAGAGATGTCCAAGTTGAAGCAAACATTCGGACAGTTCCGACTATGGTTTCAAACGGAGCTGCGAAAGGGGTTGAAAGCTCTCGCTGATGTTTTGCATCAATGGCCTAAATCTTTGCAACTGCCATTAGTTCGCGGATGTGTTTTATGTTTGAAAGGGAAGAAAGAAAAGGTAAATAAAAAGACCAGAGATTAGATCTCCTGGATCAGTCAGAATGATTATCTGTGTATTTAACACAATTGGATTTTGCCGCTGTACAGGTCTCCGTACGATGACTTTCGTCGTCACAGTTACCATAAATAGCAACTGTAGAATTATACGAAGCATTGATGTGTCCAAAATGTTGACAATTTAAGTCGCAAAGTTGGCTAAGTGTGTAAGGACACACTTTTAATCGATAATTTCCACCTTTCATTAATACCGATAGAGTTCAAAAACTCAAAGATAAGAATTACGCATTTCTTGGAAGTAGTTTACCTGACTACTTACTTTTGATTCGAACTACTTCAACTGCATGCTGGTCTGCTATCGACTATTCAATTTCTCGTCTTTGCATTCAAGTGACCTGAATATGATATTGAAATTTAGGAGTAGGTGAGGATTTACTAACAAGTAACACTTCCAAAGTGTAATACTTCGATTTTGATAAAATTTGGCTGGTAGATACAACAGATAAAATAAACGAATACGTGTTATTTTCTGCAGAAAAAAGTTTTAGTGTGCTAAAGCCCCCGAACCAAATTTTGAAAGTAGAATTCCAAAATGCAAAAGCAAGTAGACCGAAGTGAAAGAAATTGCGCACAGATATTGCGGATTATATAGAATAAGGAAATATGTGTTTCATATTTTCGTGAAAAAACGGCTGGGCGGACCCCTCCAAATCTTTGATCACGAAATATCAAAACTGCTAGTAACAGGATGTCAGATGTGTGTAGAGAACATAAAGAATTGCAACGAAACTTTGCGTATGAACAAAACGCAAAACGTATACGAGTACAACATTTTTAATTTCTGCGGAAAAACGGCTAAGGGAGACAAAAGTCAAAATCCAAAGTTTTGAAAGTTGACACCCGAAAGGCAAGACGAAGTGAACCGAAGAGAGTGAAATTTTTTACAGATTTTGTAGACATAAAATGATGGAATACGGGTTTAGTATTGTCCTAAAGAAAACGTTTGGGTGGGGCACGGACCATCCAAACCTTTGATCACGAAATAACAATAAAGTTCTAGTAACCGTATGTCAGATGTGTGTAAAGGACATGAAGAATTGCAACGACATATTAGGTAGGGACAATACACATAGAAAAATAAATACTTGTTTTTTTTTATTTTCTGCGGAAAAAGATTTTTAGGAGGGTAAAAGCTCTCAACCAACATTTTGGAATTTGGCTCCCCAAAGGCAAGAAATTGACAGAAGTGAATGAAATAGTGCTCAAATATTGGAGAGGTAAGATGAGGGAATACGTATTTCGTATTTTCCTGAAAAGAAAAAAAAACTGTTGAGTGGACCAAGACGTTGGGTGGCGGAAGGAGTGGACCGAAGCGAATGAAATGGTATGCAGATATTGGATATGCAAATAAAGCCTTTCGTGTTTCACAAGTGTCTTCCTCCGATATCTTCAAATTTGGCAGATCAACAACAAGCACAAACAGTATATCGTATTTTATGGTATTTCAGGAGGCTTCTGATATCCTTACAATGCTTTTCCGCATAAATAGAAACACGTCTCGATTAAGTTCCTGTTTGTTGTTCTTGTGTCAGATTTGAAGAAAAACCAATAGGGACATTTGAGAAACACGAAATGCCTACACACAATTTCATTTGCTTCGGTTCGTCCTTCCTGCGCTATTACCATGAGATTTAGTGTTTTCGGAGGGGGCCTAGGTCCCAACATTTCTTTTCCGCACAGATTAAAACACATTTATTGTTTTTCAAATTGTCCCTATACGAAGTTTCATATTACCTTATCTGATAGTTTCAGATTCCCTGATTCATTTCTCAAGCACAGCCTCTATTCTCATTATAAAAATTAATAATGAAATTAAAACCTCTCTATCATTCAATTATCAGTTTTCTATTCTCTTTAATAAATGTTTGTCTCTATCTCTCGCAATATTCTGTGAGAAATCAACTTAAGATTTAGATAGACAGAGAGCTTATTCTCAATTTACGCCCCAATATTAAGTATTCTTCACAGAATGACATGGTTGGAGGCATCTTAATGAACCTCTAGGGTTCTGAATTCGATTATGACTAGGACATTTTTCTTGGATACTTTTTTCTCTTTGTTCCGTGTTTTTTCTGGTCATAATATGGTTGACACACATTTATTGCTTGCTATTGCTTTATTGCATTAGGCTATAAAAAGTATATGATTTTTGATATGTTTGGCATTAAGGATTGTTAGACAATTTTTTGCTTGTTGATGAATTAGGTCAATTATTAGACAAGATTGAACTCGAAGTTTTAAAGATAAAGAAAACTAAGAAGAAACACGCTGTTACATAAACACATATTCCACAATCGTACGGCACACGTTGGAACATAATGATGACTTTAAATACTACGTCAACGCAAAGTCAGACAACTGACGGTCAAGGACGATAATAAAAAGAAGTATATGTTACATTTAGCTTCTAAAGGAGACTTTCGAAAATGGTTGAAGATATTTTTTGAGCGTAGAGACATTTCTCAGTTGTCATATGATCAGCTAAGTAAGGGCTTGTATCATTAAAGAGTTTGGAAAAATGAAATGAAATCTTTAAGTTTAACGTCCCACGTATATGCAGGGTAGGCTAAAGGCGACGATGATGATGAGAGATGAGTGAAATGGTGTAATGAAGAAGGGGATAGGAAACGGGAGAACCCCTAGAAACCCCACGAGCATGGTGTTAAAGAGTTTGGAAAATCCACTCTTTACTTAGATATAGAGGACCAGTTAAGGGAACATGTTCAACGTCCAGATGAATCGGTGACAAATTTCGTTTACGATATGGCGCTTTTAAGCAAACGTTTTGATGACACTTTAGCAGAAGAGAAGGTTATTGTTCCGCTTTACAGTCATAGTTGTTTAGAACGAGTAGGAACTCAAACATTTAAAACAGTTGATGAACTACTTTCTGCTTTGGTAAAAATTGAAAAAAACTAAAGCAAAAGTAAAACGACGAGAACAGCGAGAATCGCGGAACTTGCAATCATGGAAATCTGTAATCCCAAAGTTAAGAAATAAACAAAGCGCTGAATTTTCATATTCCGTTTCGATTAATGACACACATGAATAAACACGCGTCAGCAAGAAAAGTATGCGTCATCAAAAATAAAACAAGAATAACACAAAACACTAGTCAGCATATTTCAGACTCTAGTGACACAATTAAGATTGAACAATTACAACAGCAAGTAGAAAAATTAACGTTGCAAATTGCTAAGGTTAACGAAACAGCAGTCGGAAAATAAGGATTATATCAACAAACACAAGCAAAACAGAAGTAAGCATTTTAGAAACTCAAAAGACAATGGAAAATATTATCGTAATAAGCAATATTATAATAATCAAAGAGTAAAGGACGTGACCACAATCCTTAAACCCTGTGACCAGAAATGTCAACAATGTATTTCCTGTCAAGTAAACAAAAGACATACAGGCAGAATTCCTTTGCACGCGCAAACATTTTCATCATATAATCCAATGGAAACAATCTTTTTGGATGAATTTGGCCCTTGCCTTTATCAAGTACATACCGACACAAACATGTATTAACAGCCGTCAACGCCTGCACAAGATATAGCACGAAGCATTCCAGATGTATCAACTGAGTCAATAGTGCAAGTGTTGTATGAAATCATACAGTTATTTAAAGTACCACGGCAGATTGTTGTAGACAGATTAGACGCACAAAAATCTAAAATTATGCAAGAGTTTTCGGATAGATTTGGCAATCATTTAAAGTTTGCGAATACAGCTCATTATACTGTGGAGGCAGCAGAACGAGCTAATGGAATCATACAGAATTGTTTACGACATTATATTGATCGTAAAATGACATCGTGGGATACAGAACTACAAAATGTAGTATTTTCAATAAATTCTCATATCCACGAGGGAACAAGATATTCACCACACTACTTATTTTTTTGGTTGGAATGCTAGAACACTGCTCGATCATGAATTAGACATACCATGTCAATACGTTGACAATGAAACTCGTGGCAAAAGTGTTCAGAATGCGCGACAATTAGCATATTGCAATTTACAGAAGAGTTTAGAACACAACAAGCCTACTTTGAACGGAAGTTTGCAGTCCCTCAATACGAAGTTGGACAGAAAGTTTTAATAGAAGAAGTGGATCCGAAACCAGGAATTCCCGCTTGCTTTAGACATAAATTCAGTATTCAAGGAGAAATTTTGTCCAAGCTTAGTGAAAAGTCGTATGAAATTAAATACAAAAACCCTCGCGATGGTTGGAAAGTTGATTCATTTGACATCAGAAGAGTCAAACCATTTTATGAAAATACAGACAGTGACGAAAAAATCAGCATATTAGTGTAACCTATTTTAGAATTAGAACAGGAGATTACTAACAAGGTGATGGGACTGTTCATCGTTTCCTTTGTTGATATTAATCAGTGAGTTTGTGCGCTGATACTCTAACAAACACGTTTACATACAATCATGGAAATATGATTTGTCATTTCCTTTGAATAACAACATAGGATCCAATGCCTTCTGTATTGTTTACCTTTTCCTATCCTATGTGTATAATAGGAATCGTTTTCTTCTTCGTGAAAGTAGAGAAATCACCAAAATTAGACTATAACTACACATAAAAGTTATTTTGTTCATTTATATTAAATAAATTTGTTTTTGTCACTGTAGTAGAGCATGTACTGAAATGTTTCATTTTTTCCTTTCAGATGTTTTGGCTTCTAATCACCCTTGCAGTTTACAATACTGACACAATCTATACCACCTTAAGGATCCATCTAGATACTCATCACACGAATTTGATGAACAACACTTGTGTTACTATAGCAAATTTTATTGATGTAATATTTTCGAAAGAACAAGAATTTTATTCACAATTTCAAACCATTGTTCCTTGCGCATTTCAATACTCCAAGAATTCTCTTCATTGTTTACACCAACACCGCTCCACTCGATCAATTGTTTCTTGGTTTTAGGAATTTCTTCCTTTGGCTTCTCGACTTACAACGTTTTCGAAACTCAAAAGATAAAGAATTCTTTGAACATTCTTCAAGAACACGATGATTATCTGAACTCCGAACTAAAAAAATATTAAGAAAGCTTTTAATTACCAAGTCAAAATTGTTCATGCAGTAGTTCTTGCTGTTAAATACGCTCTTTTACAGGTACAAACTCAAACTTCTGAACTTCTTTGTGAAATAATAATAAATGAGAAACGATTTTTAACTATGTATAATTATCATGAATCGCGGAGAAAAGTTGCAGTTATGTTAAAGGAAATTTTACAAAATCAAGTAACTTACAGAATTTTAAATTCAATTCAGGCACTCTCTCTAATTGATAATCACCCAAGCTTAAAAAACACACTCTTTCTTCATGATGTAGGATTGTTTTATACAGTTTCTTCTGTTTTCTAATAAATTTTAATTTTGATTCCAAATTCCTTGACTTAATGCCGAAGACACCAGTAGTGACACCAGATGAAATTTCTAAACGATTTGAAATTAGTAATTTAGGCATTTTAATGACAAATAAATTTGTTAAATATTCCTTGTCAAAAGAAGCTTATTTAACAGATAACCACTTTGTGGATATAGACGGTCAACAGTGTGAATGGAAAAAGTTCCTTTATTTTTGCGAAACGACTTCACACAAATAATAAATCTAAATGTTTAACAAATATATACTTTAACCGAAATTGATCATTTTGCGATATTGAAATCATTCCCACCAATGCTAATTTTGCTCACCAATATACACCAGCAGGCTTACTTTTTACATCATTAGCTCCAGGATATATTACTTTGAGAACGTCCCATGAAATTTTACATACTATGCCTATAAAGTTTGGAAGAAACCTAACTCAATTCCTAGCTTATGATAAATTTGAAACTGTACTTATTCAAAACACAGTTCTATCAACACGTAAAACCATTAATATTGAAACGAAAATGTAGAGATAAATTTAAATCTTTCTCAACCCCACCTAAACTTATCAAATTCACTTAAGACCCTAACTGATTTGAATACGGATTTGCAAAATCTAAGATTGACCCAAAATGTTTTATACATTAAACATTTTGAAACTTTGCATACGACATATCTAATTATAATTCCTATTATATTGGTAATTTTATTTATTGCCATGATAATTCAATTTTTCCAGATTCGTAACTTGAAACGACAGATTCATTTAACGCAATCTAATGAAGCTTAGATTAAGAGAAAATACATAAACCAAACAATATCTCTTGGTACGTTGTTACTCATATGATAGGAAAGGAAATTAAAAATCCAATTTTGATAGCAATGCATCGCATATTACGTTTCAAGCTATATTGTTTAATACTACTGAATACAGACTCTTGATTTTTTAAAATGCATTAGAAACTATCCTGATCATTTGCACCTTCAAGTTTTCTTAAGTACCCTAAGTACATGGAATGTACATAAAAAAATATTTCAAGTAGTGTATATTTACCTGGTATTCAAGCCTATTTTATAGCCCAAAGCAATTATATCAGGAATTAGTAATAAATTAGAATAACATATCGCCGTCATAGTCATGCTATCACGCATTTAAGCTTTGTTATTCTAGAGTTTTTTGAAGCTGAAAACTATTAGTCTTTCTTCTCGTTTCAGAGAACAAGAAAACATGAAGAGATTTTTAGCTCTAGTTATTTCCTTAACAATTCTGTGTATTATTGTACTTCTTTCCATTATTATCATTATTATTGCATATCTCAAAGGAAACTGCAAAGCTTATTCTAGTAAGTTAAGTCATACGGGCGTACCAGAATCTGTCATCTCTTTTCCTAACATTAATTTTTTCAACTCTCGCACTTCATGTGGTAAGATTAATTATCAGTTTCTAATCAAAACGTTATCTTTCCTGACTCTCAATTTTTAACAATTTCACCACGTATTGACCTATTTATACCACTGAATTTTCAAGAAACCAAAATTCGTTCTGATTACCAGAATGTTACGGTTAAATAAGGTTGTGCTTTGAGAATATGAGGAACACCTTCAATATTAAATCCTTTATATCATTCACTACCTCGAAAAGACACGAATCGACATCATACCCTGTGAACTTTTCCTTCATTGAGAAAAGACATGGATAAATAAACATTACTGGAAAAATGGAACACCCAGAACAATGAAACAACTGTGTAAGTGTTCAAGTATACAGGTGCAACTTTTGTTCTGACACTAATAACTATAAATATCATCAGCTATATATATCATCAACTATAAATGTCATCAACTATAAATAGCCTATATATATATAGGCTATATATTAAAACTGGATTACAACCAAATTTAAAAGTGTAATACTACAAGACTCCACCAATTATTATTACTAGCTACGAACTTCAAAAACCTTAGTGAAACAGTGTTTTGAGTGACAGTGTTAAGTTCCAATAATACAGTGTTAATAGTGAAGTATATTCTTTTAAGTGAAGCTGAAAAAAATTTCAACAGCGCAAAATAATTATTTTTATATACTACATTTTTCATGTTTGGTAATTTCACTTCTAATATTAGACTATTATGTGGATAGTGGACTCCTGAATATTGCAACTAATACATTTTTTTCCTTTTTGGTACAACAGGGAAACAAATTAAAGCGGGGGAATGTAATATACCAAATTTTAAACACCCCAAATTACTGTAAATATTTAAACTTTTGTAAAAATCTATGTAAATAATTCAAAACTGGCTTGAGTACAAACTATTAACTGTCTGAATTGAATGAATTAAGTCAGGGTTGTTTCCAGGATCTAGTCCTCTTTATTGAAATAAGCACAAAACTTATTTTATTCTATCAGACATACACGTGGAACTCCCAGATAAGGAAATATGAAAGGCATGCGGATTGCATACCGCACTTTTATATAAAAGGACCACCAACGTTCACTTGACATCACTTCATTCTGTACTTAGTTCTAGATTGCCATTCGCCTTAGGAGTTACATAAACTGAGAAGGAGGCGGAGTCTTCGATGTTTCCTACAACTACCTCAAGGATCATAATGTAAGTAACTTTTCATATTACCTGATCTGATAGTTTCAGATTCCCTGATTCGTTTCTCAAGCAGAGCCTTTATTCTCATTATAAGAACGGGTAATAAAATTAAAACCTCTTTATCACTCAATTACCCGTTTTCTATCCCCTCAACCTAAGAATTAGATAGACGGAGAGCCTATAGTCAAGGGTTCGATTCTCAATTTACGCCCCAGTACTAAGTATTCTTCACAGAATGACAACGTGTTTCCTCATTTTGTGTCTACAATATATTTGCAAAATTTCGTTCACTTCCCTACACTTGTTTTTCTCTTTTGGTCGTCAAATTCCAAAATTTTGAATTGGGGCTTTTGCCTCCTAAAACCGTTTTTCCGCAGAAAATAAAAAACCCGTATTCGTTTATTTTTGCGAGTTGTCCATACACAAAGCTTTGTTGTAATTCTTCATGTTCTTTACATACTACTGATATAATTAGCACTTTCGATGTTTCGTGATCAATAGTTTGCAGGAGTCAGTGTCCCACCTAACCTTTTTTTTCGAGGAAAATACGAAATTCGTATTCCCTCTTTTACGTCTACAATATTTGTGCACAATTTAGTTTACTTCCGTCCACTTGGTTTTCCATTTTGGGGGATTAAATTCCAAAATTGTTTGGTGTGGCTTTTGCCCCGTAAAACCGTTTTTCCACAGCAAATAAAAAAATCACTTATTCGTTTGTTTCATGTGTAGTATCTAGCTGACAAATTTTATCAAAATGGGAGTGTAACCTTTGGGAAATGTTAGTTGTAAGACATAACAGTTTTAGGTGTCAGTACCTTCCCTTTTTCTTGATTTTTTATTACCATCAACAAGTGAAATTTAGTCATTTTTAATGTTCTTAACTTTCCCGACCCTACTGTATATGTATAACTTTTTTATATAACAATGGAGAACAAGCCCTTAATACCACTTGAATGTTCAGGACAGGACCTGTAGTTACCGCATTATTTTCTCTAATTTCATAATATTGAAGTACAGGAGTCATGTCTTTCTTTGTAATCATATACAAAAGTTAATGTTTCGGTCTTACTAACGTAAGATTTGGATATTTTTGCAAAAGGTGAACCTGGCCCTTAAGTTTTTTTTTTTACCCGTATGAGCTTCTCTTTATTTTAACATGTATACGAGTAGATGTAAAATTGCGTGTGTTTGCGGCACACTGAGGTTTGCATGAGAAGAATTAACGCTATTCTCCTAGGAATTACCTAGGCATGTTGAAACGGAAACCACCAACAAAGAAAAAGGTACATACGGCTTGACACCTATCATTGCAAGAATAATTATATTTGTCGTGCAGACAAGAAAACATATCCAAGAAATAATAGTGACCAACAGACAAAGCAATTAAATGGACAATTAACCAAGTACAAAACATATAACGCAAAACACTTATCAAATAAAATGTTGTCGAAAAGATAAATAACATATTCACACGAACATGACGACGAAGCAAGACGACATGGTGACATATACCACTTGCAAGGAACACATACATTTTCCACCCCTCATGAAGTCTCCCTTCGACTACCGGAATGCCTGATAGTGGTATTCGCAACTGAGAAGGCAGGGAAAACACTTGGAGTTAAAAGAAGTGAATAACAAATGTAGGTGCCTTGTTAACCTTACCCCTTTCCAACGGTAAAGGTTCGCTGCACGAAGTAAGAAAATAATTAGTGAGAAATATCATGTCAAAAAACTATAATAGGAACGATACTATCTCACCAATATGGTTAGCACACGACTTCAATTATTTATAATTATCCATGCTACTCGACAGTAATACGCGAGCAAATAAATAATAGAAATTTCTTAAGGACCAAGAATTTAATTACGTATTTCTTATTTGATTTATTTTATTTTCGTATGGAAAGAGATCCAACACAGATCCCTCAAATAGATCCGCCATTATATATGACATATTTGAATAATTTCGCTGCTTGTACTGAACACGACATGAGCATTATTTCAGAATAGCTAACCACACCAACTACGCAAAAGGTTTAAGTGATGCTATATAGTAAGGTAAGTCTAAGCAAGAAAGATGATTCTAATTAACAAATCATTTTTTAAAATGTAAAGTATTTCAGAATTTAAGAACTTAGTTTTTTTTTTAAAATTTAAGGAGGTTTTAGATGTCTAAATAGATTTATAGTAGAGAGATAGAAGTGAAAAGTCAACGGGAATTTTGACCTTTAAAATAGCGTGCTCAAGAGGGCCAGAATAAGCTTATCTCTAAGGCTATTATGCAACTGGTTGAGTTTGCAAATAATTATTGTTCCTTTTTCTTGTAGCACTAAAGCTGTATGGGATGTTCATCTACAGTTTCCGTTACAATTATAACCACCAAAATGCATTAAAATTTCGAAGCTCTCCCACAGAGAATCGAACCCGGGAGTTTTGAGTTATAAATTTGTAGTTTATTCTGCTTGTATGAGAAAGTTCACATAGTATTTTACATTTGAAGAAAATCATGTATTACTATCTGCATTTATTCAATATTTTGATTGTCTTACATCTATTTCTCCCTTTCACATACAAAATAATCTCACATTGATGTGCTTTTTTAAATATTAATTTTATTACCGTTTTAGTCTTATTACTTTTTTTAAAAAAAAAATATTTCTCATGCAAACACTATTAAAGTTAATCATACATTTACTAGCTAAACTAATTTCCGAAAATTTCCAGGTTTGACTCTAGAGCTGTTTTGATTGCTTAGTGGAATATAATATGCAGGTAGTAGAGAACAAAATTCATAAAATAATTAAGAAATGTATATGCATACAGTAGACAGATATTTATAATCAGTGTGCAAACCTTGCACTTATATCGGTGTGCAAAATTTCGTAGTTCGGTAATGATTTAAATTTAGAGAGACTTTACCTCCATGCAGGCGTCTCTATTAAATCCTAAATTCTAAATCTTAAATTTCTAAATTTAATTACCGAAAGGTGTAGGGAGTATATTATATAAATATGTGAAAAGTTAAAAGTAAAAAGGGAATATTATGTTTCTATTCTACTTATGTAATTGTGCAAACTTTTATCATTGAATGGCGTCAGGAAATGAAGTAAATTAATGTTTTCAAAATTTGAGAATACGGTTGAACCATTCTAAGTTAAGGAAAATCGTTTAGAGAGAGAGTCTCTCTCTCTCTATATATATATATATCTATCTATCTATCTATCTATCTATATATATATATATATATATATATATATATATATATATATATATATATATATATATATATATATATTCGAGCATAGTTGAAAGTAAAAATAGAATATGGTTTTGCCAATCTAGTTGCGTAGCTGTGCAAAAGTGCCTCATTGAATGGTGTTGGAATATGATTGGATTGAGGTTACCAATTCAATGATACAGTAGAAGCATTATGAGTTAAATACAAAGCATGTGGAGTATTTATGAATGCGAGAATATATAAAAGTTACATTGAAATATTGCGTGGTCACTCGACTACTGTCGCTGTAGAAAACTTTATCGTTGAATAGCGTTGAAAAATGAGCTAAGTAGTATAAAAAATGAAATGAAATCTTTGAGTTTTACGTCCCACGGTTATGCCGGTTAGGCTAAAGGAGACGGTAATGATAAGTAATGAATGAAATGGTGGAATGAAGAAAGAGGGAGGAAACGGGAGAATCCCGAGAAAAGCCACATACACGGTGTTTGTCCACCACGAAAGCTAAGTAGTATAGTTGTCACATTTGATGACTGGGTTTAATCATTATAAGTTGAAAAAAAAGCATGTCCTATTACAGACGATATCTTATTTGCTGCCTGGAAATGCAGTTCTACAAACCTTGTAGAAACCTTGCAATTTATTTTAATAAAAAAGTTCATAAACCAAAATTAAAATCCATAACTTGTAAGATTCTCGAAATACATCAATATTTTAAAATAACTTTATGTCCTCCCGTAGGATGCACATTTCTATCAAAATTAGCAATGTTCACATGGCCAAAGCTAAGTTCTTATTGTGTTCAAAATATATTAACTCATAATTCTAAGTGGATATTACTAGAGAAATTTACCCCTTTCTTGTTTGAGGCGGGATTTTATAGTAGCCTGGAAAATTGTTAACTACTTTTTCTGAGATGTTTATAATCTAGAATTATCTCCTTAACTTCAGGGACTTGTGATACACTCTGTGTTTGCAAAACAAATTGAATCACTCTCTTTCAATCTGAAGATATTCCTTTTGATGAACATGATAGCACAAAATCTCCGCTCCACAACAATTATAACTATCTTCAAAAACTCATTTGAAACAGTTCAATCATTCTTCCATGACGATGTAGACAACATCGATTTTGTTTCTTTTTAGCTGGCGAAAACATTTCGTACAGGACTTTGGTATTGCAACCTGTAGTGTATAGGAAGGTTCGTCACTACAAGCTGAACTTTGAATTTCCCTTGTCTTTGTTTCCTCAGCTGCAACTATTGTAATGCTGTGATAAATAATGTCAAATTTTGTTACTATTTTGTCAGCTAGAGCATGTTATCTCCATTGATCAAGAGAGAGAATAATGCATCCATGAGTTGTGGCAATTATTTGTTTCTGGTGTGATGTAGATCTATTATTGGTTTTTACTTTGTCGACGACTAAGAATTTATAGTACAATATACTAGTAGAGCGGTTTGAAACGTAACAGTAAACAATTTTGTAAATGCTGATATTAATAAGATAGCAGTTTCAATATTGATTTATTTGCAAAGTATTAGATGGTAGACTGTACTGAGATTAATATTTTATTTTTCAGGATGGCGTTTCATGTTGATATGTCATTGTTTGTAAAACATAACACTTTCATTTGGACTGACCTAATTGTGATATTCAGCGTTTGTTTCTCATTAGTAAAAGGTTTAAAGCCTTACAGTCTTCGAGATGATTATGATAAGTTTGAAATGCCATACAAATACTATGGTAGGTATTTTATGTAGATTACAAATATATATTATTTGCTTCATTGATAATAACAAACATTAATGATAATCATTTTTATCACATAACACTTGTTCTTACTGCATTCAATATTTTGTTCTGTTTCAGTTGAGTATATTTTCCTTCCAACAACCTTCAAATTACATATAGTCGGTCCAATGCCAAAACCGCGAATGTACAAATTTTGCTATTTTCACGTAAGTGCAGATTCATGTTACTTGGGGCACACAGATTCCAATATCAAACCCCCATTTATGAAATGTGAGTATATTAGAAGTTATCGTCAAGTCCTAAAACATATACTTAAGTCTATATACTGATTTTTCGGGATAAGCTGAATATTAAAATGTTTATAACTCAAAGTCAAATGTAGCACATTCGCGGTTTTGGCATTGTAGCGACACAATAAATAACTCCATACAGCATGTGATCAAGTAAGTGAAACATACTGACTGCCTCGAATAAAAATATTCTACCGCATATTTAGGGATATTTAGAAAACAAAAATGTATCATCTTTAAAATAACGAAACTTATTTCATTAGCTCTAAGCTTAGCATATAGAGCTAGACAGGTCTTTCAACATAACATGTATCATACAGAAGAATATTCTAGACCAGGGATTTTGCACGTTTTCCACTGTTGTATTATCATGTTTGATATAGACAATATTAATGTACCGTTCCTTAAGAAACGGTAATTTGGAAAGTTAGACATTCATGGACTTATTTTGTAACTACGTAACTAAAATTGTTTTCTTTAAATGCAAATATGTTTTGTACATCAACTATTACTTGAATCTTCTCTACTGATTCTTTATTAAGATGAACAAATTTAAAAAAATAAACCAACATTAATTATATATATATAAATGTCTGGGTCCAGGATTTTCTGACTTGGGTATGCTCTTGAATTAAATTTAAATATTGTAAATACCTATAGATATCTGTGGTATGTATCAGGAAGTGAGTTAAACTATTATTTTTGCAAAGCTCAGCTTTCTTTTAAGGCCGAAACGGAAATATAACATTAAATTTTCCAAAACTATTGCTATTTTAACTGCTGGTTTCTCACTTTCGATAGTGTATATTTACAACGGAGAGGGTGCATGTACTCCGGTGGAACCCACTAAATCCGGCCCTGTATATATATATATATATATATATATATATATTAGGGATGGCCAAAATTTTCCGGATTCCGGAAATTTTGTTTTCCGGAATCGGAAAATTTACTTTCCGGATTTCGGAAAAATTCCGAAATTCAGAAAAAATCCGGAATTCAGAAAATTCCGGAATTCGAAAAAATCCGGATTTCGGAAAAATTCCGGAATTCAGAAAAATCCGGAATTCGGAGAAATTCCGGAATTCAGAAAAAATCGGAAAAAATCCGGATTTCGGAAAATTCCGGAATTTAGAAAAATTCCGACATTCGGAAAAATCCGGAATTTATAAGAAAAATCGAAATTTTTCCGAAATCCGGAATTTTTCCGATTTTACTTTTCGGATTTCGGAAAGTAAAAATTCTGGAATTGGCCATCCCTAGCTAGTAGCTGTTAAAAGAAAAACACAATAATGAATATATATACTCTATTAGTTTCTTGTAGTTGGATATGTCTTTATCACTTACGTAGACAATTGCTACTGCAGTTATTTACTGCTTTATGAGGAAGGCCTTATTTTCACACACGAAAAAGTCGCCGGTATGTCTCGCGTTCCCACCTGCAGCTACTCCAAAGCGCTGCAAACTACTTTTTAACCAGACGAAAGACAGTAAAGGAAAAGAAATCTCAACAAATATTCTAATAACATTCGCTTATTGTCAACATACCTATGTACAGTAAATACAAATTTATAATTTTTGACTTAGTATACAATGTAATTGTTCAATAATTAACATAAGCAGGCATTCATTAATTTATATTAATATAATAATTAATAAAACTAATAAGGGGGTGATTGATGACTCAGTGGTAGAGTTTTCATCTATGGTATTCTAACCCAGGACATGTGGGTTTTCGATGGCTAATTTTGTGTTCGAAAATTTTCCCAGTGGTACTCTTGGTTCCCTTTCTTATATTTGTTCCATCATCACTCATTTACGAATTTAGTTTATCAAAACTCTATAGCCCTATATTCATTCTGTCCGTCAGTGACACAAACAGTCTCAAAAACTATCTGATGGATTACCATCAATTTTGGCCACAATGTACAGTGTCAATAGTTAAGAATCGAGCTCTCTGATGAATGTAATATTCAAACTGGAAGCGGTACAAATCAACCATTTCCGGTTTTAGTGTTAATCATTATATAGTAAATATGGTAATAGATAGCGAGAAGCGGTTTCCAGTAATCGACATATATAACATTCATGTAGATAGAATGTTACCCAATTTGTGCATCTGCTGAAAATAATGAGCTTAGATATTTAGAGAGCATCTTCCGCTTTGGAAAATGTGTGCTTGGTAAAGAATGTAGAGAATTAGCTGAGTCAGGCACGTAGCTAGGATATGGTAATAGGAAGGGGGGTCTGTCACGAAATACTGTGGTTATTTACCAGGGGCTCAATCATTCTAAACTATTTTATTGGCAACATATATTGGTTCGTTTAGCCAATATTTCTAATAGGGGGGATGATATGAAATACTGTGGTTACACACCAGGGGCTCGATCAATCTAAATATTTTACTGACAACATACCCATATTGATTGGTTAGGACAATAAAATGAGGATTTGTTAGTAAGTATTTTAATAAGAAGCTATGAAAAAGTTTCGAGTAAAAGAATATTAAAAAGTATTGTAAAAGATATAGTCTTCCGAGGTCATTCGAACGGTGTCGAGAATTTTGCTCCTGGGAAATTTGCGCCCTACCTCAAGAACAGGGAAAATTGCGCCTGCGGTGTACCTCCACCGGGAAGTTTGAGCTCTGCGAAATAAAAGAACCTATTCTAGCTTACGCAATTGCTCGGAGGGGCTGACATTACAGCATAAACAATCTTTCCCCCCACAGCCATGCCATTTGTGATTTATTTTCATTGTGACTAATTAAGAGGAAAATGAAATGAAATCTTTAAGTTTAACGTCCCACGGTTATGCCGGTTAGGCTAAAGGAGACGGTGATAATGAGAAATGAGTGAAATGGTGGAATGAAGAAAGTGGGAGGAAACGGGAGAACCCCGAGAAAACCCACGAGCACGGTATTTGTCCACCACAAAGTCCACACGGCGCGAGCTGGGATCGAACCAGGGACCCCAAGCACCGGAGGTGAACGCTCTACCACTAATTAAGGAGAGAATAATCTTCAATATAAGCCCAAAGAACACAACGGATCAACGCAACCACTGCTTCTTCCAGAGATGATTTTGGGGGAACACTTGCCTCCCCAGAGCTCTCAGAGTGTCCCCTCGGAGGAGACCAAAATATTACGTCTATAATATAATAATAAATAGAATAGTACCAGCAGTGACCCCCCTCCGGAATAATAAGTGTGCCCCCCTGAACATTTTTTCTGAAAGAACCACTGAACGCAATTGTGTGTTTGAAGTGTAATTCCAGCAAGTAAACACACTGTACGTAGTTTTCTTGATGATATATTACTGACCTGATTTTACATTCACTTTACATTTTCTTTTCTATATTTTGTGTCCTGAAAAGCCAAACAACTCGCAAGGATTGTGAACAGAGATATCTGGCTACAGCCAACGGCTTTTTGTAGATTAAATTATACTCTTTGATTATATTAATAAATAATTATATATTAGTCATTTATACTTTTATTGTAAATTTTGTAGTATAATGAAATATTGTGTTTGTATGGATTGCCCTTTAGTGAACTAAAATTGTATTTTTTTCATTTGTTCGGAATATTATAACGAATGGAGTAACTCACTGAGACGATGAGAAGCAAGCCTAGTTCAAGTGTGAGTGGAAGTTACTTTACACAATACAAAAATAAGTTGAATTGTAGGGCGCTAACATCCCAGTGCAAATATATAGCCGGCGCATTTTCCCCTCTTTTTGGGGTAGGGCGCAAACATCCCAGTGCAAATATATTGCGAGCGCATTTTTCCCTATTTTTGTGGTAGGGCGCAAATTTCCCGGGCGCAAAATTTTCTCATTCAAGGAAAATATAATGTCCGTGAAGTTGACAAGCCACTTATGTCAGACCTCAGTTTCGACTTTAAACGTCGCTAGTGCTACGTTAGTGTTCGATAGTGACGCAAATCGTTAGTACTCCACAGATAACGTGTGCTTTTTAAATAATAGATATAAGTCTTCTAACTGCATGGCAACACGCATACTTCTAAGAATCATCTCAAAAATGAGGTTAACCGTTAGAGCAAGTAAGTACTTATTAGTGCCATTAACATTAACGTTAATACCTCCATCATATGGAACTATGTATAATACAAACACCACGCTCTTTGCTAGAGTCTCAATGCGTCCCTATATTCTCGCGAACATAATGCGCAATGTGGATGTCCCCTGACGTGCCCAAGTTAGTTACTTTTTTTTGCAACTATTGTTTATCCGTTATTGTTTATTGTTTATTGCTAGTCTGCAGAGTAGTCCTTACATTAATATGCCATTGTCCTTGAGAACCATTGCGTATTTACAGGCAATTTGTTATTACTGTTAGAAGATATCAAAAATCAACAGATAAAATCTACTACTTAACGGTTCATATTTTTCTTTTACAGTACATAAACGATTAATAATAATAATAATAATAATAATAATAATAATAATAATAATAATAATAATAATAATAATAATAATAACACTATTCCAGCATAAAAGTTATCAATTGCATCACACTGGCAACAAGCGACGCATATTTTAACTTCATAAAAATTCATTTCTCACGATTTTCTGGGAAACTACGTATGATAACATCTTCATTATGTCAAGTTGTTTATCTCAATGTGATATATGTCTTACCTCTGGACAATATCACAGTAAAACAAAAATTAAGTATTAGGAGTACATCGTACTTTTGGACTGCATCTCATTAACCATGGGAAGATTGAGTAGTGTATACTTTAGGATGTAAGTTTCAGCTTATCATACATTCTTAGGATTACAGAAAGGAAATTTGTTCGTTTGCATTTGAACAAAATTCTTAGGACTACAAACAGAAAAAATAATTTTACCGAATTCCAAAATTTTTCCGAAATCCGGAATTTTCTGAATTCCAGAATTTTTCCGAAATCCGGAATTTTCCGATTTTACTTTCCGGATTCCGGAAAGTAAAAATTCCGGAATGAGCCATCCCTAATATATATATATATATATATTGTTAAGTGATGCTAAGGTACTTGGAATCGAAACCAAGAAATGGTCCGATATGTTATATTATAAAAGTAATTCAATTTAATTTTATTAATATTATCTTCAAAGGTTTAAAAAGAAATTATGTCATAAAACTTATTCCCTTTTCTTATGATATCTGTTTACACTTGTGAAACAAAGAACTGCAAGCTAATACAGTGTATCAAAATAATTTACATAATAAGACCTTGATAAACAACTGTCACTTAATCAGAGTTCTATTTTCAAAAATGTATCGCAGCAAATGTCTGAAATATTGTAAAATCATTGTACTCATTTTTTCAAGTATTTTCTTAGATTGCTAGAATTTAGAATATATGTAATTTGGTGTCTTGGAATATTTAAAGATTTTCGGTCAGCAGAGCATCTTTCTCAATTGAGGTCCCTCGTGCTTGCTGTCACAGTCGTTGTTCAAAGACTTCTTTGAAATCTCACGTTTTTCGGTCATATAAAACGATTTCTTTCAAAATCGTGGCAGTAGAAATTTAGAATCCTTGATCAGATTCCTTGAATAGAAGCCTTGATTAGATTCTTGGAGTACAATCTTTGAGAGAAGTAATGACAAAGAATTGAGAGTTAAACTAGTTAGAAGTGACAAGTCAAACGAATCATTATACGACTATCAAATAACGTTACAAATGTGTTAGAAGTTTCGAACTTGAACAGCTCTTTAGTTATTTAAAAAGGACATATAAGATTATGTGCATTGGACAACGAACATTGTGACTTCTGAACGATATCTTTTGATAACTAGAAGACAAAAACATGTAAATAGTGAGCCACAGAAAACATTAAGAGAAATGTTAAGTAAGTTTAAAAAGCAGGAAAGTGAGGACAAATCAAATTTAGATGAACTAGTAGCTGAAATCTCGAAAAGTAAAGTTGAAAAAATAGATAAAAACAGGAACCGGTTTGTTTAACCGAGAAAACCAATGTAGAAAAGAAATTAGAAGAGTTACAAGTAGCATTGACTAACTCACGAAAGGATAAGAACTAAGGACAAAAAATAATCAGGGCAGAAATCAGAATCAGTACAATAACATTAGAGAAAAAGTCACAATAATAATATAATATAACACAATTTAAAGGCAGTCAATTTAGGAAGCAAGGAAATAGAAATTACAGTTCAAATAATGTTGGAAATAGTAGTGGAAATAGAAATTTTAGACAAAAAGGAAACAATAGAGGATTTCAAAAAGGGAAGTATTTTAGAGGTTATAGATCAGGTTACAATTCTCAACAGAATCAATATCAATTTCAGCCCTTTAATGGTCAAAATTTTAACACACTATGTTACAGTCGTCAGCAATACGGTTCCTGTGAAGGTAATTCAAATAGTCAAACTTGCACAAATAATCAATTAAATTTGAACACCAAAACCTTTTGTTCCAAGTAATACACTTCAAATGAATCAGTGTTCTTGTAATGCTTCTTTAAACTAGATTCTACAGTAAACGGCAGAGGCGCATGTACTGGGAAAACGAGTGAAAGATGTAGAGAAATTTTGGCCTCTATTGTTTGTGAAAGTAACATGATCCTCTTACCTGTTAGTGTCAATGGAATGGTTGTGAAATCTGTTATTGATTCTGGTTCACAAATATCAATTATTTCAAGTGAACTAGTCCCACCATCTGCTAGGATATTTAATATCTAAACCGGAATAAAAGGAATAACAGAAAGCTTGCTCACTAGGGTGGTTCGAAAAAAATAATTTTCGTATTTCCGGAACGCTATAGTGCCCAAAAGTTGCCGTTGGTATAGACAAGAAAAAAAAAGAACAAAAATATTTATACATCTTCCGGTCCCGCATCGCTGTTGAAATTTAAAAAATCCGGTGAAAACAATCCATTTTCAATATTTTTTGAAACGACTAAAGAATGCAGGATGAGGACCCTATATGGCCTAAAAGTTTCTTCAAGTATGTGAAAACAAGGTTAAAATAAATAAACTATATTTATATTATATCTTCTGGTCACGCATCGCTGTAAAAATTTGCAAAATTTGCGAATTTATGAAAATTTGAGAGTTTAATCCTTTTTTTAAAAAAAATAGAAAGATAGGGACACTACTCACCAAGAGGAGGTGGCTGCAGTTGGAGTACAACCACCCAACCATCCATCCAATAATTAGGGTGTATTATTTACTATTGTATTAACAAATTTATAATTTCACATAATTCATCAGCTACAAATTTCCATTTTCCCTTTTATGTTTGTCCGTTACTAACGACTTTAGACTCTGATTTATGCGGGGGCAGTGGTGACACAGTGGTAGAGCGGTAACCTCTTGTGCATGTTTTTCTTGGTTCGATGCCAGCTCGCGCTAAATGACTTTTGTGGTGGACAAACACCGTGTGTGTTGGTTTTCTCTTGAATCACCCATTTCTTCCCACATTCCACCATTTCGTTCTTTTCTCATCATGACAGTCTCCATTAGCCTAGCCAGAATAATCATAGGACGTAAAAGATTGCACTGTTATATTTTTTCTGACTAATGCAAAAATGTAGACATGCATGGTCTTGGCAAAAATGTGGCTCTGATGAAACTGTCTCTAGCACTGTGTCCACACACTATACCGGAAACTTCCGTCACGAGCTTAACACATCTTCCCACAATGAGTATGAAATGGGAACTTCTTGAAATTTATAACTAGCTTAGTGTCTGCTTATAAACTACCTTATCTCGTCATTTATCAAGGGTCTTAACAAAGGAACAGAAGTAAGATTACAAGTACTGAAGTCTTCAAAATCACGTACTGAAAAGTCTTCAAAGCAGCGCCCTAACTGGACGACTTTTCGTATGTCCAATAAATACAGATGGTCTTCGCTGACTATCTACCTGTCTACTTCAGGAATCACACAATTCATAGGTTCAAGTTCAATAACTGGTAGAGTGTGTGGACACAGTGCTAGAGACGGCTTCATCAGAGCTACACTATTGTCAAGATCATCCGTGCCTACATTTTCGCATAGATCAGAAAAAAATGAAAAATGAAAGCTGTAAGTTTTACGTTCCACGATTATTCCGGCTAGGATAAAGTAGTTGGTGATTATGAGAAAAGAATGAAATGGTGAAATGAACAAGGTAGGACAAAACTGGAAAATATAGAGAAAACCCACGCACACGGTGTTTGTCCACCACAAAGCTCACTTGGCGAAAACTGGGATCGAGAGAAGGACCCCATGCATCAGAAGTGAATGTTTTATCCTGATTCCCTGCTGCCCCTCATAAATCACACTTTAAAATAATTAGTAATGGACAAAAATAAAGTGGAAAATGGAAATCTGTAGGGGACGAATTCTGTAAAATTATAAATTTGTTAATACAATAGTAAATAATACACCCTAATCATAGGATGGCTGATTGAGTAGTGGAGCTCCAAGTGCAGCCATCCCCTCGTGGTGAGTAGGGTCCTTATCTTACTTATTTTAAGATATTTTATAAATTGTAAAATTCTCAAATTTTGCTAAATTCGCAAATTTTTCAAATTTTTGACAGCGATGCGTGACCAGAAGATATCATATAAATATAGTTTATTTATTTTAACCTTCATTTTACATTCTTGAAGAAACTTTTAGGCCATATAGGGTCCTCGTCCTATATTCGTTAGTCGTTACAAAAAATATTGAAAATTTATTGTTTTTTTACCGGATTTTTCAAATTTCAACGGCGATGCGGGACCGGAAGAGATATATATAATTTACTATTGCTGGGAAACCTTTTCACCATATGTTTCGTTTAACTAAAGTCATTCCAAACAAGTTATTAATAAGCAACTATTTCCTCAAAACACAAAAAACGAGAAATTGACTATGGAAGAAAAATATAAGCATACAAAGATTTGGTCAACCATTTCGAATTCGACAAGTGAAATAGGTTAATAAAAAGTTGGCAAATGTTAAAAAAATGGACGCCCCCATATGTGTTTCAAGTGAGGTCGCAAATATTTGAAAAGACCGTTCAAGTTCCAGTTTTTATCAATACGCGAAAATGTTATATTTGTCCTAAATCATCTGTAACGATTCAGTTGAAGCTCAAGAATGCTTGGTCTGGGAAACAAATGATGTTAGAACCAGGGTTGATATGTTTAAAACAAAATGTTTAAAACAAGTGTTTAAAACATGTTTAAAACGAGGGCTGTTGTTTTATTCAGTTTGTTTTATACGTTTTAAACAAATTGTTTTAAACGTGTTTTTTTTTGATACTGGTTGGACATGTTTAAAACAACTAAAATATCAGATTGAAGAAGCTAATTTAATTTTCTAACAAACAACCCATCCTCCGCAGAATCTGTGCATGGAGTAAATTACAAGCAGAGTTATATTCTTATTATTAACAGCAATTACTGAACGAAATTCAGCACATCAGTGTGCGTATAACCATAGGCGCCGACTTGAAGAAAATATTGGGGGGTCCAAGCAATGAATAAATATATCATCATCGTATTCAACCGTTTTCAATTAACTGCTTGATGAAGGGTCCCTCCCCCCCAAATCTCGATCCGCTACTCCGCTGCAAAATTCACACTGCATTGATCTTCACTTGTCAGGTCAGTGTTTCCAGAGTGTTGGTTGAACTTCATTTCTCTGTTCAACACCACTCTGAAAACCGCCTTTTCTATCGAATAAGAAGGTTGTAGGTATGGCCACGAGCGACTTAGAGCGAGTTTTCTTTGAAACTCGACTCGACTCGAAAAGTTTCCTCCAACTCGATTCGAACTCAGGTTCGAACTCAACTCGATTCGAACGAGCCAAATGGAGCTAAATTTTATGTAGTTTCAAGTACTCTCTTCAACTATCCTACATAGACAGTGTAATTATTATCAATGATACTGGGCCTACTATTACTACAACTTATTATTATTATTATTATTATTATTATTATTATTATTATTATTATTATTATTATTATTATTATTATTATTATTATTATTATTATTATTATGACAACGCCGTGTATAAACATGAAAGATAGGTGGTTTCTATCTCAATACTAAAAACTAATTGACTGTTGACCTCGGTAGTCGTGAAGTCTAGGAGGCATAGCCATCGTTCACGAGATTCTGGATTTGAGTTCCGGAGAAGCAAGGATTTGGCTAAGGCCAAATATTGTTAAAAGTTATAGGGCGCTGGCCAAACATGTTCAAAACTGCTCTTCTCGGGCTTAGGGTTGTCGCCCTAGGTGAGCCAATCTAAGCCGATGGCTCACCCAAACCGAGACGAACAGAGCTGATAGCTCAGTTGGGGCGAATCGATGGCTCATCCCAACCATGCCGGCTCGAGCATTTCGCTCCGTTAAACTGAGCCGAGCAAGTTTACATCACTACCCGTATTGAACTTCTGTTTGGGCTAAAAAATTCAACCGTGCAGGTCTCAGCCTTGATGGTAAGAAGTAAAGTATATACTTAAATTGGTGATAACGACATTTGAGGCCACATTATAAAATCCTTTGTCGTCTCGTTATCAAGACGAAACGAGATACAAACAGTGTCCCCTCTCGTGAAGAATACTAAAAGTATTCCACTTTATCGCTTACATTTCTCATGGCTTTCGCTTTCCAGTTTAATCATGCCGTGATTTTGAAACGAGCTGAACGAGCGAACCATTTATCAAACTCGAATCAACTTGAAACTCGACCTATGAAACAGCAACTCGGTTCCGAACTCGACTCGAGAAAATTACGTTTGACTCGACTGGGAACTCGATTCGAATTCGAGTCGAGTCGAGTTTTAGCTTGACTCGTGCCCATTCCTAGAAGGCTATTCCTAACGTTGAATTAAGGGAATGACGAAGTTTACAACCGAAATTCTTGCTCCTCTTTGTTAATTCTTCCTCCGCCGGATTATATTGGAGGGGCGTGGACTCCACCTCCAAATATTGAGGGGGGAAGTGCCCTGCACCTCAAAGTCGGCGCCTATGCGTATAACTAAATCAACAGAAACTCAAGTGAAGTTTTTGAATATTTCCTAATTTCCAAGAGTAACTGAGGTTAAACACATTATACACTATTCTAAGATCCAAATTCACAAATTCAAAACTTGGGTATTTTTCGATTACTATCATTTTCATACTAATGAACAGTTCTCACATCATAAGCTAGAAGAAATGTTGTGACAAATACAATAAAACTCAGCCTACAAGGAGCAAATGACATATTTTAACTAAACAGTTTTCAAGGTACATCTCTATCTGCAACATGGGTAGCTAATAATGATTAGTGTCTACGGACGGCATAACAACAGAATTGTGTCTAAACGCCCGCCAGAGATTTTAACAAAATGGTAGACTCTCATGTTCGGAGCTTTGGTGAACCCCCTAACTACCACAGAGTCATGAGTTATACACCATTGGAAAGCATATAGACCACAAATGCCAATGGGGTAACATTCGTGAAATTCCCGCCGTATTCGTAGAAAAAGAACAAACATAAACAATCATTAAAAATATGAAAATATTGACTTTAAGGGGCCCTGGCAACCCTTGCAGTCACCCTACGCTGACAAAATGATGCTAATGTGTAGGCCACATACTTGTGACAATAATATAAGAAATGGTAGCCATTGCTGCTATTGCGTAATGAATTCGTTTTATGTAGGAAATATTTCAAACAAAAATATGCGCAGAAAAACATTCATTGAATTAGACATTCTCTCCCCTCCTCCACTATTGTATCACGTCCATATGCAAATCATTTTTGCTGCATACATCATGTATACGAACAAGAAATATGCTTCTAGACCACTTCAGTGAAATATATCGTGTGTTATATGGGACCGTCCCGAAAATAAATATAAATTAACCAAATTTGACTTCCTCTTCCTCTATAAACAACAAGTACACATACAGGCTACTATCATGTAGGGATATACCAATACAAACAATACCAATACAACATACCAATTTTTATGGATGTACCACAAATGGGGGAGGAATACCCTCGAAAACCTGATAAAAAAAATGATGAAAAATTAAAAAAACTTCATCCTCCCTCTCTCGCCCGTACATACGTACCCCTATATACATAAAATGCAACTGACCGAAAGCTTCACCCGTCAAAAATACTTTGGTATAGCTTAATTAAGGACTGAGCTATTGATGTTTGTTGTAAAATTAAATGTAATTTACGTCAAAAAACTTAAACTCCAAAAATTGGCTTTGTCCCCTCCCTGCTTCCCCATATAAGCAAGAAGTACAAATACACGGTATTATCATGTAGTGACCTCCTACATTGCTTCACGTAACAATTTTTATGAATCTATCCCCCAAGAGGGGAAATGGCCCCCAAAATAACTGTTGAAAAAACACGATATTTACCCTCCTCTCACATACACAAAATGCACACCAGCAAAGCTGCATCTTTCAGGAATAAATTGGTACCAAAACCATTTTCCAGCCTTGATTTGAAGTTTAAGACTGAGCCATTGAGGTTTAAAGCCCAACACAGCAGTTGCGTCAATGGGCGTTTAAAGATTAAGAATGCAGACGACCAGTAGAACGTAACACAAAGAAACTAAACTACATATTCTGTAAACGGAGATCGGGAAAATCCCGATTTCTTTCTCCGGAATTGAACATTAGGGCGAATCGAGATTAGGGAAGTTCCCGAAATTTGATCTAGCGGTTGAATATAGATGGCAAGCAATACATAAGAGTGTAAAAATGTAATGTATATGCCTATTTAGATTATTGTTTTAAACAAAATAAACATTTTAAACATGTTTTTTTGTTTAAAACAAAGTACTTTGTTTTAAACATTAAGAACGTTTTAAACAAAAAAGAACATGTTTTAAATATAAAAACGTTCTTTTTGTATTTTAAGAAAACCTTGTTTTTTTTTCAACCCTGGTTAGAACCGATCTAGAGCTCCAAACAAAGGAGGCAATAACTTTTTCACGTACTGTATTTGGGTAGAAAGATGACGTGATTGAAGTGACGAATTTCACCTGTGAGAAGGTTGTTTTAAAGAAAGGTTCTCTTGGGGCTAGCGGAAACTTGTGTTTGAAGAAACGAATTACGGGATCATGGTCTCAGAGATGAAGAAATTGATGAAATCATCAGTGCAAGAAAAGAGTTCCATAAATCCAGGTTAGTAATTGGAGACAAGGCTGACTCTGCGATAAGAAAGAAATTGGACGATCTTTGTTTTGAGTTCGCAGATGTTTTTGTCGGGAACAAGAAAACAATAGGAAAAGTAAAACAATTATAAACATCACATTGACTTAAAGACAACAGTGCCATTTCACAGACCTTTATAAAGGACATATAATGTTATGTATATTCGACAACGAGCATTGTAAATTCTGACGGATACCTTTAGTCTTGACCGAAAGTTGAAGTGTGGATTTGGACCTTTCTGACAGCGACGAGTCAGCAACACACAGATATTACATTCTATTGATGGAATTCCTTTTTATTCCCACAAGTTCCAAATATTCTAAATTCTGCAAATCTAAGAAGATACTTGAAAAAAAGAGTACAATGATTTTACAATATTTCAGACATTTGCTGCGATACATTTTTGAAAATAGAACGCAGATTAAGTGACAGTTATTTCACAAGGTCTTATAATGTAAATTCTTTTAATGCAATGTATTAGCTTGTAGCTGTTTGTTTCATAACAGTAAACAGATATCATAATTAAAGTGGATGAATGTTATGATATAATTTGTTTTTAAACCTTTGCAAGATAATAAAATTTAATAAACACAAAAGATGATATGAGTAAAATTCAATTGAATTACTTTTATAATATATCGCAACATTTCTTTGTTTCAAACCCAAGTACCCTAACATCACTTAACAATATATATACGTATTTCTGATTATGACACATTGCTTTTGAAATAAAGTTATAGTGAAGATAGGCAACGAACAAAAAATATATAACACAGAATTCATATTATTTTCTTGAATGTGAAGCTTGTGTTTGTTTAACTAACCATCCTTTGTGATGTGTGATTTAGATATATTCTTTGATCCTTTGTCATTTAAATACATTAGAAAAGATAATACTCCACAAAGAGAAACAAGAGAATATGTTTTGCAAAACTTCAGAAAAGTTGTATGACTACCCAGCAGTGGTTTGAGTGATATAAATGCTAGACATTGCAGGCTTCCACGAACATTATCATTTATCTGTAAATTCCAACATATTATTATTATTATTATTATTATTATTATTATTATTATTATTATTATTATTATTATTATTATTATTATTGTAACTCATTTACAACAGAGGGCAATGTAAATGATTTACCCGATTCCAAAGTTCCATAACCCATCTTTAATTATTCATAGTTACATACAACTTATATTAAATGAAAGAAAAACTCATTTTGAATCTCCACAAACACAGGTGTTATCAAGATGTTCAAAAGAGTGTCTTTTGTGAATCGATGCACATCCATCTAAATCTTGGAAGACACTTTTCGACATCTCAGCGTTAAAAGGTACATCTGCTTCCTGAATACATATCCGAAGTTCAGATAAATTGTTAGTTGGGAATAACTCAAATACTTGGCTTTTGAGCTATTACACAATAATAGTCGCAGGGGATGAAATCTAACGACCGAAGAGCCGAGAAAGTTAAACCTGATCCTCACTTCTAGCTCATTCTATCCATTGATTTGGTAATCTTGTGTTGAGTTCTCATCCCAGTGTTAATGTCAGGCGCTCTATTCTGCTGGAAATATAATTGTCTAGGTTTTCTTTCAGCTGTTAGAAAAAACGTGCCTAGAGCGTCCTCCTCATATGTCTTTTCCACTAACCATACATTGCTTTGTGGCTGACTGCACAGAACAAATTTACCTCGGGGAATCACGGATATTTCCTTTACAACAAAGGTGAATTTTACAAAGCCCAGTTTTATATATTTTGTTTGCTTATTTTACACCAAAATTTGAAAGATACTCTCATCACTAAATAGACTTTATTCGATAAAACCATCTCTGTACATAAAGTTTTGCATCACAACGCAGAACTTAAATCTTATCTCTTCGTCTGTAGTTTTAAGCTCCCTGAGCAATTTCAAACGTTTTCGCAAAACCTGGCACACTACTTTTTGCTTCAATTTCTATTCTGTGCTTCCACTAACCATTGATTTTTGTGGGCTTCTCGCGAAAGAATTACACGATCAACTGTTTCCTCGTCGAATCCTGGCCAGTCCGCTGATTTGATTTTCCAGAAAAACTCTCCTCCTTTAAATTGTATCTACCACTTTCGAATTAAGTACCAGTTTGTTTGATCTAACTTTCGCCATGAAACTTCGTTGAATTATAACTACAGACTGTTTAATATGAAATTCAAGAATAAAATTCTCCTTGATATCGTTTCTTGCTATTTTGAATTATTATCATTCTAGTAAGGGATTATCAGATTTGTAAACCACTAAAACTTTTTTGAGTTTTTCACACGTTTAACGTAAGTTGTATACGCGTATTATTGTGAATTAGTAAACGTGAGTAATTAAATTTTGAAATATGGAGGCTAACTTAAGAGAGCTTTGTATTATAGCTCTAGTTAAAAAATCACGTTATCAATGCAATATATTAAGTGCGTTACATTTAGCATAATTAGGTTATTTTGTCAATGATTTAATGTAACAATCACAAGTAAAGTTAGCAGTGATATGATTGAAATTTTAGCTTACTTTTATTCTGGCTATATTTTGTCGTACAGTAGTTTGTAAACGTTCGTACTACATTTCCAATGAGTTATTGCAATTATATTTTGAAGTCGCTGCTATTGTACGCAAATTTACCTAGTGTAATTCAATGAACGAATGTTGGGAAGGGAGACATTTGTGGTTTTCTACATTACTCTACAGGATTATCACAGCATAAGAGCAGCAAAGTCATTGGATCCAGTTCATTTTCAACGAACTCAAAACGTTCATTACTGAATTCCCTACGTATGGCTGTGTGTATGCACGTGTCTGTCTGTCTGTCTGTTACTTTCCATTTTTTGAATTTTGAATTCTGCATTCGATAGACCATCAAAAACTATGAGAAGTGACAGAAATTTTACCGTTACGGTTCCTGAGATATTGGCCAAAAATTTTCGAATTTGGGGAATTTTAAGGAGCCATATCTTGGGAACGGTAGGCCATAGAGAGATGATATTGGTGTTCGTCAATACTTAAGAGAATGGTAAACATGTTGGTATCAATATATTTATCATTCTTCGAAATATTGATTAACAGCAATATTATCTCTCTACGACTTACCGTTCCCGAGATATTGGACAAAATTTGTTCGGATTTCGGGAGATTTAAAGAGCCATATCTCGGGAACCGTAAGTCATAGAGCGATCGTATTGGTGTTGATCAATAGTTTGGAACACTTTGGTACCAAATACTAACCGGTGACCACTGGTCAACTAGAAACCCTTCCCCAGATATTGGCCAAAAAGTTCGAATTTCTGAAGATTAAGGAGAAATACGTTGGTAACCTTAAGTTATAGAGAGATTATGTGTTGTGAATTTTTCTATTTTAAGCATGTGTGTTTATAAAACAACATACGGTAGAACGTTGTAATAGAACCTTTAAACAAAACATGTGGAAAAAATTGAGTACTCAAGGAAATTATAAATTCATAACTATATTATAAGAATTCCTTGATGAGTATAATAATAAAATATATTGAACAATTAGTATAAAGCTTGTAGAAATTAATAAGAAAAATTCTTTTTAAGTTCGTTCTGGCAATTCTATAGGAAAATTCTCAACTGGTTTAGATTTTCCATTGTATACGATTCTTAATCTGATTAGGATTTAAATAGAAAAATATAAATATAAGAAAAATTGTTACTGAATCCAATTAGAGCAAATACCCAAAAAATCACATGCAACATAAACTTTATTTAAATTCTGTAGAGAAGAACTAACCTGCTCAGTCTTTAACATTTTCTTCTTCTATTCATTGATACATACTTTTAGGACATTACCGGTATTTATAGCCTTAAGCCTGTCATATATGTGAGACGATGCCCCTCGGTAGACTATCTGCCAAAACGAGGAAGCGAAGAAGGAAGGGGAAAGGAAGGAAGCAGACTCTTGTCTTTGAGTTTACTGTCATTCCTGCATTAACCACACTGAGGATGGCTAGCTTAAAAAATGTTTTATGACTTTTAGACCGAATGAGCTCACTAGGATCGAACATGTAACCGCTCACATCAAAGGCTAGTGACTACGCTGTGAGGAGTTATCTTTTATTCATAGAATGCAAATAAGTTAGTCGACATCGCAATAGTTACATATCCAATCTAAAAGGATTTAAAATATTCCCACGATTATTCTCACACAAAACTTAATTAGGTTCAACTCACTGTTGTTTTCTTGATGGAAACTTATGAACGTACAAGAAATTTCATATGGAAACATTAACTGTGACGAAACTATCATATACGTAAAATTATCTGTAATTAAGGAAACTTGCTTCCTGTACAAATACACCAGTGACGCAATACGTTTGAATGTAAAATCAATGTCATTTCTTGTATTTTATTAACTACGTTAGAGCCCTGTTTAACCGAATTGGATGGTACCGATGGTTCTTTGATCCGACGTAAATTCGGATAAACAACAACAAATGTTTTTCGATATTCAGTACTAGTTATTATATATATCTTCAGCATATAAAACTTCATTGTGAAGCATCATACCAATGTTGGTAAAATCTGTTATACCAAAAGTAACACTGCGCACATTTGATATGTTTTTAGATAAAATTCGCTCAGGGGGAAGGCTTTGTTTTCACGATTTGGTTAACACAAAAAATAACTAATCGGGATTGAGATAAATGGAGCTACAGTGCTTTTAGAGGAAAGAATAATTTAGGTATTACCTTCCCTGACTGGGTTTCTCTTCCTGTTAAATTGTGTGGGTGACATCCGGAAGTCCTAAACGGCAGAAGTCCTAAAAAATATAGGCACTAGACCTAAATTTTAGGACTTCTGCAGTTTAGCACTCATACCGTTTAGGACTTCTGCCGCGATATGATTTTAGGACTTCCGGCGTTTAGGACTTCTGCCGTTTAGGACTTGTGCCGCGATATGATTTTTAGGACTTTTGCCGTTTAAGACTTCTGCCGCGATATGATTTTTAGGACTTCTGCCTTTTAGGACTTGTGCCGTTTAGGTCTTATGCCTTTTTCATTCACGTGCTTTAGTTCTTAAATTCACCACCACCACACGAAATTGCGACGATGCAGCAACTAGTTGGCATTAATGTTATGAGCGTAGCTAATTCCAACAGTAACAGCTATATTTGTACTACTAAGATTATTATTATCACTATCTGTTCTGCAGTTATACACGAATTATATAATACAACCTATTTCATTCTAAGAATTAATTACATTATTAGTTAAGAAATTCGTTTCTTTCGAATGGAGATACGAGAATCCCAAGACAAATTCCTAAAACAAAAGTAAATAAATAAATAAATAAATAATATAAAAATGTTTAGAAAGCATATTTTACCAGACTTGTGAAAAAACGTAAACATTCAGAATTTCAATATATAGTGCGGAGCGTATTTTATTAAGAGTAGGACAAAAATCCACCAAAGTTTACTTAATTAGGATAAAAGCTCACTAGACATTTCACGAGTGAATATTAAATACCAACTGTATACATAAGGAACGCAGTAAATTTAAAATGAACAAAGAACATTTATTACGCAATACAGTGGGTGACATTCATAAGTCCTAAACGGCACAAGTCCTAAAAATATAGGCACTAGACCTAAATTTTAGGTCCTGTGCCATTTTTGCAGAAATTACTACATAGTCATTTAGGGGTGTAGCCTGCAATTTTTTCTAGGGAGCAAGCTTTTTATATATTAAAAGCAAATCAAAAGTTTATTTCAAGATTACGAAAGCTTCAATAAGACAATAAATTTATACATATTACACATGTACATAAATACATAATATTATATTTTCACTTAGTTCCTTTTTGAAACCTGGACCTTGACAGAGCATAAATTTAAAACCACAGCTTGTGGGAAATGTACGAATAAGTTAGTTATAAGAAATCGGAAACTGCTCATGGAAGTCCTTTTGTTTTACTGTATTTATCTTCTGTACTCTTATATAAAAGAGTAAAGATGAGTGATTTTTTGGGCATACTACTACAAGTAGAGTCGTTAAATTTTAATTATAAAATATAATTTTCTTATGAAAATAGGGCATAAGAAAGAATTTTTGGAAATAAGTATCTTAAAAAGGGTGGGCAAGATTTTTTTAAAGGGTAGTGTATCTTGCAAGTTTTTGAAGCTAGTAAAATGAAACTTGGCACATAAACTTTCCTGTTAAAATAACTGGAAATTGAACACATAAAAGGGAAAGAGCAAAGGGAGCACTTTTTTAATGTTCGAATTCCCCACAGGCAAAAATCTGTGAGTAAAATCTCCGTTGCGATGAGGAAGAAGCACATGTATCAGCAAAATAGGCTTTGGAAGTGTGGGTGAGATCCAAAGCTATCGCTAAGAGGTGTCAAAAAACTAAAAAATATTGGCTCTGGGAAATAGAAACGCAACTTCTAGAGACTTAAGCATAAAAATGGCTGATTATGGTGTAGACATTTTGCGTGAAGATGTTCGAAGGGTTCTTTGTGTTAAGGGAATAAAAGCACTCAGGCCAAGAAAGAAAGCAAAAATTACTCCATTCATTGCAAAGAAGCGCCTCGAATGGGCACGAGGCAAAGAACATTGGACTGCTGATGATTGGAGAATAGGAGTTTCAGTGATGAATCATGTGTCTTCGTGTCTGATGAATGTTCACAATATGTGCGACTAGTGTTGCAACGGTCTAGAAAAAAAAACCGAAAATTTTGGGTAAAAAAACAGTTTTTTTGCCGTTTTTCCCGAACCTAAGAAAAAAACGTAAAGATTGCGGAAAATTGAAATTTTCGAATGTTTCACACATTATGCTTTAGAAATGAAAACTATTTTATATTTACTACTTTACAGTTAAGATCATTGAGTAGTTATGTTTCTTGTATCAGAATAGGGAAATTTTATTCCAATAAATATATTTACACCATTCCTTTAAAGTTAGCACCCTGATAGAATGGAGTTATGGCTACAAAAAATACTGAAATATAATCGAAGTTCGATTAAATAATATAGAAGCATTTAAATTATCTTAAGTAATCGTATAAAGTTACCGTTTTATGGCAGGGAAGTGTTAAAATAACACGGCCAGAATCATTTTAGTTAATACCAGTATGTTAAAATCAAATATCTATTTTATGGAGACATGTATCTTCCTTGTGCTGTGTATTTTTTTGTAAATTTTGAACCCATTAGAAAATAATCTTTTGTTCGGAAATATTGCAAAACCCGGATAATGTAATTTAAAAACTATTTATTCGCCTGATGCTAATCTTATTTGCTGTAACGTGTCTACAGCATCTATACATACAACGTATTTCGCTAGCAGGAAAAATAGTTAAAGCAACATCTTTTAATTTTATTTTTTAGTTTTCTGATAAAAATACCTCCTTATTATTTGTATATTTCTCGCAGAACTCGAAAAGAGAGAGGATTTTCTTTACATATACACACATACACCGCATAAATGCATAAATTTGAGCAGCGACAACTTCTGTTCGTTATTCTTAAGGACTAGAAGAATACCTGTTCTTCACACGGGGAGAATAGTTTCATTTTCGGTATAAGGAGCATCAAAACTGTCACCAGTGAACTTAAGGACCCCAAAACTATGAGTTTGACACTAGTATCAGTCATTTTCACTTACTATTACATGTCATCCGCTCCCTTTAGGAGTACTAATGAGGACTGAATTTGGCTTTAAACGGCATTAGAAGCGTCACTGCTCTGCTCATCTCAGCAACCATAAAAACTATAGAATCAACACTAATATCAGTGATTTTCGATCATTATATATATATATATATATATATATATATATATATATATATATCATTCCCTTCCCCTTCCCTAAAGTTTCGGCGTTGAATTTGGATTTAAACTGCATCGGAAATGTTACTGTTCATCTCAGCGGCCCTGGAAACTATGGATTCACACTAATATCGATTATTTTGCATCATTTTAATATACCTCTCTCTCCCTCAATTTGCAGGGATAAATTTAATTTTTTTAAATGGCATCGAAAATGTCACTGTTCACCTCAGAGACCCCAAAAACTAAGGATTCACACTAATATGAATTATTTTGCATCATTTTTATGTACCTTCCTCAATTTGCGGGAGTAAACTTGTATTTAAACGGCATCGAAAGTGTAACTGTTCACCTCAGTGACCCCAAAAACTATGGACTCGACACTTATAGCGGTTATTTTCGATCATTTTATACATCTTCCTCTCCTTCTCCCAAGTTGCAGTGCTGAATTAGAACTAAAGCTTCATCGCAAATGTCAGTTCATTCAGCAACCCCGAAAACTATGGGTTTGACACCACGATCGAAAATTTTTAATATATATCCGCACTTCCTTCCTCCAAGTTGCATCTTCAAAATGAAATGATAAAACCATCTCAGGACCAAACCTCATCTATGTTGAAAGTTTTTGTCGAGATCAGTCTGGTGGTTTAAGTGTTGTTAACTTACAAATATAGTTACTTTCATTTATATATATATATTACATTCTTTCATTTCTAGTCTAGTTAGTTACATTCTAGTATGTTTTCATTTATACATATATATTTATAAAAAACTCATTTATTGCTTCTGCACTATTTCAATGGTTCGTTCTTTAATACATCCTTCCTCAACAATGGTTGCAGAATTGATTAAACGTAATGTTCTTGTATTAAATAAATTGATTTTAAATATATATATTTCTCATTAATTTCAATTAAGTTGCTTTTCTAAGATCCTCTAAAATTTCAGTGACGCACTATGGGCTATAAGCCATTAACTTCTATGGCCGCCCTGCTACAAACTACAGACTTAAATATTCGATAAAGCATTTCAGTAGAAAGTAGTTGCCACAATACCAATACGAACGTATTTAATTCCAACGGTAACAACTATGTTAGTAACACTAAAATTATTATTAATAATGATAACGAGTAAGGAATAGTTAAATGCGAGTATGACAATTATTTGCTACAGAAAGACTTCTGTATAAGAAATATATGTGTAAAAATAATTTACTTCAAAACAACAGAAGCAAAGCAAAATTTATGACGTACCTAACTAAAACACAATATTATGTTACTAATATGAGGTCAATGGTGTGGAAATAGAGAAAAAAAACAGACATTATGAACGATCTGGGAATCACATTTGCTAGGAAGTTAAAATTTTGTCAACATAGAAATATATCATGGAAAGATCAAGAAAGGACAATAGGCTTTATTTATTTATTTATTTATTATTTCAGAACGATAGAATATGTATTTATACAAATAACATGTAAGAACTAAGGCTCTGTAATATGAAACAGTATATCTAAAACTTTGACTAACAGATTGACAGTATTCTTCTTACGGACGCGATGGTAGCACCACAAGAGACTTTTTAGGACTTCTGAAGTTTAGGACTTCTACCGTTTAGGATTTGTGCCTTTTAGGACTTGTGCCGCGATATGATTTTTAGGACTTCTGCCGTTTAGGACTTCTGCCGCGTCCCCAATTGTGTTAGTATTATTATATCCTTAAATCGAGACGATGTTGCAAGCCAAAAGTCTTTAAGATTTCCCAATTCATGATATATTGTATGTGGCAAATTTATCACAAGATAATACCCTCTTACTTGTAGTACGGATAGATTGTATGTAGATATATAGATGCAGCTAGAGTATGTTCTGATCAGTAGAAACAAATTTCACTAACAAGTATTATCATTTTGTAGTTCCTAGTTTCATTACAGAATAAATCTTTGATAAATAACACACATTTTTTGTCTGAAATATATTTCTTGATTTGTGGCAGGTGGTGCGAGATATCATTGTGCATTTGACATGACTTTGACAATGCATGTGGGTCGTAATATATACAGCGCACTTAGGTGTAGCGTTCGGTGGTATTCGCAGTTCTCGGCCAAGCATTTTATTGGATGCATTTCGGCGTGGTCCGTGCCCACATTATATTAGAATCTACTTTTCTTTAGTTAAACTATATGAACCTAATTATTCAAGAGATCTATGAGTTGTGTAACACACTTACATAAATAAATATAAGGTTTCCCGTTCGATCAAACTTACTTTAATAGCCATCAATACTTACTACGACAATTATTTCAGTAATTTAATCCTTCTAAGGTCCTCGTTTGGAGTATACACGTAAGGTCCTTGGGTTCATTTGGAACCATTATGTTTTTCTCATGCATATACTTAAATGGTGTAGCAGTAAAGTGATTTTACTCGTTTACGTGTCATCGCTAAACCATCTTGACTTGCATATTAAGGCTTTACACATTGTACAAGGGCGTAGGAGTGAAGTATATGCATACTTCAGACCTTTGGCCTTGTACAAACTGTAAGTGAGTATTTTTTTTATACTTTCAATCAAGGTCATTAAAAATTAATTCATGTAATAAACTTTTTCTTGTGTTTCATTGATAGTCCTATGCACATATTTTAACATAGTAGCCTTATGTAAATGCTTGTTGAAAATATTTACATTACAGCAAAATAATTAATATTATACAAAGTCCGTTTTAGTTGTTAGAAGTATATATTTTAGAAAGCTTTCAGGAAATAATGTCTCCTAGAACCTATATTTTCTGTATAATTGTGTAAGTGCACATATTTTTTTAGCTTCAACAAATTTTAGGATAAGAAAATATATATTTTAATTTATAAACCCTTGTTCAGAATTGAGCACGTACATGTATGGCACGAATTTATTCCCGTGCTTATATTTTCGGAGATACTTGTGTAAAATTTCTTGGAACTGTTCACTGTAAGCATTATATATACTTACGCAGATAGCGCTTCAACATTGTTTACATACAACTTATGCAGATATAATTCACATACTTCTTACAGGTAAATTTCTGACAGTTTGCGCAATGTAATGTGCTTTTGTTGTCTGTATTTGCACACAAATGACATCTTTTTTCTTGATGGAGTAATAGACGACGAGCTCTCTTATTGCTGCAAACTGTCGGCGTCCTTTCTGAATTCTTTATTCTATGTTTTTTGAAGCTGATCTTCGTGGAAGTGCCGATCTTCTTTCAATCTCTTGATTGATCAAGTTAGCTCCCAGGTTTTCCAAGAAAATTCTTCGCCTATCGAAACATTTTTCTCTCTAATTTGGATTCACGGATTTGAATAGTACGTATTCGTTAACAGCTGAAATATCTAGTATCTTGCAAAACACTACAATTGGCCATGTGTTAGTCTTCTTCTTGCAAGAATAAGCGGAAATCATTCTATCTAAAGTATCGACAGATCCTTTTGTTGCATTGTATGTTGTGATTATTTCCGGTTTTTTCTCCTGATTATCACTCAGTATCTTATCACCATGCATGGTAGTTTATAAGATAAGGCATTTAGTTTTCTTTGGAACATAGGACACTAAAGTTGAATCCTTTGTAAACGCAAATGTGGACTCATATCTCTACTTATGCTTGGTATTCAGGAGTGCACGTGGTATTGAAGGCTTATTTTTTCTGATTGTCCCAATATGAGTAAGATTTCTCTTCATGAGCTCTTGATTCAATTGGTATGAAGTAAAAAAAAAGTCAGTCGTTATGTTATGTCCTTATAGACCTTCTGATAAGTATAGCACAACCATCATCCTTTGATTTTTTTCTTTTGCATCACCATCACACTTTCCTGTATACGGCTGAAAGTTCCAAACATAACTGGAATCTTTATCACATAACACCCAAAACTTGATACCATACTTCGCCGGCTTTTTTGGCATATACTGGCGAAATGGACAATTGCCACGAAACGCCATAAGCTGTTCATCAATTGTCACAAACGCTCCTGGATTATAACATTTTTGTAAGACCTCAACCCATTTTTCCAACAACTCTCTAATAGGTGTGAATTTAACATTCAAACGTCGGTGTGCCCTTGTACCACGGTCATCAGGTTGAAGAACTCGCGAAATCATTTTGAAACGTTTCAAAGACATTGTTGCTCGGAAAATACTGTATCCTTTATCAAGATGCCACAAGGATTTAGTACATTCGTTGTTAGATTTATACACACCAGCTAATAGTAGCACACATACACATTCACTAGTGGCCTCTGACGATGATAGGTTACTGTGTACATATATATTATCCGATATTTCTGATATATTATCCAACTTCGTTCTCATCTGACTGAAATATTTCTTCAAGAATTTCCTCACGTGATAGCGCTGCCATAATCTCACACAGAACTTCCCACCGAAGAGTACAAACTTGCATAATAACTAGTGTTGCCAGTTTACTGAACAGATATTTCCTTCGCAAGACACGAGAATACCTGGACTGATTCATATTTCCCTTTCAAATACAAGTGCCTTCGCGCACACATATATACAATAAATCTGGAGGAGTAAGACCATGGAAGGCTGAAATATTATTGTTTATAATGGAAATATAACACTCTGAAACCTATCCGCGAAAATATGGAGAGATAAAGCAGCGATGCAACCACAAGTGGTGCGGGGCAGGGGCTAGGCAGATATCAATATATACCCATACAATATAAATGGCAAATTTTATAATTTTATAGATCCATTTGACACCGACAATCCCCCCAAAAAACCTCAAGTGGCACTACTTGATACAGGGCTAACTGAAAGTAAGAACCCAAGAATAAAAGAGAACCTCACTGATCAAGTATATGTTCAAAAAAAGTGAAGAATACAAGAACTTTCCGATTTTTAACTGTTTCTAGGATAATGCCTGAATTTCCCTTACCAATATGAATTTCCCGTTTTGTAGTAAATTCCCCAACATCCGAAAATGGTGAAAGAGTTTAGCATAACAACGCTTGAACATAAACAGACTCGTTTCAAAGAGCACTGGTCCGAATACAGCATAAGATGTACAAAGTAAAGTGTATGGATCCAATTGGACCGAGAGGGACTTAAGTGTAAAAAATTTTATAGCTCTCTATTTTAAACACCTACAGCGTTTATATTAATTACGTATGGAAACATAGTAAAATTAATAAAACTCATGCAGTGTGAGAAGTTTAGATGATATACTTTAGGAGTTATGTGACATTAAAAACAAAAATGGGTCAAAATGGGCCCGAGTACCTTAAGAGGGCTAAACTATTTCTTGTTCCTTTTAACTTTGTATTCCCTTAATACTCAAGGTGACCAGACGTCCCGTTTTAGCCGGGACAGTCCCTTATTTTCAACAGTTATCCCGTTTTTTCAAATTCTCAAACGGGACGCCTAAATGTCCCGTTTCTAAGCAAACATGACCCAGGTGTGCCGTAATTATTATTCAAAATATAAATGGTCAATGCTAATTCTACACTCTTCCGTACCAACTCTCATTGGGAAGGTTCAGCCGTGCCTAGAACTTCTGAATATTCAAATGAGAATTGAGTGTTCTGTGGTTCAAGTGGGAATTGAGTGGGAATTCTGAGTGTTGAAGTAGTTTAAAGTATTTTTGGGTAGTACTTAAGTTAGAAATGCTGTGTTATCATTCTTACTTCTGTATTTTGTAAATTGAAAACACTGCTGAGACCCAAAATCCAATGTGGAAGTCACTCCCTCCCCCGTCGCCGATTCGTATGCGTCCCGTTTTTGAAAGTAAAAGTTCTGGTCACCTTGTTAATACTTATAATTCATTTCACAGAAGTTAAACAGACGGTTCCATTGACCATGGCTTCCTCACTTATCTTTAACAGTACGAAAGAAACAAGTTCAAACAAGTCTGGCCACAACATTTGTTATCATAAGGTACCGGACAATTATCCGTTTTGCCTCAAAACTAAATATACATAAAAATTATCGTTGCAGTTGGTTTATTCTTTTGTTTTCTTATTACTTTCGAACTGTATTTTATTTGACATTCATGATACTACTAACATCTAAATTAGATGCTATTTCTTATGATTTTCGTTAAGTTTCTTTATTCGTTTTTAATGCGTATATTTGCTACTTTTGAATAAATTGTGTACAGCTCTTTATTTTTGTTATATTTTCTATTGTTATTTGATTCCTACTGTCACTCCATAACTATGGATTATAGTAGTACTCAGCCTAATTTCTACCATGAACCCTATTTTATCACATTCTTTTCCCAGCGACCACCTTATAATTTCTGGTTTGTAATAAGCTTGCGTTGGATTTTTTACATACCTACTGAATCCGTCTATTTCTATGATAGTAGAATCCATTTCTGTATCTATTAGATACAGTAACTTCCCTCAAAGCGAATGGATTAAAACTAGATTTTCTGAGTTCACTCATATTACAAATATCGAATCCGATCCGTCACACTGTTTCTAAATGGAGGCCGTTTGAAAATTTTAAAACCTCATAACTCCTTAATTTTGGGTCATATGTTTAAAACAATAAAGTTATTTCTAATGTTAGTTAAAATACTTGGTCAGTTCCTAAAAATGCTATTGAGTATTTTAAGTGCCTTCTTAATTTGAGTCACGAAGATTGAATCGGACATTGCTGCACTATTGAAATCACACCATGCTAAGGTACCTCATTAGCTTTTAATTTTAGTTGTATTTTAATATGCAGTTTATTTTTGCATTTGTATTTTCTGGTATCTCCATATGCAGTTCTCACTAGTTTCATAACGTACTTCTTTCATTTATATTAAACAACTCTGTACCTGTTAAGAATGTTTAGTAGACCTATTTTTTGTCGTCTAAATAGTAAGTATAAAAATAAAACTATGCCTATCAGATAAAATTCAAAATAATGTTAAAAATATTTTCCAGTATTAGATTTTAATTATAGGTTATTTATATGTTCTCATTATTTTCGCGACCCCATAAAACCCTCTCACGACTTTCCTAGGGGTTGCGACCCACTAGTTAAGGAACCCTGCATTATACTGTATATCCGTTCAAGAGAAACTTGAAATAATTCTGACTTATGTACTATCTAAAAGGACATTACGTCCACAGATATCTTTTGGTTTGATTGTCTAAAATATAAAATGCCAAAAATGTCTTGAAAGCATGATAAAAAGAATCAAAAGTGCACCCATAGTATTGCCAAACGATATTTAGGTTGTATATAATCATTCAAAGTATAGTTGAATAAATCCATGTCAGTTGAATGTAAAGCCTGTGACAAACATCTTGGCATTTCAGCTAAACGAATAAAACGCAAGCTTTGACGCGACGTTGCCGAATGCTAAGGGTGTGGCTATGGCTAAGCAGACAAACTACAGCGCGATCAGGTGACAAAGGATAGAAGTGGATGTGTACAAAATAAACATGGAAATACCGCTGGCATCTCATTTGCTACTAGCATTTAAAGAAAACTTCGAGGGCCTTCAAATGCCAAGATGTTTGTCACGCCGTTTAGTTGATTTGAGCATTTACAGTAATTTAATGTTGAAAGGCAAATACACGTCAATCTTATTTTGAAATAACGTACAAATAACATATTGTATCAAATCTTGATCAGCGGTGAAGCCTAAATGAACCATTGATTGAGGAAAGACGTAAGTCAATAATGTCAATAATGCTGTAAGTCTGTGATATGTAACGTTTCTCAACTCACGGACACTTGTTGAAGCTCGATATTGCGCGAACTATTAGCGTAAGTTCTGACATATCATAACCCAAGGGTGTAGCTGGCCTTCAAGAATCAAAGGAGCATGTACACTCAATTTCAGCATGTAGCTTACTTATGACGTTTATCAAATCATTTAAATAATAAAACGTGAGTTTTTTTGTTGAATATAATGCCATTTATCATAAATCAAGAAACGTTTAAGAAAACGTATTATTACTGTTATTGCAGATCTTTCTGGAATAAAATGCAGGGGGCCGCGGTGGCTCGGTGGTAGAGCGTTCACCTCTGGTGCTTGGAGTCCCGGGTTCGATCCCAGCTCCCGCCAAGTGAACTTTGTGATGGACAAACACCGTGTGCGTGGGTTTTCTCGGGGTTGTCCCGTTTCTTCCCACTTTCTTCAATCCAGCATTTCATTCATTTCTCATAATCACCGTCTCCTTTAGCCTAACCGGCATAAAAGTGGGACGTAAAACTCAAAGATTTCATTCCATTTCATAAAATGTAGATGTCCCAATTGAAGAAATCTTACTAAAACTTGTTTTCACAGGTTCTCATCTATTACGCATTGAGAAATATGTTTCGAATAAAATTGACCTGATTTTCAAGGAAAATTCAAATCCCAATGGTGGTTCTAGCCCGTGCCGGGATCTAGGTTTCCTAGGTTATTTAGCAAACAAACAAGTTATGATTTATATATTGTTGGACGTTCATAGTAATTTCATGATATAATTGCCATGCTCTGGATTCTAGATGTTCTTCACTCAGTTTGCACTTTCTAGATCGGCCTCTGCCGAATCCACAACAAAAAAAAATATGAGGTCCACATTTAAGATTTAGAAGTTGGCCCTTACTCGTCCTCAGGGACTACTAAGGCCAAATTCGTCACATATCAATGTCCTCCTTCAAGACAATAACATTTTATTTGCATTTCTGTACAGCAGTACATATCTTGTAAAATTTCATTTGCAAAATTAAGTATATATTTCAAAATATACTATTTAATGCACGTACTCTGTGGGAGAACTAATGACGAAATATTGTTTTAAGTTTCAGATCAGTTTTGGTCAATAGGACTTAATCTGAGGAACGTAGAAGTAACAAGCATTGATTATCTGGAATCGGTAAGTATCTCCAAAGACTCATTCATAAAGACGTCTATCTCTTTATCAGTTATATAATACTAATAGAAATCTGCGGGAAAGTCCGACAAAGAGGTTCATATTGTGATTTTTATAGTCACTACCTAGAAATATTTACAGTTGCTACATAGGAGCCAAACTACTGAAAATTTGTTCGTATTGAGTTTTATAGAATGGTTTTACTAAGATTTTTCAGTGCTAAGTTTCGAATGTAATATTTCGTTCTTTATTAACTCATGAAAGCCAACATTGAAATAATGCAACATTATTTTTTTTTTTCACATTTTTAGTCAATAATAGTACTAGAAAAAAAGATGATTTTATTTCGTAAGACTAATTAACGTATGATCGAGAATATTTTTGGTTTGACATCAGACTGTGTTCTGCGGCATTACTGTTGTCACAAATATTTAAATTTTAATAGTATTGGAAACTCACAATTTTGCTGCTTATTATGAATATTTGTTATGGCATTTTAAATGTGTACAACGCATTGTGTAGTAAATTCTTCTTGTGCTTTTTAGGTCAATTTTCCTGCACCATACTTGATTTTATGTCCCAATTTAATGTAGCATTTATAACACGTTCACATCTCGTTCTGACTTTCTAATACTGGTATCATATGGTACTAGCATGAGATTCATTTACCTCTTTCTTACTCTGTAGCTTTAATGTGCATCCAATATATTCTCTAAACTATAATACAAAATGTTTACCAGGAATAAAGTGTTAGAAGATGATTGAGATAACTATCGTACAAGGGCGCCCAATGGGGGGGGGGGAGGAGGTGGGACACTCGCCCCGTCTACAGGAAAATGTGCTTCGGAAGATCGAAAACCCAATAGGTTTTTTTAGAATACTTACCGCAAAATTTAAGACTACATTTGAAATGTATATAGTTGCCTGGAAACCAGAACATGGGTGCCCTTGCTATCGTATTTGAAAATAGTGCTCAGACTTATAGTGCAAAGCTTTTTTTTTTCTTGGTTACACTGACGGATGCTTTATTTCCTGTCATTCTTTTTATTTCAATCTAGGTCGGATGTGGAACAAAATAAGCAGTTGTTTCATTCCATGAATAATATTTTGATCTTTGGCCTTTTAATGACATAATGGAATACAGAGGTCTACCTTTTTTTCGTTTCACATTTATAAATAGTAAATTGTTATGACATTCCTTCTCACTTTGTGGTTTCAAGCCAAAGGTTTTTCTGTTTCTTATTGTAAATAATTCTCCGCATCAAGAATTGAATCGCTTCTTTTTACGTCGACTTTTTTGACGTGTTCTAAAATGTATCTTATTAGAATAATTGTAGAAACCTAAACCTTGTGCAAAAGTTTCAACAAATATTTATCTATTCGATACTCATGATGTTCCCATGAATGCCAAACTGGAAGGGACAAGGCCTCTTAGAACGCTATTACCCTCTTGAATGCCGATCGATTGCAGTATGAAACGATTCTTCTCAAAAGTAAGGAACATCAATGATTCTGCCAATGAGCTAACACATTTCGTTGCTTCCTCTCTACATGGTTACATTTGGTAACATTTCTTTTAGCCTAAGTGTCATAAATGTTTACTAATATATGTAAGTTATTTGATTATATTATTATTATTATTATTATTATTATTATTATTATTATTATTATTATTATTATTATTATTATTATTATTTTACGGTTTCGTTGTGAGAGGTTTCGGGTTCGATTCCCGGTGGAGGAACTCAATCGAACAAATGTAAAAGTCTGTTTCACTACAGCCATCTTGAATAAGGTTTTCCTGGGTTTCCTCATTCACACCAGGCAAATGATGGGATGGTACCTAACATGCAGTCCCAGGCCCCTTCCTTCCTTACCCACTCCTCTCTTCCTTCCCTTTCCCCGGATAATGTGCTAGCCAAGGGACATTATCCTTCAAATGTGACGGTCTAACATGGCCATAGATCCCGAAAGACCAGAAATTGAAATCCTAAAATCCTAAATCCCTTATTATTGTTTAAGTAACAATGAACTTAAAAAGGTAAACCACATATTTAGAATGCGTCAAGGATTCATCTTTAATCACGATATAAAATTTTGTGGTAGAGCGTATTGAAATTTTAATAATTGTCAGCAACAATGTCAGATTTTTCAAACATATTTATGCCATTAGAGCACATTGTTCATATTTACAGCAATGAAGTACATACTAATGAATGTGATTCTGTCGTGTTGTTTACTTGAACTAAATTACATAAGTGCATTTGCTGAAAGATATGGAGAAAAAGGTACTTACATAAACCTAGAGAATAATGTAACTAAGGAAGAAAAAACTAACTTGCTAAAGTAGCACAAATATTAACTAATAGACCACAAGGAAAGAAGTCCAAAAATGGTCGAAAGTGAGTTAACAGCAGAATAACATAGTTTGAAAAGTGTACTTTGCATGGACTAAATCCCATAGTAAGAAGGTTAGTCAGAAACAAATTTAATGCTAAAGAGTCTCCCATTCAGACGATTCAGTCTCCCAAGAATAGAGTTCATCTCCTACGTTAAAACTCTGTTCAAATCGGAAGTGGTTGAAATAAGTCATTTCCGGTTTCAACGTTGATTGTTGTAGGACAAGAATGGCAGTAGATACAAACATGCTCTTTAGTTAATAGGTAATGGTAAGCGGTTTTTACAATCGATTCTGCGCCTGAAGAGAACATACTTTAAGCACCGGCAACACACTGCAAAAACTGGAATTTGAAAGTTATTTGAACTTCCGGTCTCAATACTTATTTCCTTAGAGATAACACGTTTCGAAGGGATTTCAGAAAATGTTTTTTCTTTCGGCACAGAATCAGCGTACCATGAGCACTTTTTGTCACGATTTTACTTAATTTTTAAACTTGAAATGTTGAGCATTTTTTTTTTTTTTTTTGAGTTACAACACAGATCGCATAACGAATTAAACAGCAATAGATAGTTACAAGCATATTTCCATAAGTGCTCAGTACCGCAAGAATGTCGTTATCTCTGATTATTTCTCTAAATTGCAACAGGAAGCGATATACATAAATTAGAATTATGTTTCAATGTTAAACTCCACGGAACCAAAACAGTAAAAGATACCTAGTAAAGGATTATTTGTAGGGATTTAATGTTCAAGGAACAGGTTCTATCTTTGATCTCCTTTCTCGATTGTAACTCATAGTTATAGATATACTATCTAAGTCTGAGTATTGCAAACCATAGGTTGGAAGTTTACGTAGCTTCAACTGCGGAATGAAGTTCACTGCCGGACGTTCATTATTGGTGTAAGACTTCCATATTAGGCGCAATATACAATTGACAAATGTAAATAAACAATATTCAATAATGGTAGGCTATTAATAGTTATTGCTGACACTGCAAGTCATGTGGCACTTATCATTACAATTATGCTAGCGAATTCAGCTGCAAAATTAAGTTTCCCCTTAATTGTAAGACTTTTCGTATTTATAGTCTGGTTTGCGAATCGCTGATTTGGTCGGCAGTTTGTTTTTATGAGTTGAGTTGATTTTGAGTTAACCATTCCTTTCAGCTGCTAGGCTATATGAGATCGATCTACTGATTAACGTGGAGTCCGAACCACATGGGCTTCCGCTGGTAATTAAACCTGATCTCCCACGCCAAAGGTGCGTACGCTAACCGCTTATTCAGGCAGTCTTTTTAATTCCAGTTTGATGTCTGTTCCATGGGCATAAGGATAGAACCATAAACATTACTATAAAAATATTTTCCAGTTTTTTACAGGTGTGAGCGGATGATTGTTACCCAGAATTTCATATAAGTACCTCATTTCATATGTTACAATGAAAACAAGTGAACAATGAATATAGGCACATATTCTAACCTTCAATATTAGTTGATTACTTCAATTGCATTCAATTGGGAATTACAATTATCAATTACGATCGCTCCATTGTAATTAGCAATTAAACATTTCAACTGCACTTTTGCAATTAAGAATTACGAATTGTAATTCACTAGTGACCAATTAAAAATTAATAAATGACTTAAATTTAATTGCAAAATTTATGATTGAATTCGATTACACTGGATATTTACTCCAAAGGACAAATTAAAATTAATTGCAAATAAAATCAATTGCAATTAATTTTCGGAGTAATTACTACCGTATTCTATTAAAATATACTTTCCTGCTGCTTATTATCATCGTAAGTGAACATCAATATATATATATATATATATATATATATATATATATATATATATATATATATATATATATATAGATAGATAGATAGATAGATATATATATATATGTATGTATAAATGAAATAAACATATGTAATTGTACTAATATAGATATTAATTACTTTTTAACAGACACTTAAATCAGACCTGAGTATGCAATTTCTTTGGATAGAGCCACGACTAAACATGATAAATACTACGGATCCAAAATTTACCTACTCTCTAAAACCAGAGGAGCGGGAATCTGTTTGGATACCGGATGTAAGAATCAAGAATATGAAAGAACTAAAGACAGACCGTGGACTGGCTGATACTAGAGTCATAAGTCTACTATATGGGAACAAACTATTATACGTTATAAGGTAAAATATTACTTATATTTCTTCGCTCAACATTATACAGAGTCTGTCAAAAAATGTACACCCCTTTTGTCATAATGTATCAGGATATGGGCACTGACAATTGTTCTGAAATTTAAGTATGTTGTAGTACTGTCTTTCGCCCAACAGATGTCGGCATTCTCAATTAATTGCAGTTAAAATTATGTTGTATAACGGTTTTTTCGCTTAACAGATGTCGTACTGTAAGCGCGGATAGTGAGATAAGAAAATGGCAGAAGCACGCTTGGCGTTCAAGCAGCGTTAAGTACGTTTTGAAGTGTTTTATCAGGTTTCGGAATGCCATCGAAGTGCAACGTCAGTGGAGCGGGGAGTTTGGTACTGAACCACAAACCCGCCTAACAATCAAACACATTGTTGACAAGTGTGAGGGGCATAGAACGATTATAGAGGCATGTTCATCGGTCTTTATTGATACTTTGACCGATGTAGCCGCAGCGACCGTTCGTAGTTCTGTAAGGTGTTTGGCCGCCAACAGTAACATTTTGAACATCTAATTTAAACATATGCTTACTTGAAGGTTTATAACACATGTTTGAACAATAATTAAATATAATTAAGAAATATGATATATAAGTTTTCTTAAACAGTTTATATATATTTTCTGGCGGACTCTTAAGAATAAGAAAAAATAGTATGAATTTCAGTTTTCAAGAAAAATTGTAAATAATGCCAAATTTACTTACGTGATGGTAAAACATTCTTGATGCGAATAATAAAATACACTCCACTCTTAATATTCATACAGAACTAATAATGAAATCATGGATAAGTGAGAATAAAAGGTCCTTCAAGCTTAGCACACAAAAAATGTTAATGATTGGCGCAAAGCAAAGACGCCGATCCTGAGGGCCCGGGTCCCCCCAAAGCTCATGTGTGCCTTCTCACATTGTATGTATGAATATACATTATTTGGTATAATTTGAATGCTACTTGTGTTAAAATCCTCATATATCCCTTCTCCATCGGGCTTGGACCCCAAAATTTATAGAGAAATCGGCTCAAAGCCATTCCGCAAAGCAGAGACACATTGTACTTAGTAATTACATATGACAGGCAACACTGGCAGATCTGAAGTGGTGCTATCAACAAAGCATGTTGATCGTGTCAGTTTGGGATGATTCATATTGGGACTTACCACTAGTAAGTACCGCAATGAAACTGCGGTATTGAAATGCAAGACAAAAGTGTTACTAACAGTTAATTTATTCGTAAGAAACAAAGGAATGAGAGAAGTTGATGAACATCATTATAAATATTATTGTCGTTATACGTTTTTCAACTTCTCCCTAAAAACAGGTTATTCTTTCTTCTGCTTCTAGATTGTTAGGTACATTACGATTCTATTAATAATCTCAGTGAGTAATATTCTGGTTTGGCTAGAAGTGTGACAAAAAAAAAAGCATGTTATAAATAGTCCCTAAGAAGTAATTAAAATGTGTAAATCAGTGATTTTGCACGTAGTAGCAACATTTAAATAACATTTATTGCATAATAAATTGAAAGTACATTCAGTGAAAGAAAAAAAATTTAAAAAAAGCATATACTACCATATTAATTATGCAATATCACATTTGTCAACGGTTATAAAATTCTATATAATAATCGTGTAAGTTGAATGCTAAATCTAAACATGTCTACGTAATGGACTCTAGATGAAACATTTAAAGATAATTTTCGGAAACAAACTTTTAATTGAGGTAAGAACTAATAGACATTTTTTAAAACTTATTTGATTTACCAATAGTTATATATATATATATATATATATATATATATATATATATATATATATATATATATACATATATAAGTTTTGCACTGAAAGTAAGCAAAACTGCTGGTTATAACTTTTTCATTAACTGTTTTAAGTCGTTCAAATTGCATATACAGCAGTATTAAGGATTATTCTATCTCTATGTATGCGTTTTGTAATCACATCGAAAATAGTGTGATGTCATTGAGTCTTAATAAATAAGATTTGAAGCTGTACGACACCCATAGAAGGCTACAAAACGTGTACATCATTGATTGTGTATAGGTAGATGAGGAATTTTAAAGAAGGGAAACCATCATTTAAAGTGAAAATGTGCAGTAAGAGACTATCACGTGCGATGTGACACGAATATTCAGCAAGTGGATGACTCGATTCGTGTAAACGGACGCGTTAAGTGTGACCATCGAATAGCTTACTACATAAATGAAATCTGATAAAAATTCTATAAAGAATGTGATGGAGAGTTTGGTATGTCACGTGAAGTGGTTACAACAGTTTACACCTGACCTTTCTGAAACTGGAGAATTGGTTTAACAATGTGCAAAAGCATGATTTTTTTTTAAAAAAAATAGTGAATTTTATGTTCAGTAACGACCTTGTATAGAGAAAAATCATTGTAGCCAGATCTGCGCTTCGAACGATATACAATAGTTAATGAATACAAATATAATACTATGTTTAATAAATATATTAATATGTATTAAATAGCTAAGAGTTAATAAATACGATAGTTGTAAATACCAATAATACAATAGTTAATAAATATATAATATAATGTTAGAAATATTCCAGATTTAAGTACATCATTTTAATATAAACATTAAGCAAGTAATACGAATAAAGATAAGAAACTAATTAACGCCAGTAGACGGTAATTTCATTCCATACGTGTCTTCAGTATACCAATTTTCTATTTTAGGGGCATATTGATAATGAAGTGCGACTTTGATTTTCATTTATATCCAATAGATATACAGGTGTGTAAACTGGATATTTTCATAGGTAAGTTGGGAATATCATTTACTATGATTCTTACTTTCTACAGAAACTACAGAACAGTATTAAAAGGACAATACGTATGTTTTATTGAGTTATTTATCTTTCTTGTAGCTCAGGATACTTTAGCATGTAACTATTTGTACCTAAACGTATATTCATTTGCATACATGCATTAGGGTTTAACTTATTCCAGACCAAAGGCATTATAAAATAAATTAAAATGATTGTTGGATACTGGAAACTTTCCGCGATTCACTAGGGATAATATTCTGTTCAAAATATTGTTAGTACAATGTATTGCAGAAAAAAAATTGTATTGTGAATTATTAAAGCCATCTAAATAGACAAATACTAATTTTCAGTGAAGCGTTGTGTAACACTAACAAGGAAGTGTCACTCACAGATTTGAGTGAAACTTTGTATACCTGTAGAACATCGAAAAATAATCGGCACCTATCTTTTATTTCGACAATGGTGCGTGTTTAAGGGTAGAACCCACCCTTTGGACTTAGGTTTGGTTTCCGAGCATAAACAGAAAACAAACATATAATATAGAAAAAATATACTGCCAGAGTTTTAGAACAGATGATGCAGTATCTGACGTCTAAATTACAAAATTGAAAATGTCGGATCCAATATCCTGCTTAGAATTACAAAAAGTCTTCTGATTTGGTATTCTCTTCAGTTAGGGAACAATATTCGAAGTTTTCAGATTTTGCTCACCATGCTCGCACAAGACTTATGGTTAATTTTTATTAATTTGATACTTTCGCAAGGACATTTTCAAATTTAAAAAAAGTTGTTTTGGACTATAGTGAGAGACGAGGGGATCACTATAGGTAAGCACCCCTAGTAATGAGAAGTATAGAGACAATTTAATCAAGCATCCCGTTAAAGTACCTTCAGAAGGGTGTTTCAAATCGGTCAGGAACATTCTGGCAGTAACGCCTGCCAAGTATGATTGTTCTTGCCTAACTACAGAGCATTTTAAACCAGAAGACTTTTTGTAATTGTAATCACCAAATTCGATCCGCCATTTTGAATTTTAGGATTTTGATGTCAGATTGTGTATCACCTGTTCTAAAACCCCGCTGGCAGTATGTTTTCTTCTACATTAAATGATTGTTTTCTGTCTATGCCTGGAGAATACAACTACTGTTCAAAGGGTGGTCTCTAACCTCAAACCTGCATCATTGCCGAAAAAAACATACGTGTTATAACGCGCCCGTAAAAAATCCGGTTAGTTAAAAAAAAGAAAAAAAGTAAACCAGTCTTCATCAATCGGGCGCTTTGGGTGCGGGACATCTGAAGATTCTTGTATGTGATATCTCAGCTCAATCCCCCCAACAACCCTTACCTTTTATTGGTTCAATCAGTGTCCTTTTCTCCAACCTTAAGTTGAAAATCACGCCAAAACCCTTGTTTTATTATTTTTATTAAATTCCATAAAGTGGATAACAATAAATATTCTGTTGCAACGAACAATAACTATATAAACGAAATGTCGTATTTGTAAGCGACGTTAACCAACAATAATTCCAACTAGAAATTTAATATCTTCTCTTTACTTATGTATATATCGAATCTTATAAATTATCAAAGATATCTAAGGATAGAATGATTCAAACAACTGTCAAACGTTACTGATTCACAAATTATGGGGGGGGGGAACCTCCACCTAACCTTATTTTTTATGTAATTATATTTCTTTAATGTCTTTCTCTTTTGAAAAATTTCAAACTAGATTAGAATTGTATCGTTTAGAAACTAAATATATGAGTGGTTACGCCAAGCACTTATATTAAATGGCACTGGAATTGATTCCGTTCAATTTCTAACATTAATTTCAATTATCAATTTTTCTCTTTGTAATAAATAATGTAGTATTTCCAGGCAACAAACTGATCTTCTCTTTCTTCGACTGCTGAAAATTTCATTAACAAGGATCGAGTTGAGATTTTTAGTCAAAACGGCAATGGAATTCAAAAACGATCCAGAAAAATTCGTTTTTAACGAACAACGAAAAATTTCTGATCAAAGGAAGCACTCTACGAGACAACCAACAAAACTGTGGAAATCATATCCCTAACATTTAACAAGGTTCACAAGGAAGTACAAAAATTGAAACAGTTCTTACCTCTCAATGGTGGTCTAATGCCTTTCCTTACCAACGGTATCTTGTCGTCCCTTTCCTCTGGGTAGAAATCGACCTTCTATTTTGACTTATTCAAACCACTCCATGCACCACAAATAACGAAAGGAACGACAGAAGACAATATCCTCTCAAAAGAATTAAGAACGTACCCAAGAAGACGAAACAAAATGGAGTGATCGATTTTTCATCGCTCTTTCTGCAAAACAACGATCTTGTAATTGTCGTAGTTAACCAACAAATCATTCACTTTCAATTCTTTTCTTCTTTAATACCAGGATCGAATATTTGCAACGGGAACTAAAATTAATCCCTTGATTTTTAACGACTCCACTCTCCTGCCCCACTTTCCGACATTTACGAGAATGTTTCGGTTCACTCTTTTTCAAACTTCTAGATATTTTCGTCAGGGATGCCCACAAGGGGGGCTATGACGCAAACTGCGTCACTGAAATATTTGGGGGGGGGTAAAATCTATATAAATATGTTTGATGGGGGGGGGGTAAAATTAATCGAAAAGAAGATTTTTTCATGGAAGAACACCTACGGATAGACAATTGGGGGGTGCGTCATAGACATAAGGGGGGTGGGCACCACTGTATTCGTTATTGATAATTGTTAAACTTGGTCTTCTTTAAACGCACTATGCAAAAGTGAAACGAAGTTACTAATACACCGATAGAACAAACTCGTGGTCGTGCAGCGAATCCACGCTTCCTCATGGTCACACAAGACTCAAGCAGACATCTTCATACCGTGGCAATGCCGAGCGTAACTCACCGGCCGGGAGTCCGCTTCGCTCGGAGGAAAGAAGAAAACAGTGTTGCCGTCTGGAAATACTATTACAATTCTGGGCGGGTGATACTATTACAGTTACTGATACTAATACTATTATACTGATACTAATACTATTACAGTTCCAGATATGCAAATTTTTTAATATAAACTTATGACCTCGGATTAGGATCACACACTAATTCAGACCTCTACGTCAGTTTCTTTCTCTCCCCAAACATGTCTCCAATGTCCAAAAATGTTCTATTGTAGGCTCTGATTTCACCCCTTTCAAGTGGTTTTAGGCAAAAATATTAACAGGACAAAGTTTTAGCTCTGCACAAGTTGGACACGCCCAGTAAATTTGAATTTCCTAGGTTTAAATACATGCTGAGATATTCAGACCAATGTAAACGCCTGAAATCGAGAAAACGCAAAGTGGCGGCAGCCACTGTGTGGCTACGAGGTATTTTCAGAAATAACTAATCGTGTTTTGAAGTACCTTGATATAGTATAAACATTCATGAAAAATTTAGATCTTTTAAAACCGTCGAGCGGTATTTTTCGTTTTTCTCGATCACTTGGCGTGGATTGACCCAACTTTGAAGACGATATTCATAATGATATACCATCCCCCCAACTCTCGATCTCAGAGTGGGCAATGTTAGAGAAGGTGTATTTCTCCTAGTGAAACTTCATTGTGGTTGTTTCAGAAATAGGGTTAAATATCCGTATGTGTGTGTGTCTAAAAGTGATATAGAAGAAGATGAGGACATTAGAGTAACATTTCTGAAATACATGGACAACATTTGTACAAAGTTTTGTTTTGATGAAAAAAAAACTGATCTTATGTCTCATTTGATCAAGTTCTAAATACACTTTAAGCACCTAATTTGATAATAAAGCTTGAAAGAATGTACTATAAATTTCCAAAACCAATAGCCGTTTTTGTAAATGACTAGAATTTTGAGGAGAATCCATTTGCCCCTACAAGATTGTCAAACCAACTTAGATACCTATCTTTCTAATGAAAAGAAAAAAGTGTGAATTATATCATAATAATTTGTTTCAAATCCTCGTGGTATATGTTTCTGTGTAAATTAACGTAGACGTTTCTGTTAGTTATTTTTAGTTATGTTTGGTTTAGTTTATCTCAGCAAATTCATGTTTCTTTAACTTAATGTAAAAGTTTTGCTTCATTGTTTAACCTCAATATCGATACACAAGTATTCAAATCTTAATAACTTGATTTTATTCCAATTCTTGCATACATTTGTAAATGTCCCGTGGCTAACTTTACTCACGGGACAATATTTCTATACCTCATGAATTAAATAAGGAGTAAAATAAACAAATTGAATAAGTACCACTAACAGGCTAATAATAATTCTACTTTGGGGCAAAAGTTTCAATATTTTATCTTCAATAATTACAAAGGAAACACGAAAAGTACATGTTTTCCGTTTCGCAGCGGACAGCAAAATCTCACATGAAACAACCCACGATTTTTGTCGTCATAATCAAACATTGGTTAAAGCAAACTTCGTCATGTTATTTTGCTATTATTCATATAATTGCAAATTTAGAATTTAGTTTGAATATTATTTGAAAATTAGGATATGTGGAAAGCCTTGAGCATGGTGTAGAACAGAAAAAGATTATGTGGTCAAAACCTAACAAATATATCTTATAAAAAGATTTTCAATATCTCAGGATATAGTTCCGCTATTTCTTAGGGATAAAACACAAACATCATAGTTTCAAATTAATTTTGTAAATTTGGAGCTAAATTTAGTGAGACCGAATGTGCAAACCTGGGGTGTCCTGTTCTTTAATTGTGTGCATGGTTTATTTTTAGTTGGAATATATGAAGAGAATAACTCAAGATTTGTTTGGTCGAAGAAGAATAAAGTTCCCAGGAAAGAAGTATCATTACCTTTGTACTTTGTTAAAATATGCTCTCAGCCGTCACCTTTGAGAAGAACAGTTGGAAATGGTAAGTCATGTATACTACGTGTTATATAAGGATAACTAATATTAAAACAATTGTTTCCTTAGATTCTTACTTTTTAGCAACAATCGCCACTTTCTTCTCCTTGTTTTCTCTCTCTCCACACAGACACACACACACACACACACACACACACACACACATATATATATATATATATATATATATATATATATATATATATATATATATATATGATGAAGTTTTTGAAGTATCACTAAGAACTCTGTAAGAGAGCATATGCGATGACATGTCGATCTCAATACGAAGAATTGTGCTTTTCTACGATAATATGTATGTGTTGTTAAGGACAATGGTAAGTTAGATTTATTTTTGGTAAAAAAAAAACTTGCACATTTATGCTTTTAAATTTTCTGGCCATACTTGTATATTGGTCAGTCAAGATATAGTAACTGAGAACGTCGTTAATGTAAGATCTGTATTTGTGATACACAATGAAGAAATGAAAAGTATTAAGGAAATACAGAGTTTTACAGAGGTGCAATTAATTTAATTTCTTGCACTAAATATTGAAATAAGCTTTGGGTGGTTGCTAAAGCTAGTTTTATCGAACTGGTAACCGTAATAATTAATTGCGTATTTATATAGCTTGCAACTTGTTAATGTTTGTAGACTGGTGAGCAACGTGTTGAACGACGCGTGGAGCGTATGTACATATCGCAAACACAACCTGGTAATCTTGCACTTGCTCAATTTAAATCTACTCGACGAAACACCACGACGTTATTACTGATCAGACAAATTCTGACAGAAGAAGGCAGACTGTTTGCTTTCTTCTGTCTTACGTTTCTGTATTCTGCTTACTTTCTTGACTTTTATTTTACATTGCAAAGGTGATAGGGTTTGTACTCGCCCTGGTGTACAAGGGGAAACCAGTCCTATGATGTAACAACGTGCTGCTTGAGACTGCGCAAAGATATCTTGTTTGTAGTTTTCCCTTCCTTTCCAAGATTCCAGGCGTTCCTTACATCTAGCACTACCAGTCTGCACTGCTGATACCGAAATCGTAGGTTCCATCGATTTATGCCATTTCAGACACGAATATATGTCTAGAACACGATCTAGTGTTAAACTCTCGGGCCAAGCCTTACATAAGTTTGGCACAGGAAGTTGAAGTAGAAATTTAAACCAGTGGACATTACTGCTGTAAAAGTAATTGTTCATCATGATGACAAGTATAGTATAATTATCGTTAACTGGTGCATACTACAAATCTGCATAACTATTGTAATAATCAGTGATACAAAGCCATCGTTTGATATTGTGCATTAGAATCAAATATACAATACCACACATTCTAATATATTTAGTATAATCCATAATGTCTATAATATACACATCAGTTCAAACAGAACTGATATACTACTTGTATTTATACAAATAATAATAATTGTATTATTCATTGTAAGAAGTTGCATTGCATGAAAATGTTTGTCTAAAATAGTTATTTCCCTTTTAGATAAAAACCTTAACAGTGATAACTTCTAGGGTTAATTTCATATCGTATTTCTAAGTGTGATTGTCATAAAGTACTTAATGATTTTTAATTCCTGGATTGAAAAACTTGTACATATGTTCACTCAATAATAAAAAATTATCATGACATATGTTATTGTACATATATTCTAATAATGTGCTTTAATAACCTTAAGAGTATTGTGACACTTTGTTGCATTAATTAGGTATTATCATGAATAGAACTAGCGTAATTTAGAATATTGTAGTTGGGCCGTAGCCTGTTCTATTCTTCTTGAAATAAATAAATATATAAATAAATACCTAAGTGAATGATGCTGTTGTACGGAGTTAATACATTACACATTTCGAAACAAGTGGTTTCGTACTTTTTTCACGCATTGCAGAGAGTTACGACAACTAATTAGAACGAGAATGATGTACGAAAAGTACATCAGTAATATTTCCTTAATACAAAAGCCTTTCTTAAATACCGGGGTCATTTATATAAAAGTAACTACTGTACAAAATATCAATAAATATAGACTTGATGGATGAACTATTTCAATTACAGAACGAATACCACTCATTACCTTATAACTTTCTCGACACGTGTCTCTTGATTTTTCGAAATATGTGATCAACGAATTTTGACTACATAGAAACATACAAACGAATTTTAACTACATAGGAACTTATGTGCTAATTAGCCTAGAACTTAATGTTTATGTTACAATTTTAATATATAGTCAATCATATTGTTTTAAGCATTTAAGCATATATTGTTATGATTTCAGGAAACCATATAATAGAGCTTAGAGTGTTCGTAGCTCTCGAACGCCAAATTAAAAGTCATCTGATCCAGATGTATCTACCAAGTACTATCTTCGTCATTCTATCTTGGGGAAGTTTTGCTGTTCCTCCTGAAATGGTACCAGGTAGAATGGCTCTATTAGTTACCAATCTTTTATCGCTAATCACTATGGTTGTAGCGAACAGGTAAATGGATACATAATTGTTAACATTTATTCATTAAAACTGTTGGTTTCTTGGTAATGACATTATTTTCTCTTTAAAAATCCCTTTATTGCTTAAGGCCTATTTATCAAGCATTACCTGATCAAGTAAGACCCTACATCCCAAGCGACTGTTTTGAACGAAATACAATCTTTATAGTATTATTTTCAGGCACGAGTATTATATTCTGTAAATTAGTCTAGGTGCATGAATAACAAGCATAATTCTCATAATATATCACAACATATAAAGGTATTTGGAGGAATATTTCCTGTATTCTAACCTCGAAAATACAGGAATGGTTCTGAAATGTAACAAAACTATCACATTGGAGCATAAAACGTGAAATCTTTCAAAAGCATATCTGTTCTTCTCTTTAATTTGATTGTAATTCTTTAATTAGCGTTGAGGGATATTCCAATTACAAAAATAAACTTAAGGTTGTATAAATAGCTGATTATTTCTATTACTCTAATGTAGATTTACAATGATATAATAATATTGAAGCATTTTCCATAAAAAATTACCATAGTTTATTTAAACATAAATGTTAACTTAAACACACACTATTATATTGTACCCCACATCTGAAATTGAAAGCCATTACCATTTGTTATGTAACTTATCTATCACGTAGGACAACATATTACCTACGTTTACATTTTTGCAATGTTTACCCTTAGGAGGGGGAGCAGTACCAATCAAATTTGGAGAAATGTATATTTGGGCTATAGAGAACATTTACCAAATTTTGTGTTTTTTTTACAATTCCCTAATTTAAGACATGGTGTTATGTACTACGCCGAAATTTTATAGAAAGCATCAATGTACACATGCATTTTGAAAGATAATTGTTCTGTGGGCTCATTTGTATAAGCACATAATACACTAAAATCTCATTGAAAATGATTTAATATGTCAAAAACCTAAGAATGTTGAACTTTTGCAAGTTTTAGCCATAGATGGAGATACGTTTGACCTTTTAAAGTTACAGGAATATGTTTTGAAGTCTTACAAAACATTTACGATTTTTAATTCCTTAATTTAAGGGGTGGGCAAATGTAACTATATGAAAAGTATAATGAGTGTCTCAGTATACAGATCTCAGTGTCTCAGTATATACTCAACATATAACCAAATAACGTGACAAATTTTCATCAAATGTTATAAAGCAGGTATGAACCACTACATTACAAATATCGACAATATTATATTCATAAAAGGAAACAAGACGGACCACCCAAATTTACAGTTTAAATATTAAGGTTCTAGAAAACATTTACCAATCATTTACCATTGATAATTCATCATCATCATAGGTATTCTGCCTTTATTGGCAGGTCACTTGCCGCAGCTGAGAAGCTTCCATGCTCTACGGTCCTCCGCTAACCTTTTCGTCTTCGCGTATGATCTTTCTGTTTTAATATTGTAAAACTTGGGATATTACAATATCATTCATTAATTGTAGTCTCCTTCGCCCCCTCCCTCTCTTTCCCGCCACCATACCCTCTAGGACGTCCCTCATGATACAATCTCTTCTTAGGCAATGTCCCAGCCAGTTTCTCTTCCTCTTCCTAATTATATCTAAAAGTGTTCTTTTCTCACCCACCATTTCTAACATTCTCTCATTCGTTTTCCGCTCGACCCAACTAATTCTTTCCATTCTTCTCCACACCCACATTTCGAAGGCTTCCAGTTGATTTTCGTCACCTTTACGTAATGTCCACGTTTCCGCCCCATACAGTACAACACTCCACACGAAGCATTTTATGAGTCTTTATCGCAAATCTTTGTTCAAGGTCCCACAAAACAGAACTTTTTTTATTTTAAAGGCTTCTTTCGCCATTCCTATCCTTGCTTTCATTTCACGTTCGTATTTCATGTCATTACTAAGAATACTACCCAGGTATCGAACACTATTCACTTGTTCTATTTTCTCCCCTCCTATTTTTATATTTGACACAGACCCCTTCGGTCCAATCACCATGGCTTTTGTCTTTCTAACATTTATTTTCATCCCATATTCTTCAAAGCCCTTTCTCATTTTTTCTAACATTTTATTGATTTTCTTTTCAGATTCTGCAACAAGCGCCATATCGTCTGCAAATCTTATGCATCTAATCATTCTACCTCCTACCGAAATGCCATCATCATCATGTAGGCTCTTTTTCACTATCTCTTCTAGATAGACATTAAATAGTGTTGGCGAGAGGCAGCATCCTTGTCGAACTCCCCTCCGAATTGCACTCTCTTCCGTCAGTTCTTCCCCTATCCTAACCCTTACTTGTTGGTTCATGTATAAGTTTCTTATGAGTCTTCTATCTTCTATCTTGATAATTCATAATACCCCGAAATTTACAATTTTAGAAATTTCTACCCGTGAAGGAGAACAAAAAGGACCACCCGAACTTACAGATGTACGTATGTCTGTCCTATACTATCATATGAACTTTTTAAAATTACCTAATCCAAAAATCATAGGGCTGGACGAGGGAACCCCTACCAAAAATCAATAAGGCATTCATTTCCATGATGTCACACCATGGGATCAGCATCCATAACGCCCATCAGTTAATCAGAAAAAAAATTCCCAGTTGCCCCCAGACCCCCGAGTCTGCTCGGCCTACGGCTTCGCATTTCTTATTTATCGGGGCATTGCATCAACAGTGAATTTCGTGAACTTGCTCTTCATATTTACTGAATCTGCCCATCGCCCCACACACTGTCTTTTCACGCCTACGGCCTCGCATCCTTTCAACGCCACAATTCTGTGCTTTCTTTTCCTTTTTAAACTATCTAAAAGATAAGATTTTGTATCCCAAGAAAATAGCATGGGAATTTCCCACCCCCTTTAAACCCCTTAAAAATTAAAAATATTAACTTTTGGTAATTTTCCTCTCGGTTAGTGCTGAAAGGCTACAATCATGCCAAATTTCATCATTCTGATCCTGACGGAACTGCTTGAACATTTTGGGGTGTAGAAGACGTCCCATATAAGTAACATAGGAAAGATTTTTCAGTTCCCCCTAAAACCACACTACGATTGGAAATATTCATGTCTAATGCTTCACTTGGATAACGCGAACAAATCGTACAAGCATACCGAATTTCAAGTTTTTATTCCAATTCTAAGTATCTAAAACATGAGATCATAGGTAAAAAAGGCACATTTAAAAAACATACGGAAATTCTTCATCCCTCTTTAGACCCTCTAAAAATTAAAAATATTCCCTTTTGGCAAATTTTCCTGTGAGTTAGTTCCGGAAAGCTACAATTATGCCAAATTTCATCATTGTAGCCCTAGAGGAAGTGCTCAATAATTTGGGGGTGTAAAAGGTGTTCCATATAAATAACATGGGAAAGATTTTTCAGTTCTCCCTAAAACCACTCTAAAGTTAGATTTTTTATTTTGACTAATTCACTTAGGTAATGCTAACCAAAACATACAAGCATACCGAATTTCAAGTTTTTATTCCAATTCTAAGTACATAAAACATGAAATTGTATGTCCAAAAAAGGCATATTTAAATAACATGGGGAATTTGTTCATCTCCTCTTTAGACCCCTAAAAATTAAAAATATTCACTTTTGGCAATTTTCCTGTGCGTTAGTTCCGGAAAGCTACAAACATGCAAAATTTAATCATTGTAGCCCTACAGGAAGTACTCATTAATTTATGTCAGCTCATGTAGTTTTATATATAGTTAAGACTAGCCTTTGGCTAGCCGGGGCCTTCGCCCCCAAGGCCCCCGCGTTTGGTCGGCCTACGGCCTCGCATCTCTTAGTTATCAGCCTTTGAATCAAGACTTAAGTTTGTGCATTTGCTCTTTAATCACATTTCCTGAATTTGGCACAGTTGGGAGTTTCGCCCCCTGATTCTCACGCTTAGTCGGCCTACAGCCTCGAACCTCTTAAATCCTCAATCCTACCAAATTTCAAGTTTTTTTCCTATTTCAACTATCTAAAAGATAAGATTTTGTATCCTAAGAAAACGCCTATTTAAATAACATGGGGATTTCCTCATCCCCCTCTAGACCCCATAAAAACTAAAAAATTTAACTTTTGGCATAATGAGGTTTCCTCATGACATGAGGTTTCCTAACATGAGGTTTCCTCTTACGAAATTTCATCATTCTAACCCTGCTGGAAGTCCCTAAACATTTTCAGGTGTAGAAGATGTCCCATTTAAATAAGATGGGCAAGATTTGGCAGTTCCCCATAAAACTACTCTACAATTGGAATTTTTTAGCGATTTACTTGGTTAACGTTAACGAAAACATATAAGCATACCAAATTTCAAGCTTTTATTTCAATTCCAAGTACCTAAAATATGAGATTATATGTCGAAAAAAGGCCCATTTAAATAACATGTGGAATTTCTTCACATCTCCTTAAGATCCCCTAAAGATTAAAAATACTCACTTTTGGCAATGTTTCTGTCGGTTAGTCCTGGAAAGCTACAAACATGCCAAGTTTCATCATTCTAATCCTGCCGGAGGTGCCTAAATATTTTAGGGTGTAGAAGACGTCACATGTAAATAACATGGGAAAAATTTTTCAGTTCCCCATAAAACCACTCTACAGTAGAAATTTTACTTCTGATTATTCACTTTTGTAATGCTAATGGAAACGTACAAGAATACCGAATTTTAAGTTTTTATTGCAATTCTAAGTAGCTAAAACATGAGATTATATGTCCTAAAGAAAGGTTCATTTAAATAACATGGGGAAATTCTTCATCCCTTCTTTAGACCCTCTAAAAATTAAAAATATTCACTTTTGGCAATTTTCCTGTAAGTTAGTTCCGAAAAGCTACAATTGTGCCAAATTTAATCATTGTAGCCCTACAGGAAGTACTCAATAATTTATGTCAACTCATGTACTTTCATATGTAGTTAAGATATGAACCACTCGTCCGAACATAATGTTAAGCGCCACTTTTGGAATAGGCTGTGATTGAAATACAGGTAAGGAGTGTGTAGGTGGTTTAAACTGGGGAATATGCCGGTGGCAGAGGAAGTTTGTTTAGTACGTGTCATCGCATTGAATGCCTGAGAGTGTTCAAATTTCTTTTCATTTATTTGAAAGTTAGTAAATGTGACATACCAGTATGTTTAAGGGAGTTGCGCATATACAGGGCGTTTCAAAACAATATCGACAATGTTTGGGAAGTGATTTCTGACAAAAAGATAAAACAAAAAGTATAGGCCTACCTGGGTGCACAAATGCTTCATTTCGGTGTTATAGGTTGCCGAAAACATGAAAAAATGAACTTTAAATGTCCATAGCTCCAAAAGTATAGAACATACACTAGTCGGATCAAGACTTTACTTTGGAACTAATATGTGCCCTATCTAAATATCCAAGTTTCAGAATTCTGCTGTAGTTTCGCAACACTATTTATAGAGATAGTTTGTGAGTACTTCAAATTACATGTCCGTAGCGAAAGTCCCTCTATAAAAATTGGTGCGTAAATGCTTTAGGATTCCGAAACATGTATTTTTGAATAGTACACATATTAGTTCCTATGTGAAGTCTTGACGCGATAAGGTAGGTGCTATAGGTTTGGAGCTACGGAGTTCCAAGTACATTTTTTCATGTTTTCGGCAGCCTGTAACTCCGAAAGGAAGCTTTTGTGCACGCAGGTTGGTATATACTTTTTGTCTCATCTTCGTGTCAGGAATCACCTCCCAAACGTTGTCGCTGTTGTTTTGAAACACTCTGTATATAATTACATTCGAGTATAGCACTAACTACACTGATATATATGAATGTAATTAGTACTAAAGTTACAGATTTAGATGCTGTATTACTAGGTTTAAAGACTTTGAGTTGCCTAAGACTGTTACTGTATAAAATTTTCTGAGCAGTTAGTTGGGATGAGTGTACGAAACGTAAGAAACATTGTCTCATATTTTGATTATTTTAACTTTTTATTAACAGAGCATCTTCTCCACCATCACTTGGAATAACTTGCGCAGAGGCATGGCTAGTAATCTGCATACTGTTCCTTTTCTTCGCTCTCCTGGAGTATATTTATATACTTATTTTATTAAGGAGATTAACTCTAAAGAACGTCATGCATAAGACCGAGCACCTTTCATTGTTATCCACAAGGAAAATATTTTCTACCGGAACACAACCGATGGTAAAGTTTAATTTTGTGTCCTCTGCGTGAGATATTTAGAGATCACACACTAATTTCGTTATTTAAAATCACAGTTATTTGCTTTTAAATGGATAGATTTATGCACACACATGTTAAGTACATAAGGACATTAATCTTTATTATTATTATTATTATTATTATTATTAATAATAATAATAATAATAATAATAATAATAATAATAATAATAATAATAATAATAATAATAATAATAATAATATTACTATGACGGCACACAAAGTAATTACTAACGTTCTTGCCTTTGGTGTGATCACTCCCGGGATCAAACGCTTGTCAAAACCTTGAAATACCTTTCCCAGGCGTGGCTCCTAAGTGAGATTTCGTCGGTGTCCCTCATTCATGCTAGTAAAACGTCGTGATGATATTCAACGTACATGTCTCAGGACGCTTCCTTTCATCTCGATTTCTTTTTATCCTTCAGCCATCCCTGAAAATATGCTTTTTTAAGGACACGATCCCTCATACTCGAGTGATTTAGGTCTATAAATACTGGTAATGCCCAAAATATCTGCAAGTAAACAAAGTTACGATTATTGATCCGAAGTGAAAATTGCTTTACTGAGCGATGCATGTAAACAGTTTCACCACAATTCAATCAGGCGAAGACGATACCATAAACTATAAGCTTTAATTCACTTCTTACCCATCTTTGCGTAAAGTGACCTTACAATCTTTATGTGGTATTTTGTAAAAAAAAATAAGTAAATAAATAAACAAAATTTGAGAAAATTTATATCAATTCTCTATAATTTTTAACGTAAACCATATACACTACCGTTAGAAAACCACTTAAACTTCTTTCCCCTTCTTATCTAATTTTCATGTACTATAAAAATGAAATTACGTCTTGACCGTAATTTGATTTTCTTTTCCATTATGTAGTAAATTTCAGCATAACGTCTTCCATATACCACATCCGTATATTAATATTTATTATAAGTATCTAATTCTTTCAAAAAATACTTATATATTTTATAGTAGCATAGTTAGTATGTGTGCTTCCGTTTGGTGTGATTATTAATTTAATTCTCTGGGCGACACATGTTTTTGGTGCTAATCTTGCACCATCATGCAACTTGTTTGCTTTGAAGGGTAGTGAGCAAAGGTCTCAACACATGTAAATAACTGCTACCAACCTATAACATGCCACACACAAGGCCGGATCACCAGTAGCTACCAAAATAGCAATCAAATTGGTTACTCTTCAAAGTGGCATGTGACGATATTCTTTACCCATGACAACGCTGATGCATAACACGGATCGGAATACTTTAAAGGGGGTCGCAAGTGGCATACAGGAAGAAAATATTACTCTCTCCTCCTGGTTTGTGTTTTCTTCCTTATTTGAGAAATGTTATATTGTTTTGTTTGGTGAATCCTTTTCCTTCAACTTTCTGAGGATCAACTAAAATATTGTTTTGAAAAAGTTCTGCTTTTCTTAAGACCCAAATGGAAACATGATTGCATAAAGTTTCAGAAGTGTTGCTATTTTCACTGCTAGAAACTGTTGCTATTTTCATTTTAGATAGTGGATACTTACAACGAAGGGGGGAGGGGAGTGCAGGTCAACCACTGGACCTCACTAAATCCGGCCCTGGCCACACATGAAATAGTTGAATATGTGTCAAATGTCGAGGTAAAACTCATGTTAATTATAAAGCCAGGGCTTATTAACATTTTAAAGGGAAGAGGCAAACTATGCCTTTACTTACTAGACATCCTCTGGTTCTGATACCTCTCGGTATTAAACTTTGGTAATTCAATAATAATTAGTACTGCATTACAATTAGTGGTGCTAACAGAGGATGGTAGAAACAGGACATTTTGCCGTCTCTTCTCGTAGATTTTGTAGACTGTCGCCTCTTGTTGAGTCGAAAATAATTAATCGTCTCATATCGACTCTTGAGAAAATGTTTATGATCTCGTCTGCAAATTTTCCTCTTCTCGTTTTGTGAATTTATCCTATGATATATTCTAAATTTATTCTAACAATCATCGGTGTGCTACGATATTGCGACAAGCCAACGTGATTCATGTTACCGAAAGTAAGTTATGTATAGAATTGTGCTTCTCAAAACGTATTGATTGGATCAAAGTTGATCCATCGTGTGGTTCGGGTGGACGACGCTGGACATATAACTATCAAGCCACATCTAGAAGTTTCCCGACGGCTCAAAAGTATAATTGATTTTCAGCAAATCTTGATTATAAATATATACTGCATGTACGTACCGTAACAGGTTTTGTTAATTACAAGTCCGCAATTTGATGGCAAATAACTCGGGAACTTGAACAGTCTCCACTGTAACAGTTCTACGTGTTAGTAGACCATAACAAACGTGTGAATTACCATGGAATGGAGACATTTGGAACTTCAGTAATTGTTTTTAAGCTTTACGTTTTGTCTCAAGTAAGTCCAAACTTAAATTGTACAACATAAATATCTGTATAACATAATATTGCTTATGTGATTAAGCTTATAAAGGTCTATCATTATCCTATTATCCTCTTCAGTGTCACTAGTAGAACAAAATAGATTTGTGTTGTAAATTTTATACTTTTGTAATGCTTTCGTTCCATACAATACTACGTAATGCTTTCGTGTAATGTTAATAGAAAAAAGTTTGTTATAAAAATGATCATCATTTATTTTTACAGGCTCAGAACAAAACGGCTAATACATATTGTGTATTTTCTTCTAGGTCCTAAAGAAAGAGAGTCGTAGTACATTTCTGAAAAAAGTAACAAATCTAGTCAAATACTGTCTCACAGTGCACGAGAAGAATTCTTGGGGAGTTCAAGATAGAATATCAATAATATTCTTCCCCATCACGTTCGTAATTTGTTCATGCATATATATTACTTGTATTATGAATCAGTTCAACATACAGCAAGATTCTACATTCAAGACTTTCCATGATTGTTGGGAAGAACAAGGTTTTCGGTAGACGATGTAGATTAATTGCATTGGCAAAGGCTAACTAGCTCATTAATAATGTGATCAAAAGAGTAAGAGGCCCTAGTATAGAGATGTGATCGGAAATTCCAAATATTCCTACCATAATTTAATGTCAAACTATATTATATGATAACGCCTTGGTATTTTTCCAGTAATATTTAGAGCTGATGACATTCAGTTTCAAATATTTGCAACCAATTTCATAATAGTACTAATGTGTTACCTACTTTCTGGTGGAAAAAGTATGGACTATATATGCTAATCGAGTTATTTATTAATCACTATCATATACAATATGTAAGTTAACATCACCACGGTTAAATTGACATACTATTAATATGATAGAACGTCTCATGTTTACTAGTTACGAACATCTTTGGATTATGTCTCATTTTTACTCACTTTGTTCTCTCACACACTAATCTTACTGTAGAATGTATTGACCTACTACAAGATACAACAGGCTGCAGAACCGAATTTAGTGTCATTAACAATATGTAGTGTGTGAGTGTTTGAAATTTATTTAAGTGTTTATATACAAATATCTTAAATATATCACCTACTTTCGCCACAGACTTCTTAAGATGTTATTCTTGGTATACAAGCTCGGTTTTAGTTTTGAAAAACCTATCATGAGTTAGACATAATCTCTATCCTGTGACTTTAGTACAGCATTTGTGCTTAGACTCACAACAAAGCAGTGGCTTCAGGCTGTTTTTATCTGTTAAGCATAGCTGTATATATATTTCTAAATAGGTTTATACAATCATTTTATTATGAAATATTTTCTACAAAAATAAAATCTTATGTATGGTTCTTTCCGGTTCTGCATTTTGTGTATTAAATATAAAGTTCAAATATAAGATATTTATTATTGTGAAAAAAGAGATGGTTCTCTATGTGCTATGTACCTTAAAAATATATTCTGAAGTTTTTAAAAATATATTTGTTTCATGTACATTTTTTGATGCGGATTGCGTGTAATTCTGCAAATTAAACTGGGAGAAACGTAGTATTCATTTAGCTTTTAAACTGACTTACCTGTTAGTATTATTAATTTTTCTGGAGATTGAGACAGTAAACTGAAGATTATTATTTTTGATCAGGTACTGGTTTGGCATGCAAACTAAACGTGAACGATATGATTTTGCACTTCTTCTTATTATTAACATAGATATTGGTCCCAGTCCATTAGACTACATTTAAATCAACGTCAACCAGTTTATAGCCACTTATAGTTTTTGCTGATAAGTACACGTTTGAGGTTATCTGCAAATAATCGAGTGTCAATTTAAATGTAATATTGTATATACATAGAAAGGAAGAGTAATGGATCTAATTTGAACCATTAGGGCAGTTGTGATAAGTGCCAAAATTCAATCTAATCGAGCATTTATGTATGATAAGTATTTTTATTTCTGTTGTCCAAAGATGACTAAATATATTAATTACTTCAGAAGAAAAGTTTAATTGATTTAGTTTTTAAACCAATTAACCTCTTCATATTGCCAATGTCTTTGGCAAAGACTACACGCGTAACGTCTAGTTGCTGGTTTTCCGTTCTACTACTTTACATTATAATTAGTTATTACCTAGATACTCGACTAAGCGCTCACCACAATTTAGCACCATCAAAACTCAAATTTTTAACACGATCGCATGCACGTTTCAACCCACGATTCCCTCTGTTCGTCTGTCGCACTACTGATGATTACCTAATAATCAGCTAACAACAGCCTGGTGCTGTAATCCATGATCGGTCTTACTGTTTCATAGATCTTACATGTTGCAACCTACACGTGTTTCCATTCATTTTACCACAATCTGTTTATAATTGTAATCATCGGTATAAGCATAACTGATCGGAGCATTGTTGGACTATAGTTTCTCTAAACGATCTCTCAAAGAATTATCATAAATATTTTCTTAATGTTATTCTGATAAGCTTATTGATTTCGTTACACAGCCACTATGTAGACGTTCTCTATATCGCTTCTTATCTGTTGATATTAAGTATAGGAATTATTTTACTACTGATAATCATATTCATGTAGTGTATCAAGTGTAGTATCTCTTCAACGGTCTTATGTATACAAGTACGTTACTTATTCATTTCCCTCATCCCAGATGTTTTATTTTCCTTTTTGCATAAAAAGTTCTATCTTACATTTGTCAATACCTTGTTGTGTAGCTCGGAGAAGAAATATGTCTGGTTTTGTCAGTAATCACGTTTCAAATTCAAATGTCAGGCAGGTAAAAAGCATAAACTAAAAGATTTGAGCCTCACATAAAATGGAATTTTCTTTTGAACATAGAACTACTTATTTCGAATGGAATATGTCGTACTCTTATACAACTTATTTTTAATGCTTCGATCCATTGACGTCTTCCATCTGAAGTGGAAGTTCGTATTAGCTTTGTCTAACCCCATATTTTGATTTTACACACAGGACTTTCCTGTGAAGTGCTTGAACTTTACTTGTTTTTTCCTATTACTTTTCAATTTATCTTCTCCAAATTCAACTCTCCAATTATATCTTGAAGTAGTGTGTTGTTGTTTGGTAATTACAAGAATGTCATCAACAAAACTAAGATGAGCCAAACGTCTCTCGTATATGATCCACTTGGTTTCCAAGTGGGCAAACTTCAAAATGAAACTTTGTTTTTCAAAAATTAAATTATAATGTCAATATCATATAAGAATTTAACGTATCTATTATTTTGGCCCCGAAAACAGATAGTAGTGTATTCTATTTATGACTTTATAATTTACTGTTTACAAGATATTTCTTAAATATGTACACATCTCTAAAGTTGAATAAAAGTTTTAGTCCATTTATTCATGTTTTTCTTTGATTTATAAGAGCATTTGTTAATTTTTAAAGTACACTCTTCAAGGACCTCTTGTGACACGGATGGGTTCTTGTAACTTCTTGATGAAATAAAGACAAAGCAATATCATAAGTGCAGAAGACGAGACGTTACAAGAAAAGCTTCATTAGAATTGAGTGCCTACAATAGTACCCTATTTGATTTTAGCACACTTATTCTGGGAACTTAAGTTATCAGATAGTGGAAACTCCTGCCATTTTGTCCATGCTTTTCACGAAGTTCTTATCAGACGGAATTTTATGTGTTGATGGGGTAGAGAGAATTTTTTGCGGATCAACTAAAGGAAGATGCATGACATACTTCTCTCTGGAATCAGTGAAGTCCGTTTCATTCGTACTTTCTTAATATAGTGATTCTGCCTGTCTTGAATGTCCCATTCGCAAAGGAAGATATTGCAATATAACTTGGTACACAAGTTACCTCTAACCTATTGTATTTTTCAAGATGCATCATATTTTTGTACCTATAGCCTGGGCAGCCGGGGCAGCAAACTTACGTATGTTTTAAGCAGATTTCCCACAGTATCCATAATTTACCTGTACAGGGTTAGTTGTATTGTATATGTATATACTGACTCTGAGAAACTGTGGGTGATGGATAAAGTTAGAGTATGGATTCAGCTTCAGCAAGCAAAACTATCTTAAAATTAGTTAACTTCAGCTCTGACACAAAACGTTTGGTAACCAGTGTTACCATTTCTGAAAATGATGTGACAGTCACAATAAAATACTTTGCTAAAAGTGTATGAGTCAAAATTTTGGATATTGGTTTCATAAAAATGCATGTCATATAAGCAGATAATAGAAAGTGAATTTTCAGACATATGTTGTCTTAATTTCTCAGGATGCCTGATAAGGTCTTTAAGATTCCGTTGTAAATTCGCCATACTTAGAGGTTCACGTTTATTTCTAAACGTTCTATGAGAGCCTATTGCTGTTTACTTATTGTCCGTAAGTTCGTCTTTCAGCATATGCGATTTCAGTGACATCCAAGGTGGATTGCAGTGTACTAGAGATTTTTGTTTATTTTCAGAGTGAATAGGGTCATTAGAGCAACGCCGTATATCCTGGTTAAAATAAACACCAGAAAATTATAGCGAGTGACGATTAGTTGGTATCAGTTTTAGAGCACCGCTGGATCAATCAGAGTGATCATTCATACATTTAACACAGTTTGGTTTTGTTCCTCTACAGGTCTCCGCACCATGATTTTCGTCGATACCGTTAACACGAACAGCAACCGTAGCATTACGGAGAGTAATGATGTATCGGAAATGATCACAAAGCAACAAAGTGTGTTAGGTATCTAAGGACACAATTTTAATAAATAGTTTCCATCTTTCACGAATAGATTTGCCAAACTGAAGATACGAATCAGGGTCTTTCTTGGAACAAGTTCACCTGACTTCTTACGTTTTATTCGAGCTACTTCAACTACATGCTGGTGTGCTATGTCGTATTTAATTTTATATTCTTTGCATTCAAGAGATCTAAACATGATATTAATGTTCAGGTTTGTGAGGTTCTACTGAGACACAAACTGTTCCAATCTTATCTGGCTTCAGTATCTTCTTTGTTTCCTGATTTGTTTCAAGCAATAATCGAAATTTACTGTTGTTTTCAATATCTTTAACTTGTCCTTCTTTACTGTATGTGAATTAACGTCTAGAGAACAGGCTTAATAACTTTTCTCTAATCGCATGGTATATAATTACAGGAATCGTGATATTTATCCTCTTTTCACATTATGTGCTAGTACAAATGTTAATGTTTCTATCTCAGTCAAATTGACAGTTCGCGTGATTTGGACTTCTCAGGTTAAGTTGAACATGGACACAAAGTTAAATATGTTTGTCACTAATATGTTCTTTTCTTTATTTATTAATATTAGTAAATGGAAAATGCGTATTTACAGTGTACCAAGGTGTTTATGAGGAGAATTAACGCTACTTCTCTAGGAATTGGGAAGGCATGCTCAAACGAAAAGTACTAGCAAAAAATCACACGAAGCCAACATTGTCAAGAATAATGATAGTCGCCCTCTTGACAAAAAAGAAAGAAAAGAAAAAAAAGAAGAAAAGAGGAATAATAATAACTTTTAACGATATCATAATGATGTAATAATATTATCAATCTGTACCTGTTTTACAAATATGATCAGGGGCGCAATACTTGAGCAGAAATATGTATATTGAAAAAGAAAAAGTTTGTTGATTAGGTTGTCAAGAAAAAAAAAAGATGATTATATGTACATAAGGGCGGTTGTCATGAAGATGTATAGTTGATGTCACGAGGAAATATATTCGACATATATTTACGATGTAATGGTTTTCAGTAGTCATCTTCTGAAATAAAAGAAGTGTAAGCTTTTAATATCTTACATAGTCATGGTAACTTATTATTAAGATAATGATTATTACATATAGTTAAAATATAGATTACATTACATTAAATGTAAGACAACTCGTTGTATATGGTACGACGAATCCCGGGACCCTGTAGAAGTCTGGTAGCATTGTAAAGACAGGGTTTAATTTTAATATAAAGGGACTTGTGAATATACATTATACTTGTTTGCGTAGTGGAAGAAAAATCGAGAGCGAGACAAATATGGCAAATGTACATAATGATTATAGGTTAATGACTGATAATACAGAAGAAACCATGTCACAAATTGTAACTACTAATCATATCTTGGATACGTTTATGCAATTAAAGCAGCAAATAACCAGTGAGCTTGCAACGACAGTCGAAGAAATGAAACTCAATACGAGTCAACAACTTACAACGAAAGTCGATGAAATTACAACGAAAGTCGAAGAAATGAAACTCAATACGAGTCAACAGCTTGCAACGAAAGTCGAAGAAATGAAACTCAATACAAGTCAACAAATACAGCTGATGTCTCAAGAAATCACTCAACAATTGACTCAGGGAATTGATTCTAAGTTGGACTTAATGAATGAACAGTTCAATGCAAAATTCGTTTTAACTGATCAAAATGTAGGAGGGATATCACATGAGGTTACCGAAATACAAAATACTGTAGATACTTGAAAACACTGTAACGGAACATTCAAATAAGATTAAAACCTTACAGGAGGAAGTCAATATATTGCAAAAAGTGTGTCGTCGTCCTAAAATTACCGAATCAGATAACATTCAAGAAATTCCATCACCTAGTGTACAACAGACTCCAAATATACCAGTAAACGTACACGATTATTTAGAATCATCTGATTACAGTGAGGACAGTTCCGATAAGGAAAGAATACATAATGGTTCAGCTCATCATCAAAAGTCAGTGTATACAGGAGTTCGTAACTCGAAACACAAGAAAAAGGGTAAATGTCTACGTTTTAGCGAGATTAGATCCCTTTCAAAATTCAGTGAGCTATCTGAAGACATATGCAACGAGTTGTCTTACATTTAATGTAACGTAATCTATATTTAACTATAGGCCTATGTAATAATCATTATATTAATAATAACTTACCATGACTATGTAAGATATTATAAGCTTATAAATTTTTTATTTCAAAATATGATTACTGGAAACCTTTACATCACAAATATATGTCAAATATATTTCCTCGTGACATCAACTATACATCTTCATGACAACCACCCTTATATATATATATATATATATATATATATATATATATATATATATATATATATATATATATATATATATATACAGGGTGTTTCAGATAAAACGTCCAGTGCTTATAAATCGGAAACGGCTGAGAATAAAAAGATGAAACAAAAACTGAGATACGAAAATGTCATAGGGCGCATCACATGGTGTTGTTGTGGTGACCCCCAGGGCCTTTCTTCTTCAAGGGGGCCCAGGGGCCAACTTCAAATTTTCAAATAGGAACATGTATTGATTCATACCTCATTCAGTAGTACTTGAAAAACGAAACAACTTTTGTAGGAAACAATTTTCGATTTGGGCCACCGTTCTCAAAATGGCCGCAAAAAGTGGGTCCTATATCAGATAAAACGTCCAGTGCTTATAAATCCGAAATGGCTGAGAATAAAAAGATGAAACAAAAACTTAGATAAGAAAATGTCATAGGTCGCATGACATGGTGTTGTCGTGGTGACCCACAGGGCCCTCCTTCACGGGGACCCAAGGGCCAACTTCAAATTTTCAAACAAAAAACATGTATTGAATCATACCTCATTCAATAGTACTTGAAATACGAAACAACTTTTGTAGGAAACAATTTTCGATTTGGGGCACCGTTTTCAAAATGGCCGCAAAAAGTCCTGTATCAGTTTGAAGTTGGCACCTAGGCCCCCTTCACTGAGTTTCCTGAGGGTCACCACAAAAACACCACTTGATATGCTTTATCATAATTTCTATCTCAGTTTTTGTATCATCTCTCTATTATCAGCCGTTTCTGATTTAGGCCTATAAGCACTGGACGTTTTATCTGATACAGAACCCACTTTTTGCGGCCATTTTGAAAACGGTGGCCCAAATCGAAAATGGTTTCCTACAAAAGTTGTTTCGTTTTTCAAGTACTATTGAATGAAGTATGATTCAATACGTGTTCACATTTGAAAATTTGAAGTTGGGCCCTGGGACCCCTTGAAGGAGGGCCCTGGGGGTCTCCACAACAACACCATGTGATGTGCCCTATGACATTTTAATATCTCAGTTTTTGTTTCATCTTTTTATTCTCATCCATTTCGGATTTATAAGCACTGGACGTTTTATCTGATATAGAACCCACTTTTTGCGGCCATTTAAAAACGGTGGCCCAAATCGAAAATTGTTTCCTACAAAAGTTGTTTCGTTTTTCAAGTACTATTGAGTGAGGTATGATTCAATACATGTTTTTTGTTTGAAAATTTGAAGTTGGACCCTGGGCCTCCTTGAAGGAGGGACCTGGGAGTCACCACAACAACACCATGTGATGCGCCCTATGACATTTTCCTATCTCAGTTTTTGTTTCATCTTTTTATTCTCAGCCGTTTCGGATTTATAAGCACTGGACGTTTTATCTGAAACACCCTGTATATATATATATAATCATCTTTTTTTCTTGACAACCAAATCAACAAACGTTTTCTTTTTCAATGTACATATTTCTGCTCAAGTATTGCGCCTCTGATTATATTCGTAAAACAGGTACAGATTGATAATATTATTACATCATTATGATATCGTTATAAACTGACAGAAAACGCAATCAGAATAATAATTAACTAAGTACAACACATACAAATTCAAAACACGTGACAAGTAAGATAATATCCAACTCTTAAACAAACTACTGGGCTCATAGGAAAGTTGGATGGAATGGTGACATGACCATTGGAACGGAAGGTGACATCCTGCACCACATTTATTTTCCATCCCTTATTAAGTCTCTCTACACAAACACTCGGGAATCTCAAAGTGGCATTCGTGTCTGAGAGGCCATGCAAAGAACATGGGGCCAAAGGGAATAAATAACAAATATAGGTATGTGATTAGCCTCATCATTTCTAACGGTAAATTTTCACTCTGCGAAGTAGGAAGATAATTATTGGAAACATTGTGTTAAAAATCCTATAGTAGAAACGATATGATCTAATCAATACTGCTAATATAGTACATTCATTATTTATTCATCATCCACATAATAATACACGTACATAATGCTCGTTCATGTACATAATAATACTCGTTCAATAGATAAAGGAAATTCGTGACAAAACAGGAATTAGGTTACGTATTTCTTATTTGTTTTGTTTTGGTATTGAAAGAAGGCAAAACACATAAAATGTATCCCACATTAGATATGAAATATTTCAATTCATTCGTTGTATTCACTCAGTGCGATATGGACATTATTTCAGAACAGTTAACCATGTCAACGACGCAAAAAGTTTTAAGAGGTGCTATATAACGAGGTAAGTCTAACTTACAAATAGGACAATCGATGCTAACTAACATTTCCACTTTTAAAATGCAAAGTAACTCCGGATCTGAGAATTTAGCTTTTCTTCGTATTAAAAGGATCGACATACAAACAAATTTACAGTAAAAAATAAAAGAAAGGAAGTAAGCACTTACAAAAATCATATATCAAGAGTTATCGAGATGATTGACTTGTAAAATAGCGTGCGAAAGAGCATCAGAATAAAAATGTCTATATGGCTATTACAGAGTTGTTGAGTTTAGAAGTAATTAGCGTCCCTTTCCAGCACTGAGTCTATATGGAATATCTGCCTGCAGTTTCAGGTAGAATTTTAACCACCACAATGCCATTAAATTTCAAGGCTTTCCCAGAGGGAATCAAACCCGAGATTCTGTGCAGAAAAGATGCACCTACTAGCCATTAGAGAGGCGAAGAGGACAACTATCATAGAATGTTGAGTGGGATATAGTAAAGAACAGCTTTATAAACTGAAGATAATGCCAGACACTCGTTTACACCGCATCACGTAGCAGCATGAAACAACCACTAGAAGAATTGAGTTCCATATCTTGAGGAGACTTAGCGAAACAAGAAGGCTGCGGAACCAATATCGATGGTACTGTATGTCATTATTCTTAACATAGACAAGCCAACTTTAACCAGTTCAGAATTCTCCAAGAGCATTGCCAAAACGAACTTAAAAAGAAACGAGAGATGGATCGGGAAGGATAACTGTGATTGTTCCTACATGTAAAAGCAAATATTTTTATCTGGCCTTCTATTGTTTCTCGGAAAACATCGCAAAATATCATCTCTGTATGAGTAACAAATCCCAAGATAGGCTCCTTAAATCTCCCGAAGTTGTGTGAGACGTGGACCTTCAGATTAAGGATGAATTCGAACCACATGGGCTCCCGCTGGAAACGCAACACGTATCTCTCAAACCAAAGCCACGTACTGTAATAGTTTAGTCACGGCTGAGGTCAATAATAATAATAATAATAATAATAATAATAATAATAATAATAATAATAATAATAATAGTAATAATAATAATAATAATAATAATAATAATAATAATAATAATAATAATAATAATAATAATAATAATAATAATAATAATAATGGTTATTATTATTAGTATTAGTAGCAGTAGTAGGCGTTGTAGTAGTAGTAGGGGCAGAGGAGGAGGAGCAGGAGTATCAGCACTAGTAGCCTTCTTGTAACATTTTTAGAGGCTTTAATTTTTTTTACATGGATTAACATTTTGAATTTACGTTTCCACACATAAAAAACTGTTTTCCATATTTTCGATTTAAAGAAATGTGTCATACGGTATTTTACATTTTGTTTTGAAAATGTAAATTATCAAATAATGCTAAGCTTTGATCAAATAAAGGTGACTACCGGTATTATCAAAAATTGATTAGTATTAAGAATTATTTGACCGATCAACTTAAGAAAATTTAATTAGCTATTAACAAATGAAAAAAAATCCTTTCTTTTTGCTTTTAGCAATTATCTAGGAACATTTTGATGTAACGTACAAAACGACACACAACTCATGCACATCCAACTAACAATATGAAATAGTATTTGTCATGCACAAAAGTAAACAAAATCGAACGGAGTAAGAATTTAAACTTTATTTCAAACTAGGATGACCGTGGAGCACGGAAGCTTCTCTGCTCCGACAAATGTCCTGCCAAAAAGGGCAGGATACCCATGATGATGATGATGATTCAACTAGCTGAAATATGTTCTTCATAAGGTAAGAATAAGATGCAAAATATTTGTAAGATAAAACTAGGAATGCAATGGATATACTCGATTGCAATGATATGAGCTGAGCGAGCTTAAGCAACGTAATCAGTTTATTGTGACTTTTTAAAACAATCAGTATTTTTCATAACAATCCCACAATTCTTCGTCTTGACCTTTTGCTCCGGCTAAAAAATGTTTAAAAAATCGTTAATTTGTTTTTAAATTGTGATTAAAATTATAAATTGTTACGCTAAAAAATAAAAGGTCTTCGCCGGAATTTTTGAAAATCACGCGCAGATTTTAATTGTCGACAAAAAAATCACGTGAAAACTTTTTCCCCATGTTAAGTCTATGGAAGCGTTTTTCGGTGATTATTCCTCGATGGTACATTGGATTTTTGATTTCGACCTATGTTGTCACTCAGCACGACATACTCTATCAGCGTGCTAAGTTTGGTTGAGATCGGCCAAACGGTCTAGGAGGAGTTCGCGGACAACCAAACGGCTAACCCGAGTATTAGAGCTGAGCGAGCGAAGCGAGCTCAGCTCAATTAAGCTCATTTTTTCTCCTTTTGGTATTATTTCAATTATAGTGAAACTAGAAACACGAGCTATGTCCAAATTCTGTTCCAAAATTAATTTCAAACTGTACGGTCTTTTCCTCACATTCAACATCTCGGGAATACATAATTAAATATAAAGAAAAAAAACCTGTTTTAAAATAAAATACATCCAAAATTAAAAAAATACTAAGAATTGCACAAAATAATTTAAGAAAATGTACAAATTCATTACTCAAACTAATGATAAATACATTTATCAACATTGGTTATAGCATATTCGTTCCAAAATAAACATCGGACAGCTTGATAACAATATATTTTGGGTCTTTAACGATTTTGAGCAACAAAGTAAAATCTGTAGATAATGTTGCTACCACTCCCAAATTTACCGGTATTAGCCATGACTTCCAAGAATTTATATTTATCCAAACTGGATTCAAAACATTCTTCATGAACATAGTCAAAGTAGTTGTAAGCCTCCTAGGATGTCTCTACGTCCGTCTTATTGTGTGTTATAGCAGAAAAATCTCGTCCAGTTCTTTACCAGGAGGTAATGTGCCTAAGATCGGTGATACATTCCAGCTCTGGATGGCGATGCTGATACGTTGGAAAAGGTATGCAGTAGCTCGGGGGTCACCAGTTTTGATTGCTATTCGATGACCGACTTCATTTATGAAATTAGATTCTTCGTGACCCCTAGACCCACTGGTTTCTATTGCTACTGTTACAAACCAATATTTGTCTAATAAGTTTGAGTATTTTAGTCTTTTGTCTGATTCCCTGTGAGCGGCGACGAGACCTGCCTGAATTGAAGAATGGGATAAGTTGGAAGGATAAGTTGGAAGGATTATTTTAAAATTATTTTAAAAAGTAGTAATGCCTACTAATAAGAAAAGTAAGGATCTCCATCATATATGAAAAGTACTCAAAAGAAACCGAACTTATTTTTTAAAATTAATTATTTACATTTTAAGTACAAACCTTCAATTCGACTCAGAGTACTCTCCACATACACTACTACACCTGTCTAGTCTTTATTCCGTTTTTCAAAACGATTAAATTCATGTTCTGAGATGCTTGACAGCGGCTACGTTGTTTTCTTCTTCACCTCAGCAACATATACGGTATTGCTGAGTGCTTTAATTTCACGTATCTTTTCATTGTAGGAAACAAAAAAGTCTTGATTGTTTCGGGACTCTTCTTTTTGAAAGCAGGGCATGCTTCTACGCAAATTTGGTCTTGTTTACGACTTTAGCAGTCACCTTTTTCATTTCCCAATCTTCTGTCAAAATTCGCTGCTCTGAATTCCAAGTCACTCCCGACAGCTCCACAACTCCTTCAATAGTCCGTCGTTGATCTTCATTCAAGATTACACGAACCTTCTCAACATTTTTATGTGTTCGGGCGATGGAAGTACGACCGGAACGGCGTTTGTCACCAACAGACATTTCGCCATTTTTGAAACGGAAAACTACTCAAACACATGTGTCTTCCCCATATCATTGTCCTTGTATGTACACTAGCAAAAGTGCATTCACACTTCCATTTTTCATATCCTGCAACGTTAGACAACCAACAATACTGTTGAGTTTCGCTGGTTCGGAAAAACATAAGGCATTGAACAATTGTTTTACAGTTTGTTCGAAACATGTCAGTGTAGCAAATAGCAAAAAATAGAAAAATATCCATGCCTCCGCAACGAAAAAAATGAGGTAGAATACACCGTTTAGTATTTCAAGAGCAATTGATATCACGAGAAAGTCACAAAGACCTTATTTAACCTTAGACATACAAAGGAAAAGTCAATGTTGGTCAAACATTCATTTTATTTTACGGGTTACAGTATTTTGTAAAATCTTTGAATGTTTTACGTTATTCGTTTCAAAGTTACCTTCACTTTTGTTAGTTACGAGATTTAATATCTCTAGTAAAACTTTATGAAGAACATCAGGTCGAGGTGTTTTAACTTCCATTATTGTTTTGTGAGAATATTTTTATCAGCAAATCCATCGTACTATTTTTATTTTTAAATGTTTTAATAATAATAATAATAATAATAATAATAATAATTATTATTATTATTATTATTATTATTATTATTATTATTATTATTATTGCTATTATTATTATTATTTACAAATTCTTGCTAACAAGAATATTTTCTGAAGTTATAAGTTTCAAGAGCGTAGGGGAAGTGAAACAAAAAAGAAAAAAGAAAAATAAGGAAACACAATCTAAGAGAGTATAAACAAAATATGAAGTTTGCCTGACTTCAATTTGCGAAAAAGATTGCATCAGTAGAAAACATGTCATATGTTTTAAATATGTTTTAAATTTGACAAATAGTCATATTTTATGCGCACATATTATGAGTTTGTGTAATTTAATTTCTAGTTAATAATAAAAGCATATTTTCATTAGAAGTATAAACGATATCAAAAGAATACGAGTTCTTTCTTGTAATACGCAATAATATATCATTCACTATAACTTGCTATATTCTAGGGAATCGCCAAGTCTTCGTAAAGAAAAATAAACAATTATGAGCTAGAGCATAAACAAATATGAATATTGATGAATGTTTTGGATAATATTTTAATTGGAGATATCTCCACTCTCTTTTCCTCACGGTTAGCATATGCAAGAAAAAAAATAAATTTAAAGGTGTTAAATTGTTTTACAGAAAATTTGAACCGAATACCCCACGATTGTTGGCCTAGTGCCTATAACACCTCGACTATTTTTGACTACTACCGAGACTTCCAAACTTGTGAGTTGTGTTAGGAAATGATGTATGGAATGAGAGAGGACGGAAATTAAATTTTGATTTTTCTTTTAAAAAAAGAAGTAAACATAGAAACTTTCGCTTTGCCGAACGAAGCCTTAATAGCCAATTGTCGGCGAGGAACACTGTTTGTTAAGAAATCTTGAGTATCACACAATATTACTTTTCTGTTATAGAGACCTACGTGTTTCGGAAGGTATTCAATTAATTACTCTGAAATGTAAAATGAGCGTCCTGTGTGCTAAAACAATCCATTACTATCCGACAAAAAGAATTTTGTCTCGGGTCTACATTGTTTAACCCTTCTTGGAATCGATGTTATGTTTACACTACGCTACCACTTCACATTTTAATTGTTCTTTTATTTTACTGTTTTGGTTCACACAACAAGCTGTAAAAAGATTAAAAAATCACAACAAATCTTCATACCACATAAAGTTAATTCAACAAAAGTATCCCCACATATTACATTGGTTTCAAAAATTTCTGTTCTATATTGTTGCGAGAGTGGCTATCATACTTACCATTGAGATAGCCATTAGGTGTCTTAAGTTCGAATCTGCGCCACACCTGATTTATAATTCATTTTTTTTAATGCTTGCTAAAAGAAATAACCATAAATAGAAGGCAACACTCACATGATCCTTGGAGCTGATCACGTGATCCTTGTGCTTCAATACTACGTCGAGTAAACGTTTCTCTAGGAGGACATAAGTCCTTGACCATGTAATGCGACTGCCTTGAAACCAAATGCAGATTGTGAGCATTTAATCTGTTATATCTGTAGTTGGGTGTGGAGAAGAAACAAAATTGAAGACCGAAGTTATAAGAACAACTCAAGTTATCAATATAAACTATCCCAAAGAAATCTTAACATAAATACGAATGACGTTTTGAAAATAATAAAAAAATGTGTACAATTTTTTAATAAGCGGAGGCAAAGAAACCTAACGTGAACACACTAAGGAGAAATCTTTTACGGCGTATTGATCGTGGTTCAGTGGTCAAGCACAAGGACAGCAATATGAAGGTCCTCCAATTTGATCCATAGAGGCCAAGTAATTTTTTTACTTTTGAATTTTTGGTTACGATTGATCGGCGATGAATCAAGTTTAATTATCTTCAGATATTTGAATAATCGGATGTTTCAGTACTTGAACTATCAAATCTTCAATAATAATAATAATAATAATAATAATAATAATAATAATAATAATAATAATAATAATAATAATAATAATAATAATAATAATAATATGAATTGAGGTTTTTCTAGTGTAGCCCACGAGATGAGGAATTTCTCATCTCTTTACTAAAACAAAACAAACAAAATCAAAACAAGAGTGGAACATTTTACATTAAAGACGGGACAAGGCTAACTCAAATTATCGTCTCGCTTTCGAAATGAGACGAAAAGTGTGGTCAACATTTTCCCCAATGGCTATTTAGTATGTTGTTTCGGGGGGGAGGTCTTGCGATCGAGTAAGAAGCATTTGTGTTGTAATTGTAATGCGAAGAAATAATAATGAAATTACTTTGGATGGTTTGAGCCTCATATCGAAACTTAAATATGCCTCCGAATTCTCGTCTTATCTCAATTCTCGGAATAGTGTATGTTTATTCTTTAAGTAAAAATTGCTCTGTAGGCTGAATCTTATACGCTATTTTGTCACTTTGTATTTCTAAGTTCATCGAATTATGGTTTGTGTAGGTATTTTTGTAGTGAATGTATTAATTACTTCTGCATATCCTAAAGGTCAATTTGTTATATGCCTTACTGTTCATTGATATTCGGTTATTTTTATTACAGTTATATTTCTTAAAACGTACAGTAAAAAAATTTCTACATGGAATTTTAGTGCAACGGCTTCGTTTCAAATTTGGGTAGTAGTGTTTTATATCTCTACATAAATATTTACCAACAAAGCATTATAAAAATTTGTCAAGTTCAAATGTTTAGAACATTTTGGACTTAACACCTTTCACGTAGCAAACACAGGTATGCTATTGTTTCATGACGAATTGTTCACAAAATGAGCTCCAGCGATCAAGAGTAATCTCTGCTTCTGCATCATGAAGTGATAAATCTTGAGATTAATACGTATACTTGTATGAATATAAGTGGCAACTGTCTTCAATCATTAGAAAATGAATATGGGACAATTATGAAATGAAGAAAAGAGACGCGTGTCATTTCGTTATACAATAACAATGCGAATGCATTTTATGATCCCAAACGGTTATTCTCCAATATACACGTTTAAAGGATAACTCTGATTAGACAAATTATAAACAGTTCAACGATTTATAACTAGACAACCAGGTTTTTTCAATGCCTCAGTGCCGAAGTCGGAAGAGTAGGGGACTAGTAATAACGAGGTTGGTGGTTCGCGCCCATCCGGGAAAATACTTCTTTTTTAATCTCTTAGTGTTTTTATTAAACTCACCTTAATACACAATTCACGCAGATTGTCGATTTAATGTATTCTGTGAAAATAACTTGTGATTCATTGGCGTTCCTTCGCGTCTCTACCACTGGTGGGCCAATGCTGGTATGTTTTTCAAAACGGAAGTGGAGGCACCGTATACACTCGCTGTTATTCCGGCATTGTTTGATGAAATGTCACAAGTTGCTCATTGGTGGTTCATTATTATTATTATTATTATTATTATTATTATTATTATTATTATTATTATTATTATTATTATTATTGAAGTTTTGTAAATTTAATGGTTCACCCTATACCAGTAAGGTTATGTGGTTTCTTTATGGTTGCTTCAGACGTAGCGCACTCAGTCTCTTTATCTCTCCCAGCTCCCCCTGTGTGCATTGTGTTGGACAAATGCTATGTGTGGGAGTTTCTTCTGGGTTCTGTTTCCTCCCAATTTCTTCATTTGACTATTTCTTTCATTCTCATCATCGACTTCTCCTTTAGATTAGCCGGCATAACCATTTAAAGTAAAACTTAAAAACATAAATTTTCCTACGGGTCTTATGAGTTCAGTAAACCTACTTTGTACACTCCGCATCAAAAAATTGCGACAGCTAACGCCGTGCAGCTAGGCCACCCAATATACACATTCCATAATCGTGTCTGGTAAAGAAACCCCCTCTCTCTCCTCCTTTCTTCTCTCCTATACTAAAATTAGTTAACAACATGAACGCAATTCTAATTTGAAACTACACATGTATTAGTATCGATAAAATGAAATAAAAAGACCGAAACGAAACAAGATTCATAATTTGATGTAAGGAGAAACTGAAACACACACAATGAAAAATTGAAACTAATGGATGTATAATACATAGAGGTTCCGAAATAAGGCAGAGAGAGAAAGAGAGAAGGCGAGAGAAGAAGAAAAAGGAAAGGGAGAACAGATAAAAATGTGGAATTTTAAACTTAGTAAGAAAAGAACCTATCGTTATAAATTTCCGTTACTAGAAATCCAACAGTAATATAGAAATAACGTTTGCTTTTATATATTTGTTTCAAGGCTATTGAAATATATAGGGGATGCTTGAAACATTCATTAATTCACTGTCACAAAGGATAGCATACTCAATTTCTAGTAGAACTGTAGATCTCACAGACACATCTAAGATAATGTTAAAAGTTATATGATACATGTTTTGTTTCCGCGTGTTTCGGTTGTAAATTCGGTAGTGTTCAATGGATGTACTGATGCAAACTACATTCTAATTAACCCAGTAGGTAGCGTAGGTCATATCTTCAATTCCAGACTACTAATGCAAAATGAACAAAAAAAAAAAAAAAAAAAAAAAAAAAGAAAAGAAAAAGGAAGAAACAAAGATAAAATTGAATGAGTGCTATTTTACTGCTAATTTTTTATGAGAAATATCCTATATTAAAAGTCCAAACCGTATCATAATGAAAAGTTTCAAATGTTCAAATGGAACAGTTCCTTACAGTTGTAGCAGACCTTGTATGCTTCCAATTTCAACGTGAATAAATCACATTGAATTATAGTATGGAAACAAATTTGTGTCGAACTAGTATAAATAAAATTTTGTTTCCAAATAACAAAAGAGGTTGCCATTTTTTAGTGTTTTCCGAAGATTTATTTGTTCCGAACATCCAGCATCACTTTCATCTCTTGCGAATATAACGTTGTAATTTGTACAGATGGAATGAACACGCTAAAGCTCAAACGGGTCATAGTGTCAGACGGATGATGATGGTTAGCTTATGGACCACCACTGGGTCGAGGATTCAAACCCCTAATGACCCGGTAATTCGACTGAGACTCGGTAAAACAGACGATAAAAATATTTTTTGCTTATTTCGTTGCACTTAAACAGTATTTCTTTCACAGATTACCAGGACTGGAGATGTTATCCCCAGAGCACGAAAAACTCGACGCTGAAGTTGCCAGTTAATTGCATTCTCTCGATCAGGTCTATCGGTCTCTTGCTTCGTTTTAACTTCGGAACACGCACATGCACATGAAGTGCGTGTGTAAATGAGAGAGAGAGAGAGGAGGGAAGTGAAATATGCAACGACAGGATAAGCAAACGTCAAGAATGAAAGAGAGAGAGCGACAGGTACAAATATAAATATGAAGCATACTTATCATTACAGTGTATGATGAAGAATGCACACACTGTTTACTCTAATTCTCGCCAGTGATGCTTTGTAAGTTCTCCAATAGAAGATAAATCTCTGTTTGCAGCCATTATTTTATGCGAAAAAGTTATACTACTTAGTGGGGAATCGAACCCAGCTTTCCGCTTGGAAGTTTGCTACTTTACCACTACACTACCGACTGCTTTACACAAACATTCTTCAACAAACGCTGTGATATTTCTTTCTGAGAACGATAACACGAAAATTGTTTACTTAAGATCAATTAAGTGTTTCCAAGATCCTGGTGAATCCCATGCCCTTTCCCAACCAACTTTCATCAGTCGTCTCTATCATGATAAAGGTGTTTGTTTCCACTTTCCTAAGCATTGCACGTCGAATATGAGAAATCGATTCTTCACTATCACTTAGTAAAAAATTCAACTTTGGTGTGAACAATATTCGAACCTATGCTGGACAGCTGTATTAGTCGTAACTCCATCACGTTACCGCTACACTATCACGCCATCTGAAACTAGAAGAAAAACATTATTTACTTTAGCCTTGATGACTAGAACGATCAAGCTTTTTCCTGTAAGGTTATTTGCACCTAAATGCACAACGAAATTCATTTATTCGACGACCTAGAGAGAAATTAGTGCCCACTAATAAAGGAAACCAGATTCAATCCAGGAAAAAATACAGAAATAAAAACATATTATGCAGTAGTTTCGCCCTGCAAATTCGAAAGTACGCGAATTATAATAATAATAATAATAATAATAATAATAATAATAATAATAATAATAATAATAATAATAATAATAATAATAATAATAATAATAATAAGTATTTTAAAATTGAAATTGACTGTGGCTTATAGTCTCTTGAACTACCCGATCGATCTCGGTCAAATATTCAACATTGCTAATGTTCGGACCTGAGAGCATTTTTATCTATTCGTTTTGATGGTGTTACTTAGGGGAGGGGAGGATGGAAAAATATAAAAAATAAAGAAAACTTAATAAGTCTTGAATGAAACGGCCAATCATGATGAAATTTTCAACATAGATCACGTTTGCACATGGAATACTTTTAATCATTTCACTTTGATGGTGGAATGTAGATAAGGGGGAGGACGAGGAAATACACAAAACTAACTAAACTAACTAACTAACTCTATGGCCTATGGAACCCGGAGGTTCAGTACCGCGTTCACAAAAGCTCTCCACTGACTTCTATCCTTAGCTAATTGGATCCAGTTTCTACTTTGTATTCCTATCTCTGCGAGATCCATCTTAATATTATCCTCCCATCTGCGCCTAGGTCTTCCTAATGGTCGTTTTCCTATGGGTCTACCAGTCAAGATTTTGAAAGCGTTTCTACTTTCTTCCATTCTAGCTACATGACCTGCCCACCTAAGCCTCCTAGACTTGACGACCCTAACAATGTTGGGTAAACAATATAAACTATGTAGTTCCTCGTTATGAAGCTTCCGCCATTCCCCATTCTCGTTCCTCTTGGGTCCGAATATTCTTCTCAGGATCCTGTTCTCAAAAACTTTCAGTCTATGTTCTTCCCTCAGAGTAAGCGACCATGTTTCGCAACCATACAGAACAACAGGCATGATTATCGTTTTATATATTTTAAGCTTCAAATTCCTCGACAGAATCCGCGACGACAATAGATTTTGAACCGAATAGTAACACGAATTCCCTGCTTTTAGTCGACATTTAATTTCTTTGTGAATATGATTTTCGTCTGTTAATATTGATCCTAAACATTTGAAAGTATCCACTTTATCAAAAGTATTATTTAATATTTTAACGCCTCCACAATTTGCCGTATTACGGTCCCGACGCACTTCCATGTATTTAGTTTTCTCTGCATTTACTTCTAAACCCATGTCCATGCAAGCGTTTAATAAGATCTCTGCATTTATTTCTACTGTTCTCCTATCATCCCCTGTTAAATTTACATCATCAGCATATGCCATAACCTGGTGAATGCCGTTCAACTCTAGGCCCTGGTTGTTATCTTTGATTTTGCTTATGGCGTATTCCAGCACAAAGTTAAATCAATGTAAATAAAAATAGAAGTGACTATGTTAATGTGTTAATAAGTCTTTACTACCGGACTGATCTGCATCAAATCAACATGGATAAAGTTCGAGCCTGGAGTGGTTTTCCTCATATCGCTTTGACGGTAAAACTTAGGTTTGGAGAGGGGAAGGGAAAGATATATAAAAATAAATAAAACTTAATAACTCTAGAACCACACGACTAAATTTTTAACATAGATGAGGTTCGAAACTGATATGGTTTTTGCTATTTCATTTTGGCGCTAGAGCTTAGAGCAGGGGAATGGGAAAGGGATATATATATATATATATATATATATATATATATATATATATATATATATATATATATATATATATATATATATATATATATATATATATAATTTAATAAGTCTTGAACCACCGTACCAATCTCGATAAAATTTTCAATCTAGATGAAGTTCGAACCCGAGATAATTTTCCTCGTATCATTTTGATGGTGTAACTAAAGGAAGGGGGAAGGATAGCAACATTTAAAAGAGAACGTAACATGACCGATATTAGTATCGAATATATCATTTTTGGAGTCGCTGAGATGAACAGTGACACATCTGATGCCGTTTAAATCCAAATTCAGCCTGCAACATGGAGGAGGGGGAGACATATAAAAATGATGAAAATAACCAATAACATTGTCGAATTAATAGTTTTCCGGGTGGCTGGGATGAAAAATACCACTGAATATGCCGTGCTCCGCAACATGGGAAGGGGAGGAGATATATAAATCTCATCGAAAATGATCGATATCAAAGAGCGCATTAGTATTAGTAAAAAGTGACTGAATAACAGAAAATATTACTATTTTTTCTCAATTTAACACAGTGAAGCGGGTAATTGATGCAAGTAATAGCAACAAAAACATTAATAATAATATTTATTATTATTATTATTATTATTATTATTATTATTATTATTATTATTATTATTATTCGCGTACTTTTGAACTTGCAGGGCAAAATTAATTCATAATATGTTTTTATTTCTGTAATTTTTCCTGGATTTATGAGCTTTCCTTTATTATGTGATAGGACGTAATATTGAGGTCCCAAATCTTCAGTAATATTAATAATAATTCAATAATAATAATTTCAATACTACTACTACTACTACTACTACTACTACTACTATTAATAATAATAATAATAATAATAATAAAATAATAATAATAGTAATAATAATAATAAAAATAATAATGCAGAATACAAATTCCGTATAGGATAATTTGTAGTAAACTTTTTAGAATCGCCTCTAACATTAGGCAAAAATGAGAAATTCTCGAGATTGTAGAGAATTGTCGGTACTACCAGGACATACCCATGCCCTACGTTTTTACAAGTACCTAAATGTTGAACGAAAGGTTTCAAGTAAACTTTTATGTAGAAAGTAGGGTTAATGAACTCATAAGAGCCGTACAAAAATGTATGTTTTTGAGTTTTACGTTAGATTGTTATGCCGGCTAAGCTAAAGGAGAAGTCGATGATGAGAATGAAAGAAATAGACGAATAAAGAAATTGGGAGGAAACAGAACCCAAAGAAAACTCCCACACACACGGCATTTGTCCAACACAATGCACACAGAGGGAGTTGGGATAGATAAAGAGGCTGAGTGGCTACGTCTGAACCAACCATAAAGAAAGCGCCTAACCTTATTCGCACAGGATGAACCGTTAATATTATTTAAAAAAACTTCTATTAGAATAATAATAATAATAATAATAATAATAATAATAATAATAATAATAATAATAATAATAATAATAATAATAATAATAATAATAATAATCATATAAACCATCAATGAACAACTAGTGACAATTTGTCAAACATTGGCAGAATCGCAGCAAATTCATGCCGTGACCCCACTTCTATTTTGAAAATTATACTATCACTGGCCCACCACTGGCACAGATGGGACGGGACGCCAGCGAATCAAGATATTCTCCCAAAATTATGTTAAATCGACAATGTGGCTTATTTGTATACATTAAGGCATGTCTAAAAAAACCTTGAAAAAGTGAAAAAAATTCTTCTTCGGCATGGGCGCATACCACCAATCTTGTGATTACTGGTCATGTTCTCTTTCGCCTTCGGCACCTTGTTTTAAAGAAAAAGATCAACCGATCATACCTTAGTTTCCTGAGTAAATGGAGTTTCCTCGTATACAAGGCCTCTTTGACGTCTACCATATTCGACAAGTCGCGTGAAGTTGGCCCAACCACATCGTCGAAAAACAAGAATTTTTATGTCAAGATTTAGTGCTCAATTAGTGCTTATTAGTGCTCAAGACCGCAGAATTAGTGCTCAATTGGTTTTCGAGATATATTGAATACTAAGGTGGTTGGGCCAACTTCACGCTTTCTAAAAGTTGCTTCAAAATTCAAATTAAGTGGAATAGGTAATTAGTGCTCTTCATCTCACATGGTCCCAGAATTAGTGCTTAATAAATAAGGGCATACGGGGCATATGTATTTTTGGGGTAAATGTGAGTTGGTCTAACCACTTCAAAAGAAATCAAAAATTTTCATGTCACGAATTAGTGCTTAATTAGTGCTTTGAATCCCGCATGGTCCCAGGATTATTGCTCAATTTATTCTAAATATATATTGAATCTTAAGATGGTTGGGCCAACTTCACGCTTTCTAAAAGCTGTTTCAAAATTCAAATTAAACGTTATAGCTAATTAGTGCTCTTCTTCCCACATGGTCCCAAAATTAGTGCTCAATAAATAAGGGCATACGGAACATATATATTTTTGGGGTAAGTGTGAGTTGGTCCTGCCACTTCGAAAGAAATAAAAAATTATCATGTTACGAATTAGTGCTTTCAGTCCCGCTTGGTACCAGAACTGAGTCTAGTGCTCAATTTATTATCGAGATATATTGATTATTAAGATGGTTGGGACAACTTCACGCTTTCTAAAAGTTGTTTCAAAATCCGAAATAAACGGTATAGTTAATTAGTGTTTAATTAGTTCTCTTCATCTCACATGGTCCCATAATTAGTGCTCAATAAACAAGGGCATACAGGGCATATGTATTTTTGGGGTATATGTGAGTTGGCCCAACCACTTCGAAAGAAATCAAAAATTTTCATGTTATTAATTTGTGTTTAATTAGTGATTTCAATCCCGCATGGTCCCAGAATTAGTGCTAATTTATTCTCGACATATATTGATTATTAAAATGGTTGCGCCAACTTCACGCTTTCTGAAGGTTGTTTCAAAATTCACTTAACAGGTAATTGCCTTAATTAGTGCTCTTCATCACACAGGTCCAGAATTAGTGCTCAATAAATAAATACATACAAACGATATTTAGAATTGGGTTATAATTGAAGTTTCTTAATTAAGCTATACTTATAGAAAATATTCCTAAACAAATAGAAAATATTTTTGTAACCTAATGATTTTTTCATACATTTCATTTGTAGTATCTCTTTTCTTTTAAAAACCATGTACCCATAGATGATGTACTGCGACCTTTTTCCGTCCTCGTAGTGCAGTTGACCCTTTCCCTCGTGAGTAAATTTATTCATTGCTCTCACTCCCTTTGTAGTGGAAACTTGTCCTCGTGCTTGCGTATTCTTCTCGTAGTGGCTCTCACATTCGTCCACACTCCGCCTCGCGTAGGGAGTTGTCTGGGCCCCTTCCTCGCCCATGTCTTGGTGTTGGGAATTTGTCCCCTCCCCAGTGCAATCTCGCCCTCGCTCTCGAAGCTTGTCCTTGCTCTCATGCACCCCCGCACTCGAGTCATTGTGGGCAAAGAAATTTGAGGGTTTGGATGGTCTCAAGAGGGCCACCCTTGCGAGAACGAACACCTCTGCATGAAGTTACATATTTTTTAATATAAGAATTCAGGTACCAACACTTAAAAATTACTTATTGTTTTTAGGATTTTATAATAACACCGACTCAATGCAAGATATAGTGCCTCGTGCATTAGACTTGAAAACTTTTAACCCCTCCCAGCAAAAAATTTGGGTGTGTGCCTGGACTTAGGGCTATGCGTTTGACGCCTTTAAGGAAACGTGTCACTTCCAATAGAAGTGCCTACAATAAGAATCGGATAGTTCAGCTTAATATGTGAGGATAGTTAATAACAATGAGCAACAGCCTTTGGCGCGGGATGCTCGGGTTCGATTCCCGGCGGGAACTTATATGGTTCGGATTCAACGTTAAGCTATATATCCACGTCTCATATAGCCTTGCTGCTGAAAGTGACGCTAAACTCAAATCAAACTAGAAACAATTATCAACATGGGCACCTTTCCTATCATAGGCAGCGTTTTTCAGCTCAAGAATGTACTACTGAATCAAAAGCAGTTTAACGACATTTTATCTTCATTTAATTTTTCCTCACCCTCTCCTGAAAAAACTATTACGTCTGCCAACAGTGCACTTACAATTGCATTAGAAACAGTATTTTATTCTGATTCCAGTTGCATTCTGTTAAGCATTTGCAGCATAAGAGTCATCAGCGTTTCACATCTAAACGCTAATTTGTTTTTAAGTATGAGGTATTTGGAAAGGAAAAGGATTCCATGACTTAGGTTAACTAAAACAGTATTGTTACTACATATCTTACATTGCTCCAATAATTGGATTTGGTTTTGATACGTTTCTTTATTTGAAACGCTAACAGTATTCAAAAATGAATGCAACATTGTCAGAAGTTTGCTTAATTTTCAGCTTACAGTAAAAAGGATGAAAGAAAAATTACTATAATATGATGTCTGAAAGTGGAAGAAAATGAAAAGAATCATAGACACTAGAGACTAGAAGAAGAAAATACATTTTTATAACACAATAGAATATATGATCAATCATAACTTATACAGTAAGTGAAATATTAGCAGTGCAATAGCACTAGAAAAAAAAACTCCCTAATATTGGTTATATTTTATATTACTAGGCATACTTCAGAATGCAAATGTTCCAATTCTTATAATAAAATAAATGTTCATAAAACGAAGTAGGTCATTTTCATTATTCTACATAAAAAAGTATACCCAAATTCATGTTATAATTCAGTATCTGATAACGAAAATTAATCATAAAAGTGATAAAAAAGATATTTTTTATATAATACAGTGTTCTCTTCTTTCTTACCTCGACCATAGATTAGTGGGCAACATGGAAATTTTAAAACTTTTCTCTCCCTTGCGAGAGCTGTTTTATACTTTGATAAGGGCATCTAGATTCCTTGGTCTTCCACCTCCTCGTTTTCCTTTTTCCTTTCGCACTATCAACACAATCATGCAATCGGATTGCCGAAGAAGATGGCCAAGCATATTGTTTCTTATTTTTCCTATTATCTTCATGATCTGTCGTCCTTCATTAACTTCCTTTAGTACGTCTTCACACACACAGTAATACAGTACCACACATAAAATAGTCATAACCATACTTGCATTTTGTTTGTTTATCGATGATTAGACAAAAATTTACATAAAACATTTCATTCCAGAATTAACCCTCTGTTATAAAGGTAGAGTCGCGTAACGCCACTGACAGATGTGGTGTATTGCACCCCATCACCTCAACTAGCCTTGACTATATTTTTAGCACAATTTTAATGAGTTGGGATATAATATTGCTATTGTATGATTTTACTATTACATTATTGATCGTTTTTGCTTTTTTGCTTTCTAACCCGTGGAGTCATCTAGTAGTTACAACTATAAGTCATACACCCCATCTTTACTTTTTTTTTTTTTTTTTTTTTTTTAGTCGTCTACCCGTTTAAAGGGTTGCGCCCTTTCTTCGGGAAAGTGTTGCATTAGGATTGCAGAGGCTACAAAAATTGTGGTTGGTCTAAGGGGTTTTCCTTTATTCATTCATTATTTTAAGTAAATAACATATATACATACAGTAGAGATAAATTTCAACAGGTGACACAAATATAATAATAATAATAATAACATAAAGAGAATAAGTGCATGGAGGCTTAAAGAATGTGGAACAAGAAAATAACAAAATTTTCAGTGCATGAAGGCGAAGTGCGTGAATCTAAGAACAGAGAAGAAAAAGAGTAACAGGAAGAACAATGCAAAGAAATAATATTTTTGAGATGATGATGAAAATGAGGATGAATTTGTACTGGACGCCACAACACCAGGTTTTGTTAGTGAACGGATGCAGTTATCTTCTGTTCCTGGGGCTATTCAGGAACTGATGTAGACAGGAGAGGCCCATATTAGTAGGTGATTACTGTGCATATGATGGATATATGGAGGATGACAGATGGCGTGGATGATATATGGCAAATACTTCTGGGTCTCGGTCGGCAGGATCCATTTGCAAGTGGTACAATGTGAGGTAATGCTGGAGCGGAGTATCGACGTATCGTGGTGGTGCATCATTGTCTCGGTCATAGCGTAGTACATCTAGAAGCATGGGGTGTTGTAAGCCAATACGATTCATAATGTAGCGGATACGAAGCCGTTCTAGATGGGTGAGCAATGGTGGAAAATCTATGAGATCATAGAGAAGCCTGGTTGGGCTTGGTAATTTAATTCGATAAGCCAGTCTGAAAGCGTGTCGCTCCATTATAGATAATTGTTTGTAAAATTTGTCGGGGGCTGCGGCCCAAGCTGTATGGCCATAAGTTAGAGTAGCCCTCATAAAGGCTTTGTAAGTATGGAGGACAGTTTGTGGTCGTAAACCCCAGCTTGTGCCAACTAAGCGTTTAAGAAGATTTAGTCTATTCTTGGCTTGAATAACAATTTTCTTAAGATGCGGAGTCCATGTGAGTTTCGTGTCAAATATCACCCCAAGGTAGGTAAGAGATGATGAAAGAGGAACGGGTGTGTGGTCCACATGGATGTGTAATAGATTCGGATTGCGAAACACTCTGGATCGTCTACGAGGTGGTAGAAATACGATAGATTGTGTTTTCGCAGAGTTAATACTGAGTCTCCACACGTGACACCAACGGGCAAATGTATCGATAGCTGGCTGCAGTAGTCTGTTGATGCGCTGAATAGTACGAGCTGTTGTTAGAAATGCTGTGTCATCAGCGAATTGATAGACTTGAACGTGAGGAGTGAGTCGGAGATCGGCAACGTAAAGTAAGTACAGCAATGGAGACAAAGAAGAACCTTGAGGTACGCCAGAGTGTAAGAAAATGGGGTGAGATAGAGCGTTGTTAATAGAAATATATGCGATACGTCCGGTTAAGAAGGTAGTGATTAAGCGTATATAAGATACGGGCAGCAGATAGTTATGTAATTTGTATATTAAGCCAGGATGCCAGACTTTATCGAATGCCTTCTCCAAATCAAATGTAACTAAGCAGGAAGGGAAACCCTTGTTGTATTGGTTATAAATGGCCGTGGTAAGTCGTAATAACTGATCTAGTGTACTGAAATGGGGTCGAAAACCAGCTTGATGGATCGGCAGAAGATCGTTCATTAGAAGGTGTCTGTGAAGCCGTCGAACGACAATACGTTCGAATATTTTGCAGAGACAACTTGTTAAATGGATCGGGCGATACGACTGGACGTCAGATGGTGGTTTCTTTGGCTTAGGGAATAAAAGAACTTTGGAGTACTTCCAATCAAGCGGAAAGAAGCCAGTACGAAGGATGAAAGTGTAAATATGACTTAGAATCAGAATAAAAGAAGGAGGTGCATATTTGATGAGAGCATATGTAATGGAGTCGAATCCAGGTGCCGTACTGCGTTTAGTTGCTAAAGTTGCTCTGATGTCATCTGGGTCTATGGCCTGAGTAAGTGGATTATTAGGTTCCAGAACATGGTGGTCAGATGGTTGTAAATGAGCGGAGGTCGGATCAGCATGACGGTTGATCGAAGATTGCAGGCGTTGCGGTGTGTACCCTCCAGGAAGTGGAGTGAAGATATCTTGGAAAAATGCAGCAAAAATATTCGCCTTCTCTATGTCAGAATTTAGAGCTTGATTGTTGTGAATAATAGGATAGGGCGTCCTAGACGTTTGACCAGTAAGTTGATGGAACTTACGCCAATATTTGCTGGGATGAGTTTCTGTGGTAAGAGTGTTACACGTTTGAATCCACTGTCTTTTCTTATAAGCTATTATGTAGTTATGTGTTATTCGGAGATATTGACGATGTAAGCGAAGTGCCTCCAAATTGCCGCTTGTTCGGTATTCGCGATAAGCGCGACGGGAAGCAGAAATTAATGTAATATACTTTGGCGGCAAGACAGGTTTATGCGGATGGAAATGAGTAGAAGGAATTGAATGTTCTGCTGCATCTTGAACTGTGGCAGTGAGGTCCGTGATGACGTGATCAAGACTATGTTGCGAGGTAGTTACAGTAAGTGTACTAATTGCTTCATCGATGGTGGATCGGTATAGATCCCAATTAGCCTTATGATAGAGATAGATTTTCCTAGCTGGTAAAGGATTTGTTGGCTTCACTGTACATTGCAATTCCAGTTTAATAGGAACATGATCGCTGCCGATTGAGTCCAGTACAGTAATCTTTACAAAATGAGATAGAGAAGACGAGGTGATTACTACGTCTGGGGTTGTATTGCTAGCTGGTCTCGTAGGCTGTGGCAAGATGTGAAATTCCCCTGTTGTGGAAGTTTGTATAAAGTCAAGGAAAAGCTGTTTGTCGCGCTGTGTTCGACTATGAAAATTTAAGTCTGCCATGATGATATAATGCCGAGATTGTGTATCGATGAAACGAAAGAAATCATAACTGATAATCTTTCCTGGGCGAACATAGATTGTGGCAAATGTGACGGTGCGACCTCGAAAGTAAATAGTTGCTATATTGTACTCAGGCAAATTGAAAGCTTGAGCCATCGTAACAGTGCGGTATGGTAGACGAGCGCTAATGCCGATAGCTGTACCTCCATATAGGCGCGGTCCAGATGGAGCATCATGGCGTAGTAAATTATATTTTGGTATGTAACATTGGAGGTAAGGAGCCAGGTATGTTTCATTGAGCGCAAAAGCTGAAATTTGTTCTTCCTGTAATAATTGCGTGAACAGCACTTGATGTGTCAGCAGAGAACGAATGTTCATAAATAATAAATTGTAAGCCATAACGAAATAACAAAAAAGGTAGAAAATGAAAGCAGCCATATTAAACGTAGACTTCGACAGGTTGGATTTGAAAATGAACTGTTGGTCCAGAATAGGTGGCATTGAGTTGAAGATTAAACAAGATTTTAGCTGCATGAATGATTTGGTTGAGAATGTGAGTGCGAAGAAACGGGTGGATGTTCTGTAAACTAATAGTAAGAAAGCGGAGCAGATCTTCAACCGTAACAGGGTGGAGTAAAGAATTAGCAGGTGGAGTTGGACGATCAGCAGACCTTATGGGAGCAACAAATTTCTGGTTTGGATGGCTCAGGTGGTGGCTTGGCCTTACATCTGTAGCTATAAGTCGGATGTTTCTCAGGACATGCACTGCACTGTGGCGGTGCTTTTTGATTGGGGCAATCCTTGGTAGGATGCTGCAATGAACAATAGCCACATCTAATATCGTTAGTACATTCGGATGTGGGATGTGCATTATACATTTGACATCTCTCGCATCGTAACGGTAAAGGTGGTGGTGTACGAGAGGGTTCGACCTTATAGCGTCGTCTATAAATGTATGCTCCTTTAGACAACAATTGGTCGATCAACTGTGGCTGGTCTGTGAGTACCCGCACAAGATATGTTGCACCGTTATTGTTCTTTATTCTGATACATCGTTTTACAGGGAATCCCTCCTGATGTAATTCCTCACAAATTTCCTCATCGGTGAGGTCTGGTTCCACTCCTCGTATAACGACTGATAGCATTGGTGATCGTTTAGGAGGAGGAGGGGTTTTGCGTGTACTGGGAGTTAGTGCTGTTAATTTAGCCTTTGGACCAAAGATTTCAAAAGTGGCCTTGTTACGCACATGTGATACGAAATTTGAGTTCGTTGATTTTAAGATTATGCCTCTGCGAGTTTTGACGATTTCGCGTATTTCAGGACGTGGCACATATTTAACCAACTGTTGAAAAACTGCGCGAACAGTGTCATACTTCTGGTCATATTCGGTTAATAGAAAATTATATACAGGCTCTGGGTGGCGCTGTGTATTGATGTTTTCGGCTGAACTTGATGCCCAATCCATGTTATGGCTGTTACTGTGATCAACTATAGGTGTTACACGTTGTTTCTTAGGATCCATAGATTGTTCACCATCTGAGAGAGACCGAGAACGAATGCGTTGTCCTCTTGTAATAGACTCAGCGTAAGTAAGTGAAACAGAGGTGCTGGGTCCTGATCTTGGCGTTCCGGTAACAATACGAGGCTGAGTTTTTTGACGACCGTTTGGGCCTATATAAAGTGGAGTTTGTTGACTGAGATGCGATGGTCCGGTAGCGTTGCTAAGATCCGTCATGATGAAAAACAAGCCTAGGGCCGAAGCCCAAATGAAGATGGAAGCGAAAAAAGAGATGATTAATGATGTACAAAAAGCAAGCTTGCCCTCCGAAAGTGAGAACTTTCGTCAATCCCCTAAGTGCGTAAGTGTGCTATGCTCACAAGTACGTTTTGCAATACTTGGTCCTCGCTTGCACAGTAACTAACACAAGAGAGGCTAGGCTTCTTGGTGAAAGTATGCCCATCTTTACGACGGAGAGTTAGGAAAATATTAAATTATCACATTTCATTTACGAAAGTCACCAATTTAAAACATGTCAATACACTGCCACTGACAGACAATACACTGCAGGGGGCACGTACGGAGGGTCTACCGGGTCCGGACCTCCCCCAGACTTCGTAATTCAATATACACAATATGAAGGAAAAGTAACGGAACTTATTCTTTACAGATAAACACTAACTCCATCTATTGAAGCAACTTATCTGCTAAACAAAACGAGACTGCAATCATGAGAACCGAATAACAATGTCAAGTTATAGCAAGAAAAGTGAGTGTATCTGGTGTCACCTTGTTAGAAAAACACGATGGAGCAAAGAGATAATATTAAATTTTGTTTCAAGCTACGTAAAACATGTACACAAATATTGAAAATGATCAAACAAGTGTATGGTGATGAGTGCTTATCTCGTACACGTATGTTTGAGTGGTATAAGCGATTTCGGGACGGTCGTGAGTCCTTGGAACACACCCGAAAGTCAGGTACACCGAAAACCAAAAATCGCGAGGAACTGGTGGAACAAGTGCGAGAAATAATCGTATACGATGCGAATTCTACTATGACACGGATGGCGGAGAAATTAAATACAACAAAAGACATGGTTCACGAAATCTTACCAAAGGCTTTAAAGAAACGAAAAGTCTGTGCTTGATTTGTTCCGCACACCTTAATTGACGACAAGAAACTTGCTCGCGTTGAACATTGCAAGGACCTGATTAAAACAGCTAGACAGAACAGAACATTCCTGAAATCGATTGTAACTGATGATGAGACTTCATGCTTGAAGTACGACTCGCAAATAAAACTCCAAAGTGCTACTTGGAAGTCCCCAAGTTGTCCGAATGTGAAAAAAATTGCGTTTTCAAAAGGCGCGTGAGAAGACAATGTTGATTATTTTTTGGGGGGGACCGCGGTGTCTCAGTGGTTGAACGTTCACCTCTGATGCATGGGGTCCCGGGTTCAAAGCCTGTTCTCGCCAAGTGAACTTTGTGGTGGACAAAAACCGTGTGCGTGGATTTCCTCGGTGTTCTCCCGTTTAGTCCACACGAGCGCTAATTAAGCACTAATTCGTGACATGAAAATTTTTGATTTCTTTCGCGGTGGTTGGGCCAACTTACATTTACCCCAAAAATACATATGCCCCGTATGAATTTGTTTATTGAGCAGTAATTCTGGGACCATGCTGGATTGAAAGCACTAATCAAGCACTAGTTCGTGACATGCAATTTTTTTATTTCTTTCGAAGTGGTTGGGCTAACTCACATTATCCCAAAAATACATATGCCCCGTACGCTTTTATTTATTGAGCAGTAATTCAGGGACCACGTGAGATGAAGAGCACTTATTAAGCACTAATTACATATACCGTTTAATTTGAATTTTGAAACTAGTTTTAGAAAGCGTGAAGTTGGCCCAACCATCTTAATAATCAATATATCTCGAGAATAAATTGAGCACTAATTCTGGGACCATGCGGCATTGAAAGCAGTAATTAACCACTAATTTGTGACATGAAAATCTTTGATTTTTTTCGAAATGGTTGGGCCAACTCACATTTACCCAAAAATACATATGCCCCGTATGCCCTCATTTATTGAACACCAATTGTAGGACCATGCGGGATTGAAAGCAAAAATTCGTGAATGAATTTTTTTATTTCTTTCGAAGTAGTTGGGTCAACTCACATTTACCTCACAAATACATATGCCCAGTATGCCCTTATTTATTGAGCACTAATTCTGGGACCATGTGGGGTGAACAGCACTAGTTAAGCACTAATTACCCATACCGTTTAATTTGGATTTTGAAACTACTTTTAGTAAGCGTGAAGTTGGCCCATCCATTTTAGTATTAATATATCTCGAAAACAAATTGAGCACTAATTCTGCGGTCTTGAGCAATAATAAGCACTAATTAAACACTAAATCTTGACATAAAAAAGTTTCTGTATTTCGACGATGGGGTGTTGCCAACTTCACGCGACTTATTCGACAGGGACACGAACAGATACATATCCAGCACAGTTAAAATTCCGACCTTGTTCTTCAGAGGAATCCGAATTCCTAGTGGATTGCGACTCATGATCCGAATCCGAACGCCCGAGACCACTCGGCTATTTCCACCGAAACGTCGAATAAAACACTGCTTGTGGACTGAAAATCGTTGAACTGTTTACAACTTATTAAATCAGAGTGCGCTTTTAACCGTGTATTTAGGACAATAACCGTTTTGGATCAGATAAAATGCATTCGCATTGTAAATTGTATAACAATTGTATAACACGCGTCTCTTTTCGTCATTTCTTTGTTCTCCCATATTCACTTTCTAATGATCGATGACAGTTGCCATCTAAATTCATTCAAGTATACGCATTAATCTCAAGATTTATCACTTCATGATGCAGAAGCAGGGGTTACTCTTGACCCTCGGAGCTCACTTTACGAATAATTCGTCATGAAGAAAATAACATACGTGTGTTTGCTACGTGAAAGGTGTTAAATCCAAAATGTTCCAAACATTTGAAACAACATACTTATGGAAAAGGGCAAAAATAGAGAAAATTTAATTGAATTGGTGAGTTGAAAGGCACTACAAGTCCACAAAACGCATTTTCAGATATTTGAAGAAGGAATTTTCGTTTGTTCATTCCATAAATGTACAGTCGATATAATAGCATTCTGCTACAACGTGCGAGGTCTTGCAAATTGTACTGCTCTTCATTACAAATTGTAGTTCTACATCTTTAGTGTTATTTTTGCATTTACCTCAAAATGGCTTATTTTGGACTCACACTGTTTTCCCACTCGCCGATTCAATTTTTATCGTTCAGTTATTTCCGAAAATTCTTTTTCTATTTGGATATGCACAACCAGAGTTCTAAATACACAGAAATTCACATGAATAAACACATAATACTTAGTAATAGACATGAACATGCGTACAAGATAGCCCTCTAAATGTCATCCACTTTCTACCCAAAACAAAAAATCAGGGTACAAAACAAAAAAAAATCGGTAAAAACGGTACAAAGGATTTGCTTTTGAATGGCGAAGATAGCCCTCCAAAGTCATTCTCTCTTTCTCTAAACTATCAGGGTACAAACAAAACTTTTTCGCTGTAAACGGTACAAACGATTTGCTTTATAAGATGCATTTCAATTTTTTTTGTGCTGTGATAGGGAGGGCTATCTTGGATCCAAGATAGACCCCCAAATGTCATCCCCTCTTCCTTAAAATCTAACAGGGTACAAACAAAACATTTTTCGGTACAAACTCTACAAACGAATTGCTTTCGAATGGTGTATTTCAATTTTTTATGCTGTGATTCGAGAAGGCTATCTTCACGCCAAGATAGCCCCCCCCCCCCAGTTGAACTCTTAAATAACCCTATAAGAAAAATGGTACAAAAGAAAATATTTTCGGTACAAACGTAGTACAAACCAATAACGTACTCACTCTTTTAAATTTCTGAAGTCGGTGGGCATCTTTCCGGACGTATAAATTAAGACTACTTGCTTTGAATATTAGATGATAATAAAAGAAATTACATGTACGAGAGCAAATTTCATCCTTTCCCTTTTTAGTTACGGATATTTTTTCTCAAAAGCTATTTTCTTGAAAACACAACTTTCTCTTTTGCACTTTAGCACAATTAGTATTATTCTGTTGGTGACATTTTTTTAAAAAAGGAATCATGTCTTTTTTAAATCTGATATATGTTACTTTCTAGTTTTCAGTTATAATTAAATGCATTTTCTAATTCTTTAGAATGCTTTTAATATAGAAGACATTATTTAATATAGATGTAAAAACACATGTATACTTCTTTAAGCTTGAAACATTGTATCTTTATACCTTTGCGGTTTATATGATAGGAGTTATTTCCTGTCTTCTTGCTGGAATATTTTGCGGAAAACATATGAAATGACGTTTTTTGTCTTTTCCTGACGTTATGTGTTAGTTGACCGCGTGCCAACTGCGTACCCATGCTTTGCTTTCATCGTATTTTCTACAATTACGGCACGGACTGTTGTTTATTATTTGGTAACAACGATAGAACAGTGATACGACAAATCAATTTATGGATATTGTGGACTTTCAGAAATTTGAGGCTTCAATAGACTGCAACGATTGCAAATGAGTGCTGAGAAAATTCGGTAAAATATAATAGTTAAGTTATAATTAGTTGTTGCCGAGGGTAAGTTTTTTTTATGGATTTGTTTCGTTTAATGAATTTCTAATCATTCACACGCTTTGAAAACTGAAATGATTGAGTCTAGTATCGAGTGATATTGAATTTAACCTGATTTTGTCAGTAGGAGGGAGATTATAAATTATGAATTACATCCGCTTGTTGATGTTTTCCATTGAGAGAGAGAGAGAGAGAGAGAGAGAGAGAGAGAGAGAGAGAGAGAGAGAGAGAAAAGAAAATGGAATTGCATTAACAAGTAAGGAATCGGTTTATCTTTGTGGCAACTATTTGTTAAGAAACTTATTGAAATATTAATTGGGTGAAATATTTCAGTTTAGTATAGCAAATGCGTGAAAATAAATAAATTTGGTAAACGTGGGAATTAACTCGAAGTATAAAAGGAATACTTACTTGAAGTAAATCTTTCCATTCTGAAAAAAATATAGAAAATTTGTTGTGAAAGGTATAATTAATTTTCAAAAATTGCTTTGTCTTGATAATTGTCTTGAAATTAAGAGTAAATAACGTTTGAAGATTAGTTGCAACCGGGTCGTTTACCTTTGTACGGGGCATAACCCAAACTCGAGCTCCGAGTATGTCGAAAAACATTCAACATGGCGCCTTTCTACGCTTTAAACTAGTTAAGGAAGAGATGAAGTAATTATGCATTGTTTCCTTTACAATTTTCTTTTAATACACTTTAATTAACAATCATGCTTACAATACATAGCCTAATTTTTACGATATATTTCAATTCTTTAAGATAATCCAATACAGATACGAGTAGGATTTTGGACTGTACAATGAATAAAGCTAACTTATTTTGTTAATTACAAACTCAGTAGAAAGAACTAGAAATTGTTGTATATAATTCATATCATTAGCTTGAAGTGTGAAAATAATTTTGATGGAACTTGATGAGGGTATTCCTTAACTATGCTTAGCAACGTAACTTTAACCTATCTATTGTAATGACTACTTGTTTGGTGCCTTTTTATGTGTCTTTCCACTGTGTAATCTTTTCATATTCGGTAGACTGCTTCTTGATAAATTTATACTTTATTCTGCTTATGTAAGAAAGTATATTTAATACTCTCTCTCTCTCTCTCTCTCTCTCCCTCTCTCTCTCTCTCTCTCTCTCTCTCTCTCTCTCTATATATATATATATATATATATATATATATATATATATATATATGTATGTATGTATGTATGTATATATTACAGTACTACTTAAATCAGCTTTCATTCAATACTTTGGCTCTCTTACATCTGTTTCTTTCTTTTACACAATCAGATTAAAAGAAACATAATCGGATAAAAGAATTTCCAGTTCTAGTACATTTTACAAAAGGAATAAATTTTATTACGTTTCTCTTTTCTTACTTTTAACTTTTTCTTATATAACATATTTTATCACCGAAACACTTCTTGAAGCCTATCGTACAATCACAATCTGAAAAGTACTTTTCAAATATTACTGAATTTATTCCAGATCAGCTTTGATTTCTTATTGGAATGGAATATAAAACTAGTACAGAGCAATATCAATAATTTATTAAATAAAAGCATATACATAGGTATATTATATAGAAATATATAATAGAAGAATGGTGTATTATCTTCCAACTTACGTCGTTGTGCAAAATGTCATAACAGAATAGCGACGGGATGAATTAAATTGAGGTTTTCAACATTTTTAGGGTACGGAAGAAGGATTATAAGTAGAGACCGGATGTTATGCAAAATGCCTATTCATTCATATTACAGATATGATCAAAAGTATTTTTTACAGTTTATATGGAAGTTATAGTTTCAATGTAAGCCAATATTATTTTGCTTATTTTGCCTATTTCTCCCCTTCCGGCCTAAATAATTGCTTTAGAACCTAATATTGCCTATTGTATGCATTTTCTTCAAAAGAAGACTTTATTGGTAAAACTATATAATTTAATGTTTAAAGAAAGGATTGTGCCTCTTCCGAGAAATATAAGCGCTGCTTGTAGTAGTAAGATGCCGTAAAACTTTGGACTGCTCTGTGTAATGATAAAGTGTATAAAATTTGGACTGTTATGTATAGTGATAAATTGCTGTATAACATGTATTTACCAAATATACGTGGAATACATCTCAAGCTTCATTTTCCTATATGTAGTAAAAGAATATAATAATAAACATGTATGTTTCTATATTCTTTGATCATTATCTGTGACTTGAATTTTTTTAATTGTATTGAGCATTAAGCGTCTAAACATCCGGTGTAATTATAAGATGAAGAAAAGCATGTGAAATATATATATATATATATATATATATATATATATATATATATATATATATATACAAGATTATATATAATAGTAGCAATTGAATATTATGCTGTCACTCTACTTGTGCAGGTGCGGAACATTTTATCATCGAATGACTTCGGAAAATTATTTAAATTAAGGTTTCGAAGATTTGATAATACGTTTGAAGTATTATAAGTTAATGAAAAGCACTTTAAAAATAAATAAATACGAAAATTAAAATACGAATATTACTTTAGTAAAGTAAATACGAATATTAAAGTAAGAATTTAAAAAATAATGTTGTGATTCTTGGTGCGTTACTGTGCAACATTTCGTCTTTGAGTGGCGTCGGAAGATGAAGTATTTAAAGTTGCCAAATTTGATAACACGATTTAAAAATTGTAAGTTGAATCAAAGCTCGTAATGTAATACGTAATATCCCATTTGCACCACCGAAGTGGAATTCCGGAAAGCTAGTGAATAAGTTGCAGTCTAGTTTTAGTAGAAAGTTCGTAAACCAAAATTCATATCCATAACTTATAGGACTCTTGAAATACTACACTATTTGAAAATAATACCAGTTAATCTATGTATTTTGCACATTTCGATAAAAACGAACGAAGTTAGGACGGCCACAGCTGAGAGCTAACAGTGTTCGAAAAGTATTTTAAACGGTCAATCATTTCCTCATAAAAAAAACTGATTTTGAAACAGGAGTTTTACCTTTCCTTCTTTGAAGTGGGATTTTTAAAGTAACCTGGGCATTTGTTAATAACTTTTTAATAAAAAGTTTATAACTATGAATTATCGCGCTATGAATTAATGAATTAACTTTATTGTTTCATGATGCATTGTACCGTAGGAGAGCACATTGAATTTCTCTCTTCATACCTTAGAATGTGAGTTTTAATTAAAATAACGCCACTAAATCCCTAGTCCAACTATGCTCAAAAACTATTTTGAAACAGTCAACTATTCATTCTACCATAATGATGCAATAGACGAGGTCGATTTCGCTGGTGAAAATATTTCCTAAATCTTCGTGTATAAGAAGCTTCGTCACTACAGGGCGAATTTTTGAAATTAATGCAATGATGAACAATTTCGTCTAGTTTAAATTTTCTATCACTATTGCAAATATCTGATAAATATTGAGTCACTTTCTTCATTATTTAGTCAGTCAGAGCATGTTACCTCCAATGACCGAGAGGAAACGTCCAAACGTCAATGAAGCTTAACAATTATCTGTTCCTTTGTGATTTAGGTCTAATATTATGAGCTGTCTTAGCTTACTTTACTTTGTGTACGAATTAGAATATAAAATAAAATATATTTTCAGACTAATTTGAAAAGTTTCGGTAAATATGTTATTACTACGAAACCAGTGAGATAGTAGTTTTAATGTTGGTTGTACTCTGCAAAGTATTAGATGATAGAACTGTAATATCTGAGAATAGTATGCTATTTTTTCAGGATGGTGCTTGATATTAATGTGTCAATTTTTATAAAGTATTCTACTATCACCTGGACAGATATAATTTTGATATTCAGTGTTTGTTTCTCATTAGTAAAAAGTCTAAAGCCTTACAGTCTTACGAATAATTATGATAAGTTTGAAACGCCTTACAAATATTATGGTAAGTATTCAATTTAGTTTACAAATATTATATATATATATATATATATATATATATATATATATATATATATATATATATATATATATATATATATATATATATATATATATATATATATATATATATATATATATATATATATATATATATTATCTGATTCATTCATATAAACAAATATTAATGATAGTTCAGTTTTATAACATTTTTTAAATACTGTATTCGTATTCAATATTTTGTTTTGTTTTAATAAACTACATTTTAGTTCCAACAATCTTTGAATTAGTTGATTTACGTTTCTATATATGTAGTTTTTAGACAATAAAATATTTGATATATATGTGCTGAAATAAGTTGAACGCTGCTGTACATTTTAGCACATTTAGAAAACAAGAGTGTATCCACTTTAAAATAACGAAATTTATTTCCGTATCTCCAAGTTCAGGACATTGAGCTAGACTGGTATATCAGCATATATGGTACCTAATAACAATCTAGAACAGGCATTCTAAACTTTTTCCACTATTTTATCATCATGTTCAAAATAGACAATTTAATGTACTATTAGACAAAAAGCTTGATAATATGGAGGAAGATATCAGTCCAACATGTAAAATTATACATTGATAGACTTATTTTGTAACTGAGAAACTAAATGTGCTTCCTCTAAATGCAAACATATACTCGATAATCAAATATTCTTTCAATCTTCTCAATAATTCATTCTTTATTAAGATGTACAAATTAGAAACAAAAGATGTTTGCTAAGTATCGGGTGAGCCACGGGAAGTAAGAAAAATTAAAATCTTAATTTAAAAGATACAGTTAGTGCTAGAAAAAATATTAGACCCCAGTGTATGTACAAGTATTGCCATTAATGGTATAATTTGCAAAATATCACAATGTCATTGTTTTCGACTTATAACATCCCTCAAATGTCATCCATAAACGAAAACTGCCTAGATACCTAGGGATCTAGGTGGCAATCGAATATTTCCAAAGCAGAATATTATTATTTTCGGAAATATTCCTCTTAGGATGGTAATGGGGAACCCCGCGGTGTGCGATGTAGCCCCATCCTGTTGGACCCATGTTGTGCTGAGGTGCCTTTCTCTGAGCAGAGTGGGTTCCAGAAAGTTGGTAAGCACGTTCTCTTCGCGATCGACATTTACTGTCACAGCTCTCCCTTCCTCGTCTTCAAAAAAGTATGGATCCACAATGCCACTGACCTTAGTACTGTAGCCAAATGACAACCTTAGTACTGTACTGAGGAAGAGTTTCATAGAGAATTTAAAGATCTCTTTCCGATCAGTAAATAAAAATGTGTTTATTGACACACCTATTCTGATGGATATCATAAGGTTGTCCAGAAGTCTTCCTTGCGAATCAGTTTGTCTAAAAGCAGTTCACGAAACTCTTATCAAAGTTTTTTGTCAACCAGCTGTAGAAGTTGCCAAGTCCCAATGGATTATAATGTGTGTCTTCCTTCAAAATGAGATACATTGACGTTTACATGTGCATTGTTCTTGCATGGCGACGAGCTGATCTCTGTGTACGTTGCTGCAAATCCTGCCGTACAGGATCAATATTGTCATATGTACAGGCTGTTTTTAAAGGTCATTCATTGTTTCTGTCAAAAACTTACTAGCTTTTCTTCATTGCTTACTCACTTGGTAATTGCTTCTGTGTTTGGCACACTAAAATGCCGGTCCTGCCTACGCCACAACCCATATTCTTTACACGAGCAAAGGCTTCCACCGCTTGATCACGCACGTCAACTGGTCAACGACTCATCGTAAAGTAAATAGCAAACCTCTTTGATGTAGATGGTATGGCAACTAGCTTTACGATGCGTTTCAGTTTGGCAGTGCAGCCCCTTTCAAGTGTCTTAATTCCCTTGACTCAAATGTGAATATATTTCTGATTATGACACTACACTTTTGAAATAAAGTTACAGTCAAGTCAAGCACCGAATGTAAAAATGCATATTACAGAGTTCACACTCTGTCTTCAATGCGAAGCTTTTGTCTGTTTAACTATAAATAACTGTGTAATGGCTGATTTTAATTTATCTTAGTTTTAAATGTGATTCAACAAATATATATCTCTGACGCAACACCATCTCTGATTCAATCTTTCAATTCTGTCAAACTCTGAGGGTGGGGAAACATACACTTTATCTTTTATGAAACCCCACAGAAATTAATCACACGGAGAGAGGTTAGGACTTCGTGGTGGACATTGAGTCACGCCCATGTTCTCATCAGCTGAACGGCCAATCCATCGCTTAGGAAGCACTTCGACAAGATAACCCCTTACATCAGAATACCAGTGTGTTGGGGCTCTATCCTGCACAAATATGAAATTGTCACTATCTTCGTCAAGTTGTGGCATCAAGTAAAGCTGCAACACGTCCAGGTACGTTCTTCCAGTAGTGCTTTCTTTTTGGAAAAAGAACGGCCCATACACCTTTCGGGCGACACAGCACAAAACACGTTAACCTTTGGGGAGTCCCTAATCTGCTCCACAATCTCGAGAGGTTTTCACTTCCCCATATACGCACGTTATGTTTGTTTACTACACCACTAATGTGAAAGGTTCATTCGCCCCAAAATCTAAGCAGCCGAAGGAAATTATCTTTTTCTTCACAAAGATTTTGCATGCACACACAAAACTCTAAAGGTTGCTTTTTGTCACTTTCACTGAGATTGCAGTATTTGCACTCGATATGGATAGAACTTGAGACGTTTGCGAGGAATATTACAGACAGTCTTTAGATGGATATCAAGTTCCTTTCCTGCTCGTGTCGTTGGTTTCCTCGGGCTGTGAGCATAGCTCGTATCAACATTCTCAACTGTTTTATTCGACACTGAAGGTCTTCCCGTGGATTTCTTCATACACAGACAAAATGTTTCTTCAAATTCATGTACACACTGCCGTGTGGGGGTTGTTTCCCATACTTTGTCCTAAAATGACGTTGCACTCCAATAACTGAATACGTCTTGGCATATTCCAGATCAACTCGTCATATTCCTCCAAGCAACGTCAAGGTCAAGTTCGCGGACAAGGCAGCTTACGTCACACACCCGTCTCTGAAATAAAAGACAAACTGTCAAGGGCAAAACTTGAAGTGTGTAAGCATGTACCACAGGCATATATATAACTCTATATCCTACGGAAAACGAACCTTCAACGCCACGTTCACAAAACTCTCCACTGATTTCTATCGTTAGCCAACTGGATCCAGCTTATACTTTGTATTCCTATTTCTGTAAGATCCATCTGACTATTGTCCTCCCATCTGCCCCTACGTCTTCCTAATCGTCTTTTTCCGATTTGTCTTTCAGTCAAGACTTTGGAAGCGTTTCTACTTTCTTCCTTCCTAGTTACATGACCAGGCCACCTAAACCTCATAGACTGCATGACCCTAACAATGTTTGTAAACAGTGTAATTTATGTAGTTCCTCGTTATGAAGTTTCCGCCATTCCCCATTCCCGTCTCTCGTAGGTCCAAATATTTTGTCTCAGGATCTTGTTCTCAAATACTTTCAGTCTATACATATTATAAAATAAAATATACATTTCAACATATACTATTTAATGCAAGTACTCTGTGGAGAGAAGTAATAATGAAGTATTGTTTTAAGTTTCAGATCACTTTTGGTCAATAGAACTTAATCTGAGGAACGTGGAAGTGACAAGCATTGATAATTTAGAATCCGTAAGTATCTCTAAAGGCTCATCCATGGAGATATCTATCTTTTTATCTGCATTTTATTTCATATAAAGATACTAATATAAACCTAAAGGAAAGTCCCTTGGAAAGGTTCACATTACTATATTAATGTTTAGAGTTAGTACGTAATAACCAAACTACTAAGATGTTTGTCCGTATTGGATTTGATATAATGGTTTTGCTGAAACTTTTCTTAGAGCTTGGACAAATTTCGGATACAATATTTCGTGTTTTGTTAACTAACTGAAGCCAATATTGAAATGAGGCAACATTACTTTCTAACATTTTTAAAGTCAAGAATAATATTTCATTTAGTAACAAGTACATTTCATATCGTAAGAATAATTCATGTATGATTGAGAAAACTTTTGATTCGCCATCAGGCTGCCTTCTGCGGTGTTAGTGGTGTAGTGTAAACCAAGAACTTTTACTACTTATTACATATGCTTGGTATGGTATTTAAATGTACACATTTTGGGTAGTTACTCATGGTTTTTAGGCCAACTTTCCTGCACCATACTAGATTTTAGTTTTGAATTTATTGTTGCGTTTACGAAACTTCACTTCTCCTGTTGTCTTTCTAATTTGGACTTATATGGTACTAGCATTCATTATATGGTACTATGATCCATTTATATATATCGTATTCTGTACGTTTAATGTGCATATAATATATTCTAAAAACCTATCATATGGAAATGTTTACCAGAAATACCGTGTATTAGAAGTTAAGTGATTTCTTTTATGAAATATGAGAATTCTGGACCGAAAGTATTTATAGTGCGTATCGTACCTAGTTCAACAAATTTACTAAGATTGATAAATTAACATTCTTTGAATATGTAATTAAATGTAATAATGTAGAGTACACAAATGATTATACATTTTTATGTAAAGGAACGCGCAAAGAAATTCCAAATAACCTTGATGCACTAAAGTAACTTTATATATATATATATATATATATATATATATATATATATATATATATTATTCAAGATATATTTCTATGCAATGTTACAGTAAAATGTTTAAAAATCAGTTTTAGATATTATATCTCAATGCTCATCGTTAAAAATACAACGTGCTTTTAAACGAGAAATTTCAATTGAAATGAAACAATAAATATATTTATGTGGGAAAAACATTTATAAAATATCATAATTGGAAAGCATAAATATAAATATAAATATAAATATAAGCATAAATATAAATATACAAGTGAAAAATATGAAACTACATAGGAGAAGGAATTAATGCATAATAAGAAAGGGTTCGTTCTTGTAGTTCAAGTATTTTTGGCGGTACTTTCTTTAGTTCGAGAGAATTCTGATAACAATATTTTTCGACAACATATTCTTGCTACATGTGTCTTCACTGTTCAACATTTTATTTTCAATTTTTATTTTTTAGAAACCTGAGCCAGTAGCCGTTCTTTATTGACTTTTGTCCACAGAGCGCGAAAATCGCACTTAACATTCTCTCCTGGCTCAGGTTTCTGAATAATTTAGCGTTATATATTTCGCATATAACACTATGGGACATTATATGTACATGATTTGAAATTATAGTTTTACGCGGTACAAAGTGTCGTTTTTGACAAGTATTTGTTGCTTACTGGACTTGGCAACGTTGTACTTTATCAACAGGTAGTGCGAGCGTCTCATAAGTCACGTGAGTCAATGATTGGAAGTTGCAACTAGCTCCAGTTCACGCCTCTAATCGTATTCGTGGCCGCTTCAAACAGTAGTTTGATGGACTGATGAACCAGCAGTTTGAAAGTAGTGAGTAAGTACATTACTGCTGTTGTACATATTGTTTCGATTGCGAAGTGTCAGTTATTCAAGGAAAGTGCAGCAATGCCCAGCGTCTGTAAAAATTCGGTGGACAGTGTGTGCTACATATGCGGAATTGATTTGTGGTTCCAGGAAGCGGCCATTGATTGCTGCAGTGCGAAGAGCATATTTACTATACTTTGGGTGTCATGTTGTAGACCAGGATAAACCATGGGCTCTCCATGTTTAATGTATGATGTTTTCATATATTCTCAATGCCTGGATGCACGAGAAGAATGCTTCCATGAGCTTTGCTGTGCCCGCTATTTGGCGTGAACCAACAAACCATAACAGACTGCTACTTTTGCATGTTACCCTGATTGAAGAAAGGTATAAATACGAAGAAAAAGAAGAGGAAGGTCGAATACCCAGTGATATTATCTGTCATTCGTCCAGTGGCCCCTGGAGTAGGATTGCCTGTTCTCGATCCCCCGGATACTATTCCGACGGAAAGTGATACAGAGAATGAAAGTGAAGGTGAACCTGCTCCACATACCAGTGACCTTCATTCGAGCCGAAAACCAACTATCGTGAACCACACCGACTTACACAAGCGGAGCTTCATGACCTGATTAGTAATTTGGAACTATCATTGCTGCGCTCTTAGCATCTAGGTTGCAGCTGTGGACCCATCTGTTGGATACAGTTAGCTTATCACCTCTACGCGATCGTCAAAAAGATCTTGCAAAATATTTCTGCAAGTTATTTTAAATAACTGTACAAAATCAGTCTCACTTGTAAATATGGATAACTAGCATCAATTACCCACTTCGTTGGGTTAAATTTTAAAACTAGGCTATATGTTTACTAAGTCATTCACATTTTACTATTACTAAAGCGGCCTCTGACATCGGTAATTGTCGATAACTTTTATATATCTCCTTCCTTCCCCTCCCACAGGTTGCTTTGCTGAATTTGAATTTAAATGGGATCGAAAGTATCAGTTTACCTTAGCAATGCCGAGAACTATGTATTCGACACTAATGTTTGATCATTTTTGATCATTTTTATGTATCTACTCCTCATCATCACCATTGTACAAGCTGAATTTTAAATAGCATCGGAAGAATCACTGTTTTTCTCAGCAACCCCCAAAGCTATATATTCCACTTTAATATCGGCCATTTTCGATCAATTTAAAATATCTCTCTCCTTCTTCTCCCCTAAGGTGCACTATCAAAGTGAAATGACAGAAACCATTTCTGATTCGAACCTCACCTATGTTGGAAATGTGATCGAGATCGGTCGGGTGGTTCAAGAGTTATTTAGTTTTATTTATGTTTGTACATTTTCCCTTCCATCATCTTCCGCTAAGATACACACTCAAAGTGATATGATAGAAACCGCCCCAAGTGCGAACGTAATCTATGTTGAAAATTTGACCAAGATCGGTCGGGTGTTCCTAGGGTTATTAAGTTATATATATATATATATATATATATATATATATATATATATATATATATATATATATATCCTTCCCCTCCTCCTTCCCTAGGTTCTAATATTAAAGTGAAACTATAAAATGCTTTCCACTCCCGCTCTTGAACCTCATCTATGTTAAAAAGTTATTCGAGATTGGTCGTTTGGTTCAAGAATTACTGGTTTATTTATTATTTTATAACTCCTCCTCCTCTCAAATCCCTAAACTTTTACCGTCAAAATGAAATGAAAACATTCCCAAGCAAAAAACTCATCTATGTTGAAAATCTGATCGAGATTGGTCGGGAGGTTAACGAGATTAAAAGTCACAAACATAATTACTTTAAATTTTATAATATAGATTTATTGTTGTAGTATAATGTTATATCACTCAATCCTCGATGTGCTGTATACCTAAGGATGCTAAAAGTTACACTGATAAACAATTCTTCAACGTATAAGAATCCGCCTTGCGGTCACATGTACTAAGTTTTTATCAATGTCATGAAAATATTATTTCGATATTAGTTTTATGAGCACCGCTGTGTAGCGTTGCCATCTTTCACAAACCTTAAATGTCAGCTTTTACAAGATGTATATCTCGGTCAGTTATTGATATCACATAACCACATTTCTACTCCTCATGCTCTACGGCCTTGCATTATAGGTTTCAAAGCATACAGCACTAGTGATCTCTTCCGAGTTATTGTATGTTTTCCAAACACAAGTTTTCTCTTCTGTTGATGGCAACACTATTCAGCGGATTCTTCTAGACTTAGACTCAAGGCAAACATTCTTGTCAATATCTGATTTAAGGTGTACAAAACTTTAGTACCTTACTTCTTCCGTGCGCCTACACATATTAAACGTTATTTCTCGAAAAGTTTGAAACACTGATCTGCCTATATAATCTCTTTTGTGTTTATTTTCGTTGTTGCTTCCAACGATGATATTAAATTTCGGTCATACTATTTACAAAAACGAAACTTCCTCTTGGGTTGGCAATACTATTCAGCTAATGATGTTCGTCAATACACGGACAGATGTCGTTTTTTCTCCAGTTGCTTTGTGCAAAGTTCCGTTTCTCTATCATTTTAAAGTTTCTCCTTTATCACGGTTGGAAATTCTAAATTCTATATTCTAATGTGGAAACGTCATTTCGTGAATTTGTTGTGAAGTTGGCACGGGTTATCGTTCTCGTAGTGAGCTGCTATTTCACTAATGCGTGTTTATGGTCACATAGAACACATTTGGGGCTGTGCGTATCGCAACACGAAATTACCCAAAATAAAGGACACCCTAATATATATATATATATATATATATATATATATATATATATATATATATATATATATATATATATATATAGTGTATGTTCTCAGTGAGTATGACGTATACTATATAGTTTGAAATATGTTGGACATTTTGTAATATGTCACTTTTAGAAAAAATGTAATCATTGCCGTTCTCAGACAATTTATCTGTGCTACAAGTGTAGTGTTCGAGTACATGCATAATGTTTCATGTTATTCCATAGAAGAATAAATGGTAATCAACTTTTTATTTACTATTCTGTACTTTTTAACATGTATTTGTTAAAGTGTATACATATTGCATAGACCTCAGATTAATTACAATACACGATAAGTATTAAAAGTAAATTATAGTAGTAAATAAATGCTTTTGAAAAGGGAAGTATAAAATATAATTCAGCCGTCAGTTTAAAGAAATTAGAATGTAGGCCAAGAAGTATCAAAATGACTAACTATACTCTACATTATCTCCTACATTGTTCCCAAACGTTTCTCTACATTTAAGTGGTAAAGTGTATAATTTTCAAGTACCAAGACAAACTTTGTGGTTATTGAAGGAAATCTCCTCCACTTATCAGTTTTTCCTTTGATTTCTGAAGATTATATGTTTCTTTACTTATTCGCCCCTTAAAGTTTATGACTCAATACATGTAGATAATATTATGTTGTTATGGTAGCCTTTCTGCGGATTACGTGGCGATTGTTGAGAAAAACAGAAACAGAACCAAAATGTGCAGTTTGAAAGAGAGCTTCAAACTGCAGTTTCGTCATGTGCATTTGAGATATATTAAGAGCTTGCATTAAGTGATCAATTAATTTTTGGTTATCAAACAACTGAATCAGAAATGTGTTACTTTCTAATGACAATTTAACGTTTAAGGAAGCAGTACAAATGCCTTGTAATTTGGAGTATTCTAAGGCCCGAGTTTCGTTTAAGGAAATACAGCATAATCAGCAAGAGTTAACAGCAGTTTGTCAACTTTGTTCAAAATTAAATAAAGACCAAATAAGAAAATATCCCTGCAGAAGGTGTGACAAATTTCATGCTTTCCGTAACTGTCCTGCATTGGAAAACAATGTTTTTCATGCCACAGAAATAATAATTTCGCGTATGTCTGTAGATACAAAATTTGTTCGAGTAGAGTACAGCAAATACAACACTTTCAAACAAACGTAGTGCAAGGGAGTAACGACGTTACTGGTCAAGCAAATGGTACGGATAACAATTCTAAAATCTATTCGCCCGAAAACAAGGATGGTGTATGTTTAAAACCGACAACGGAGCATTCTATTAATGGTTTGGTTTTCATGGAAACAGAAGTACAGAATGAGGTTAAAAGTTTTGAACACGATACTTCAGTAACCAGTCACAAAGAAAATCAACAAATAAATAGTAGTCCAAAGATTATGGGTGACTTCGAGTCTAAAGAAGAAGACGAAGTAAAAGATAAGGTTGGAAATATTATTAAGTACGAGAAGAAAAATAGAAAGAAAGGAAAGAAGAGTAAGAAATTACTGGAAAACTACAGTATCCTTTACGACATGTTCATGATCTGTTGATTGCTTACGTGATTTTAAAAGTAAGGTTATTAATGTTCTAAACAGTGAGGATAAGGTATTTTATTTATTTATTTATTTATTTAAATCCGCTGACTCCAACAGGAGAACCCCAATTACAGGAGTCTTACATAAAATATTACATCTATGTTATCAATTTAAAACAAACACTAGAATTTAAAAAATACAAAAAATAGAAAGAAACAAAAATAAAAAATACAAACACGCACAAGAATGCCAACATACATAAGTATTCATGTTTCGAGACCTATTACCATTACCTCCTACTATTATGTGCTGCAATTTACAGACAGGGGTTTACATATACTTCAAATTTACATAAGTTTCCACCAAATTACAATAATTTTTCACTTTACAACTAAAATACAAATCACATATTTTTACTAATTTGTTGTATGCTTCACACATTGCAAATAATGGTGAATTTTTATATCCCACTGTTTGGGTATTTTATTTACCAAAAGATTCCTATTTCTTAATTTACATGGGGTAGCGTTAAAGCATATTCTTTCCAAAAACGTACTATCATCAATTAATCCACTGATAATTTTATATAGGAACATTTGCTGAGCTACAATTCTTCTGTATTTTAATTTGACATAGTGAAATTCCTTTAATAAACACATATACGAAATTTTTCTCTGATATGATGAAACAGAATATTTTTTGAAATATAAATATCTTAAAAATTTCTTTAGTATTGCTTCAATTTCATTTTTTTGTGACTTACAACTTGGTGACCATACTATTGATGCATACTCTAATTTGCTTCGAACTATTGAATTATATAATATTTCAGTAACTGATAAATCATGGATATTTTTTGTAATTCTTATGATAAAACCTAACATTCGATAAGCATCATTCGTTATATTATCAATATGAGTTTTAAATGACAAGCTATTATTAAAATATACACCTAAGTCTTTAACCTCATATTTCATTTCCTATTCAACACCATTTAAGTAATATTTACAATCAATATAGCTCCGCTTTTTAGTTACTATCACAAATTGACATTTTTGTAAATTTAGATACAACATATTTTCAACACTCCAATTGTAGACTTCCGCAATATCGGATTGTAACATATATTCATCATTCTTATTTTTTATTTCTTTATACAATTTTAAATCATCCGCGTACATTATACAGTTCGAATCTTTAATTTTAGACGGTAAATCATTTACATATATTAGAAAAAATAAAGGTCCTAAGTTAGAGCCTTGCGGTATGCCAGAACTCATTTGATAAAAAAAAAGACTGATGACCGTTGTATGAAACATATTGTTTTCTATATTCAAGATACGATGCCACTAATTTTAAAAACAACAAACTCAAACCAAAATTTGACAATTTATTCAATAAAATATCATGATTAATTTTGTCAAATGCCTTTGAGAAGTCAAAGTATATAGTATAAATTCTATTTTGTTTATGCAATGTATCCTGTACATCTTCAACAAAATTAATCAGATTTGTAACAGTTGATCCACCTGTAAAAAATCCATGTTGGTTTTGATAAATAAAAGACTTAACGTGATTAAAAATAAGTATATAGAGTATATATTCTAATACCTTGGCTGGAGCACAAATTATTGATATCGGTCTGTAATTTTCAATTTTATTTTTTTCTCCACTTGGACCAATACGAGATACCTTCCAGGTATTTGGAAACATCTGTTTTTTAATCATCAAATTATATATATAACATAAAGGACGCATTAAAACCTCCGAGCAACCCTTAATAATATAAGGTGGTATTCCATCTATTCCACATGTTCTCTTAGGTTTTAAATTACGGATAGCGTTTTGATATTCTGTCACATTTACAGGATCTAACTTTAGTGTACTATATAATTGAGAATAATTGTTTCTGTCATTCACTCTATAAGATGACGAACCCCCAGATATACAGCTTAAAAATGAGTTGCGAAACCATTAACAATATCTTTATTTGTACAATATTCCCTGTTATCTAGAGTCATAACATTGGATTCTACTTTCGTCACTTTCCTGTCTTTTCTAAATGACCAAAATGTACTTATATCATTTCTAATATTTAATTCTGACTCATTTACATATTTTCTATACGCTCCTTTGATCATTTGTTTCAGTTCTGATCTTACATTTTTATACATCATTGTGTTATATACTGAGTTTTTTTATGCTTCCTATAATATTCTTTCAATTTTACTAATTCAATAATTTCTTTGATAATGTATCAATAGTTGATAATGTATCATTGTTAAACAGTTTAAAAGTTAAGCACATGTTTTCTGCGGCCAGCTCATTACGTTCAATATGGTTACCAGTCTCGAGTGTTGTTGCCGAGAGATTCTTTTCTAAGTATAATATAATTGTTACTGACAGAAGAGCAAACTTAAAAGAAGAATTGATAATGTCTTGCTGCATGCTATCATTTAACTAAGGATGATATTAGAGGAAGTGTTTAAATTTTTGCATTAATTCATATATTTCAGTGAATACATTAGTTAGAATGTTCACCTAATCAAGGTGTATCCTCAATTTTGTACTTTGCTACCAAAAGTACTGTATACTGTTTACAATTTTTATATTTAAATAAACTTGTGCTACATTAAAAAATAAATTAGAAATAAATGCAAAAATTCTGATAATTAATGCTACAGAATATCAAAATTGTTGCCTTAAAAGTTTCGTCTCTACTTATCTAGAAGTGTATTTCCCGTATGTAAGACAACAGAGGAAGTTACAGAAACCTAAAGAATAATACAACTAAGCAAACAAATTATCATGTGAAAGTAGAATAAATGCTAAGTAAAATATAATGTAAGAATGAACATAAAATTTAATTAGACAATAAACACAGTATTTACCCATGCTATACTGCTATGCTAAATTATTTTCTTACATATACATATAGAGCGTGGACCTGAAAGATGTGCACAAACTCCGGGAGGTGATTCGTGACATCAAAAGAAACCAATAAGTCTGCTTGCATGTTATCGAATTCCGCGTCATGTACGAGTGACAAGGCTGCCAACTCATAACCGACAATTGAACCCTTACAATAACAACAGAATAGAAAGATTTGTACAAACTGCGGGAAGTGATTTGTGACATCAAAACTAGTTAAATGTGGCTATGAACGTCAGCAGAATGGTACATTAACCAGGTTTTCAGACAGAGATAATTTGTTTACATCTTTGTGTTCCGTTTTTATTGTCAGGATTTGATTCTCGATTCCAAGTTGGCATCCCTGTCAATCGTACACGACGTAGAATTCTACAACATGCAGGTGGACTTTTTGTCTTCTTTTTATATCTCGAACCACCTTCTGGACTTTGTGCGCATCTTTCAGGTTCACCCTTTGTAGCATGAGATGAGACACTTATTTCATGGTTAAAGTTTGGAAAAAATAAACATACAATTGGTGCAAAGAGATGACAATGATAGAATTACCAGAAAGAATGTAGAGAAAACAAATAAATTTTATGTTAAGCATGAAATAGTGTAGATGGATTTTGCCAGTGTCAACTACTATTAAACTACACTATGTTGCTCATTATCAACGTAAGTAGGTGAAGGTAGTCGAATTCTGCGCAGAAGATAAATTTGCACACAAGGTTTTCTTGAACTTGGAGATCCTTTACGGTAGTTACTTTTATGTTCCATTTCTACTGTACAATGACCATTATAATCATTGCAATTCGTAGTGCTAATCAATATTTAATATGTCGTATTTTCGTTTTTTTCTTTTTGCTAAATGGTGGAGTGGGGTTATTCTGCGCAAAATCGACGGTATATTCTGCGGAGTACTCAGAATTGCACCTCAAGAGTGTTTATGTTAATGACAAGCAGACGTAATACATCCGCAAAATATCGTCACTCTCCCATTACAGATGCCGAAAAGAAGAGAAAGAACAACTACAAAAGGTAGTTATACAGAGGAGCAACTAACAGAAGCTATCAGTGCTGTTAAAAGTGGGTGGGTGTGCGGTTCGAGAAGTTGGAAGATTCTACGGAACATTGGTCTACGGATGAAAAATGGGAATCACTGTTCTCGCGAGAACGAGGACACGAATCGGTTTACTATGTGATTATCGAAGCAAATTGAATTGCCCATAATTTTGCTGGAAATACCGAAGTTGTTAATATAGACTGTTTAAGATTGTTTTTTTAAAATAAATAAACGAATAAGCCTAATTAAACCCGAGGGAGTAAGTTTGAATAGAATAAAGGCATTCAGTCAAGAAGCCGTGACACTATTCTTCAAGAACTTGGGAACACTAATGAAAAAGCACCATTTTCCACTAAGTAGAATTTTCAAAATGGGTGAAACGGGTATTTCGAACGTATGTCAGAATTTTAGCACCTGAAGGTCAGAAACAAGTAGGAATTGCTATTTCGTACGAGCATCGAAAGACAGTCATTGCTGTGTGTGCTTGTAGTGCATGTAGAATTTCCGTCCCACCTATGTTTATATTACCACCGCGTCGCATATCACAACAATTAAAAAAAGAGGTCCAATAAGTGTAATCTATTCCTGCAGTAACAATGAATGGATCAATGAAAATTGTTAATGCAATGGATTTATCACTACACAAATTTTGTTCGCCCATCTACGACTGGTCCAATACTTGACAATCATGCTAGCCATATTTCACTCCTAATTCACATCAGTTGTTGAGAAAATAATACCATAATACCAAGGTATTATCAATACATCTCCATGCATCTCATAGACTTCAGCCGTTCGACATTCCTTTCTACGCACCACTGAAAACAATGATCTTTGTTTTTGAGATTCCTTATCATCATACGCTTATGGTTTCAATGTGCTCAAAAATATGTATTTTTCAGTTATAAAAATAGTAGACAATAAAGTGTACTTTTAGTACTTTTAGTAGTAGAACTTTTACCCCCCCCCCCTTGTCGTTCTTTTTCTGAACACACTCCATCCACTGTTTCTTTCAGACACAATGTTCCGGGGGACACAGTATTCTCGGAGCACTGCTTGTACTATTCTATTTATTATTATAGAAGTGTTATATTGGTCTCCCCCGGAGGCAGTGCTCCCAAAATACAACGATACTTGGATTTTAACATCTTTATTATATCTTTGTTTTTATTTAGGGCAAAATATACTTTTAAAATATGCACAAGCTGTTCAAGAAAGGAAGAAGAAGAATATGAAAAGAGAAATAGAAGTAATTTATTTCCTGAAACAGTGGAGCTTACGTTATATAAATTGGTGGTTTACCGCCTGAGGATTTTAGTGAAGTTAAGTAAGCAATCTCCTAGATAATTAACACCAGAATTGCAGATTGATTTTAAGGCTACGTAGTGATTTTGCTTAAAAACATCAAACGGAGTATACTTTATTAAGGAGTGGAAGAAAAATTTTCAGAAATATCAAAATGAGTCTACCTGGTGTTGAAAATGCAAATGAATCAAATGGTAATAATGAGATGAACTTGCTTCACCTAGCTGACCTAATTAAACAGCAGATTGCACAACTGAGGCAAGATTTCGGTGACCGGATGAATCAACAAATGGAACAAATGAAACAACTCGACAGTAAGATTGACATTAACAGTCAACATTTATCAGAACACATTAATCATACAAATCAACGAATTGAACAAAGTGACCTTAAAATGGAACAGATTATACGTAGATTTACCGAAGTGCAAAATTCCGTTGAACTAATAGAAATTATAGATAATGATCACACTACCCAAATAAGTGAACCGGAACTTCCAGAGTAACTATTGAGAATACAGATCCTAAATTTGCATCAACGAAGAAGTATGGCATCATTGATTTAAATGTGTGGATGGAATTTGCTGAGTGTTTGCAAAAGCATAGTACGGTATTGGTTGGATTAGATTATCCCGACTTCTCTCTTCATTCGAATGTTTCTGATTGTCTTACTGATGCGTGTAACGAAGATTTTAGTATGTATCAATATGCGAAAAGTTATGGTCATCTTTGTCTAGTGAATGTTATTTGTTGCTTGTATTCATGGTATCTTCAACATGATATTAATTCTGGAGATGAAGTAGTTGGAATAGAATCGTTTAATGATATGTACACATTGGTTCACGTAGCAGAAAGAAAGTTGAAACTCAGAAGGAGTACGTGTCCCCACCAAGGCTTGTAGTGATTGGTTGTTTGAGTTGGAGCTGTTGAAATGTTTACTCAACGAAAAGACCAAAATGATAATAGTGAACAATCCGATGGTACTTGTACAGAACGTATTCAAGCTGTTCAAGAAAGGGAGAAGAAGAATATGAAATGAGAAATCGAAGTAATTTTCTTTTCTGTTGTTATGCGATGATATTTTGTTATGATAGTGATTCGACGATGTGAGTTTAGTTGTCATAGCAACGAAAAATAAATAATACATGACAGAGGATCTATCTCGTGAAATCTATATGTACAATTTTTAAAGAGTGTAAACGATTAACTTGTTTCATACCTACAATAAAAGATAATATCATAAGGCAGTGTGTAAAATGGATTTTGATAAATCTGTAATCTTAGTTATATAAATATACAAACTGTAGACCTTACGTTATACAAAATCCTGCCTTGAAGAAACACTGACCCCATCTATCTATCCATCCATCTACAGATGGTGATCAGAAAAATGGAAACACCTAAACGAAATTGCAACTTACCAGATTAATATAGTGCCGGGCCACCTTTCGCCTTCAGAACAGCCTTGATGCGAAGTGGGATGGAGGCACAGAGGTCGTGAATGGTAGCAAGTGGAATTCCTCCACTCCTCGTACAGGGCATTGGCCAGTTCTGTGAGAGAGGATGGAGGTGGAAATCGTTGGCGGAGTCGTGTTTCCAAGACAGACCACAGATGTTCAATTATGTTGAGATCTGGGGATTGGGCGGACCAGGGGAGGTGTTGAACTTCATCACGATGTTCCTGAAACCACGCTGCAACAACTCCAGCTGTGTGAATGGGTGCATTATCATCCTGGAAGATGGCGTCATTGTCCGGGAACAACATTCGGAAAATAGAATGCAAGTAGTCTCCTAAAATTGCGACATAATCGTTAGCAGTGATTCGTACTCTAAGTGTGACAACAGGACGCAATGAAAACCATGATATGGCGGCCCACAGGATCACCGAGCTGCCGAAATGTTTCACAGTTGGGCGGAGACACTGCAGATCATAAGCTTCTTTGGGCGTTGTCCACACATAAACACGGCCCGTGGTTGGGAATAGGGTGAAGGATAACTCATCCGACCCTATCACACCTTTCCAGTCCTTAACGGTCCAAGTTGCATAGTCTCGGCACCATTTGCGGCGTGCGAAAGCGTTATGGTCCCTGATGAGCGGTTTGACCCCTGCGACACGACCCTGCAAGTTCATGTCATGTAATTCGCGGCGGACTGTGATTGTCGAAACAGGGTGGGGGAGGTGCTGATTGAGTTCCTCCGGCACTTGCTCCGCAGTGGCACCACGGTTCTGGGTGACAATGCACTTTAATAAGCGGCGTGACCTGTCACTCATGATTTTCTTCCGCCTACTGTTCCGTTTCCCCGATGTGGTTTTCCCGTGTGTTGTGTAGGCCGTCATCACCTTCGACACTTTCCCACGCGACACACCTAACACAGTAGCCACTGCCGTCACACTCACTCCACATAACCGCGCACCAACAATTTGCCCTCTTTGAAAATCTGAGAGGTCTCCCATTTTACACTACCTCCGTCTTCTGCAGCCACTGGACACTGCTGTTCCACTGTGCCTGACGTAGCATGGAGACCGATTTAACACTACCACCAGCTGCGGGCGCCACGACACCACTGCCAACCCATACATCTGACGTGTTGCCAACTACAGGTGTTTCCATTTTTCTGATCACCATCTGTATCTATCTATCTATCTATCTATCTATCTATCTATCTATCTATCTATCTATCTATCTATCTATCTATCTATCTATCTATCTATCTATCTATCTAAGTTCGTTATTTGTTATAAAATGTTTCCTTGCTTTAATCATATATAGTGGTTTCGCGCAATATTACCCACCTAGTTGGGTAATTCTGCGGAGCGTTTTTTTCAAACTTCGTGTTTATCTCGTCTACTACATAGCAAACAATGGATGTGTAAAGTTATGCGGTAATGCTTACAAAAACAACGGAGAATAACGATTTTTCCTTGCGATGAATTCGACCACTTTCCCCTAAACATCAATATATTTTTTCTTACATTTCGTATAGGCCTAGTAAAATATTTGTAATTTTACTAACATACCTTCACTCATTATCTTCTAACAGACACTTAAATCCGATTTGAATATGCAGTTCTTTTGGATAGAGCCAAGAATAAATATGACAAATACTACTGATCCGAAATTTAGCTACACTCTCAAACCAGAGGAGCGAGGGTCTCTTTGGATACCTGAAGTAAGAATTAGGAATATGAAAGAACTGAAGACAGACCGTGGACTCTCTGATACAAGAGTAATTAGTTTACTATACGGGAACAAAATATCATACTCGATAAGGTAAAATATTACTTACATGTCGTTGTTCAACATATTTTAACTAGAATAAGGAAGAACTAAGTATAAAATTCAGTTTTAAGGGCCACGTAGTATAAAGAATATGAAATTTATTTCTTACCCTATAGAGTATAAAAATAGTTAAAGTGAAAAAACATCAAAAATTGTCGTTTGTTGATCAGTATCAAACTTTTCACCTATCAAACTATCGATTAACTAATAAATATAGAACTTTCCTCAATGTACTGAAATCATCATTGGTTTGTAATATTATTCTTTCAATTATATAAAAATCTTTAACTAATGAATATGAAATCTAGGAGAAACAAAAGCTTAGTAATGAATTCACTTAGCTTGGGAATTAGCACAATATTTTCTATCTATACATTTCAATATTTTTCATTGTTATTTAAAATTCGTTTTATAATATAATTATGGATCAATATTTCTTGTATATACTAAGGCTAAAGGATCTTCCTGCTAATGTCAGTACTTCCATAAATTAAGAGTCTAGTAGCACAATGTCTTCCGTCAACATCATCATAACATTGCAAACAATTAGGGCTTTTTAATAGGACTCCAAGAAAACACGAAAGAGTCAGCCAGTTAGAAACAAAGAAATCAAAAAGTGAACCGGGAGAGTCTAATCAAACACTCAAAGAATCAGCCAGGAAAGGTTATTTAAAAAAGTGTTAATTAATCTATCAAACAAACATATTCTTTTAATCTGTCAGAGTAACATCTGACATAAAAAGCAATCATATTAAACTTCATCCACCAATAAAGTAATCAACGTAACTAAAACATAAATCAACATCATTACAAAATCCTCACGCAAGTCCAAAATATAACCACTTCTTTGCCAAAAAGCACAAACATTTAAAGTTCTACACACCTATCGTAAAAGACAGCCCAAAGGAAATCAACATAAAACCTAGCAGAAAATATCAAAATACACTGTGCAACAAATTATTTTTTTCTGTCCTTCAAATAAAATTGTATAATTATAACTAAATGGCAGGTGCTGAATTCATTGGTGGAAACCAAAATGTTCTATCACGTCACGTTTTTGTTGGGAAGACCAAAATATATTATACGAAGTGTACATAATTACGTATATCTGCTATCCAATGTACGCTAGGAAAGCATATTGTACTAATATTAAATTTTGTTGACTTATCCATCAAAATGCTTTCTTTGGTCACTCACGCTTGTAGACGTCTTCTGGAGTCTCTCTGACTATAGATCAGCAATACTCAGCAAGCATACTTTCAGTCCATTTTCCACTGTAACGCTTTTCAAATGTGGCAATGTCCTGATGAAACAACTCTCCGTGTTCATCACTTACTGCGCCGAGGTATTCAGGGAAAAGTCGAGATGTGAGTGCGAGTGCAAAAAGTGTAATTTTAATGACATGTTGCATCCCGTGAGTTGAAATCTGCGCAACATGTCACTAAAAATATCTTCATATTTTTCCAAGAAAACCTGAACATACCGATTTACATGAAAGCCAAACTCATTTCTCAATTTCAGATAGTTTAGTTTCAAAGTCTTTGCATGACTGCTTTAATCTGTAGACCAACAAATACTCCTTCTTTAAGTTTTGCCTCACTTAAATTTGGGGATTTCTCCTTAAGGCGAGTGAAAGCAATACCTTCTCTATCTAGTGCTTTTACAAAAATCTTCATCAACCCAAGCTTGGTATGTAGTGATGGCAAAAATACATCTTGAGGGTTCACAATTGGTGTACGAAATACGTTCCTGGTGAAAGGAATGAAATCGTGTCTTTGAGGCCAGTATTTACGGACGTAGTGGTTTTCTTTGTCACGACTATCCCAAGTAGAAAATAACAATACTTGGTATATCGTTGTTGCATTCCTGTGCGAATACCAATAACTTGTAAGTCCCCACACACATGATGTTTGACTTTTTTATATTTAATGAAGTCCAATATCGCACTCATAACTACATACGTCTTTTTAGTGTGAGCCGCATATGATAGAGAAACGGATGGGTGAACATTTCCAATATGCAGAAGAACTGTCTTGAGACTTAGTTTCGAGCTGTGAATAAACAAGCGCCACTTGGTAGGGTTATGTTCATGTCCTAAAGACTGAAATAAGTCATCTACATCTTTGCAATAAACAATGCCTCCACTTTCAACAAGATAGTCCTCAAAATTACTTTGTACTTTTCTGAACAAACTTATTTTAACATCTTGAGCTAAGAGATTCGAAACTTGAAGCCTGGAGAACAATAATTCCGCTTTTCTTTTAGGAAGATTTAAGTCTCGAATAGTGATGGGCAGTGAGAATATTCCCGGTGGGAAGTAAAATAAAAAATTGGGAATATTTTACTTTTTTCTTCCATATAAATTCCTGGGAAGGAATTTATTTCCATTTCTTTATTTTATCTTCCAAATTATAAGAACCGTATAACTAATTATTTTATTTTCATTTATTATGATTTATTTCTAGGCTTTAAATAATTTGGAGGTTAAAAAATAAAATTCGTTGACTGTACTTTATATAACTAATCATATGATTAATTAGTTCCATTTCCATTTGCACTAAAAAGTAGCAAAGTACTAATTTACAAATGATGAAAAGCAACCAGTGTGTAAAGTAATATAGAAATTACGTAGAAGTAGAGATTAAGTACAATGAATACAGCCCGAACCATCGTTAGTAATAAACGTCGGTCTGTCTCTGACTCGAATTTCTGAAGAGGTTCTCGGACTTCTCTTACATGTGAATTAACGCAAGAAGCTTCGAAAAATAGGTAGGAAGAAAGGGGCAATGTTACGTTAAAAATTATAAAGGAAGTCAGTATCTTGCAAATATTTTGAACATAAATATTTATGCACAAATGTTGATAAAATGGTGGGACACATGTCTTCTGACAGTTACTCAATGTAATTTGTTTATAACATTTAAAAAAAATAATATGTTTATGATATCAGTAGTAGAGTGAAGTTTAGAAACTTTACTTCCATAGAAATTTAAATTGTTTAGCGGTGTAAAAATATATGAACTTACTATACCATTTTTTCCACATATTTACTTTCAAAGAATATATTGTATTAGTGCTCTCAAACGGGTCGGGTCGGGTCAGGTCAACTCGGGTCGGGTTGTCGGTTCGGGTCAGTCGGGTCAGGCTACTCGGGTCGGGTTGTCAGGTCAGGCTACTCGGGTCGGGTTGTCGGGTCGGGTTAGACGGGTCATCTCGGGTCGGGTTATCGGGTCGGGTTATTCGAGTCGGGTTGTCGGGTCAGCTCGGGTCGGGTCAATCGGGTCAGCTCTGGTCGAGTTGTCGGGTCGGGTCAGTCGGGTCAGTTCACTTTGGTCAACTGAGTTTAGGTTGAGCTTAAACTCGGCTGGAGTCGAAAGCTGCTGTTTTTCACTAGCTGTCTAATTAAAAATAGCAATTTTCAATTGATTTTATAGAAACCATAAATCTATTTTGAACACTTACAGCTAGTGTTTTTATGGTAAATGCTTATTTTTGTACTTGTGTGTACTTTAATTTTTAAATGTGGAAGATTGATTTTACCAATCGACTGTAATATTAATATCTACGCCAATATGGAGTCTGGATTTAGAACAGCGTTTCCCAACTAGTGTGCCGCGAGGAAATGAAAACAAAATTCTTAATTATATAGCAACCAAATTGCAAGACAGGAAATATGTGTATTTGAATTTCACATTACTATGAGCCTCTGCAATGGAAAATACAGTAATTGTAATATAATATTGTACATACATTACTACCACATACATTGTATTTCGAAAACAGAATTTTATTAATGTTGAAAAAATGTATTTATTATCATTGTTATGACCATTGTTGCTTCTTTATTGTTAAAGGTTATTTCGTAACTTGAAATTTTAAAATCTCATTCTATCCTTTCGACAAAGAAACACTCATACAAATTACCGTCATCTGTTTTGTTTGTCGTTCGTTATTTAGTGATCTTCCTTAGTGAAATGTTGGATACAGTCTTCGAAAAAGAAAATGTATTTTTAAAAGACAGAGTCCTATATTCCATTGGAATTGTTTTCTATTTTTGAATTTGAATGGAAAATAAGCATAATGCTTTACGATGGAGGAAAATCAGTGATCGAGCTTTATTCCCTGTGACACAGTGTTGCCACAGTCCTTACTCTAGAGCGGGCTGAAAAATAGTACCAAATTGGAACAAAAAGGGCTGAATTCATTATTTTATACCAGTGTAATACATGGCTCTGTAACACGAAACTAAAAGAGGTAAAGTTCTAGAACACTCCCCCTTCTCTTTCAATAGTACAAATCAAGAAACTACTCTTTTTAAAAATTACTTTTCAAAGACATCCAAAAAGTAGGGCTCCGAAAAACCGTGGAAATAAATGAAACTTTTCTCACATGTAGGAAATATAACATAGGCCGCAAATTAAATGGGAAAACGCAGTGGCGGATCTACCTAGGTAGAAGGTAAAAACGGGGTCCAACCAGAACACAGGCTATGATAAGTAGTTATATCATGAGTTTACTATAAACTTTCAAAAATATATATGTAATAGCTTAAATTATTTTTGTCACCTAAAAAAGTGGGGAGTCAGGTCAACTCGGCCCCCGGCACCAGGCTAGATCCGCCACTGGGAAAACGGTTATCATCTTCGGTATGTATTGTCAGAAAATCAAACGCACCTTTATTTCAAAGTGAAATAAACCGAAACGGCATTCTGGCCATATATGAAAAAATATATAAAACGAGGAAGAAATCAATCATCTCCGAGTTCGTGTGTAAACAGTACGTTAATAAAAAATAACGAAGTATGATTATCCACCTTATTCTCGCTTATTTCCACAGTGTCGTGACCATTGTGCTCTCAAACGGGTGGGGTTGACCCGACCCGACTCGGATCGGGTCAGCTCGGGTCGGGTTACGGGTCGGGTTGTCGGGTCGGGTTATTCGGGTTGGGTTGTCCGTTCGGGTCAATCGGGTCAGCTCGGGTCGGGTTATTCGGGTCGGTTTGTCGGGTTGGGTCAATCGGGTCAGCTCGGGTCGGGTTGTCGGGTCATGTCAATCAGGTCTGATCACGGGTCGGGTCAGTCAATTCGGGTCACGGGTCTTGTCGGGTTGGTCTTCAATCCGACCCGACCTGACCCTTTGAGAGCACTATTGTAAGTAAATATACATTTATGTGTACTCTCTAAATATAATGAAATTTTAATAAAGTAACGTTATCGTTGAGAAGGCCGTATCATAGTAGGCCGTATCGTTGAGAATATACATTTTAAAGAATCCTCTAGAGACAACTGTGCTAAAAAAACGAATTTAACTTTGAAATCATAATATAGTAATAGAATACAATTTTCTTTGTGACTGTACATAAATTCCCGGAAAGATTCCCATTTTGGGAATCTTCCCGGGAATATTTCCAGGGAATATTCGTGAAAATTTCTTCCCGGGAATTTACCCATCATAGTCTCGAACAAGATCGTTAAGCTCTTTTTGTGTGATCAAGTGAGGTAACATTGACTAGGGTGTAGAAGACTGAAAGTCTACATCTCTGCTGCTTGGAACGTCTGAGGTATCTTCTTCCGAATCAATAATGTAATGCTCTGGAGGTTTAGGTACTGGAAGATCTTTACTGTGGGGAATTGGTCGGATAGCTGACTTTAAATTAGGGTGCTGAATCCTATGTTTAGATTTAGAGGAAAAACCCTTTACATCAGTCAAACAAAAGTAACAGTGAGTTATATGATCTATTTATTCGCGCCAAATCATAGGAATAGCAAATTTAATAGAAATACGCTTTCCTTGTAGCCAGTTTGTCAAATTTCTGGATAGCGTAGTACAACATGTGTGCGGGGTCCAAGACTTATCCTGATGTCCAACCCCTGCAGCCAAAGTACAGTTCACTAAAGGTGTAAGGCTACTTGAAATGTAATTTCACCACATACATAACAAAATAAATCGGGTTTATGTATACATGCACCGGACATTGCACTTCACTGCATGCAACTAAACGTATTCTCAGCACTTTCTTGAAACCCAGATGCACAAAAAACACTACCACAAAAAGACACAATTCCACAAATCCGACCACTCCAAACGAAACACACTTAGTAACTACCAATACACTCAAACCAAAATATACTAAAATGCTAGAGCATCTGGGAGGAGAGTTAGGCAACAAAAATCTGAACTCGCTTATCACTAGATGTTAATGGGCGGGTGACATCCAGAAGTCCTAAAGTGCAGAAGTCCTAAAAGGCAGAAGTTCTAAAAATATGGGCACTAGACCTAAATTTTAGGACTTCTGCATTTTAGGACTTCTGCACTTTAGGACTTCTGCAGTTTAGGACTTCTGACTCGGTATGATTTTTAGGACTTCTGCCGTTTAGGACTTCTGCCTTTTAGGACTTCTGCCGTTTAGGACTTCTGCCTTTTAGGACTTCTGCCGTTTAGGACTTCTGCCGCGATATGATTTTTAGGACTTGTGCCTTTTAGAACTTCTGCCTTTGAGGGCTTCTGCCATTTAGGACTTGTGCCTTTTACATTCACTTGCTTTAGTTCTGGAATTCGCCACCACCACACGAAATTGGGACGATGCAGCAACTAGTTGGCAATAATGTTACGAACGTATCTAATTCCAACAGTAACAGCTATATTTGTACTACTAAGATTATTTTTATCACTATCTGTTCTGCACTTATACACGAATTACATAATACAACCTATTTCATTCTAAGAATTAATTACATAATTAGTTAAGAAATTCGTTTCTTTCGAATGGAGATACGAGAATCCCAAGACAAATTCCTAAAACAAAAATAAATAAATAAATAATTAAAAACATGTTTAGAAAGCATATTTTACCAGACTTCTGAAACCAAGCAAACATTCAGAATTGCAATATATACTGTGCGGAGCGTATTTTATTAAGAGTAGGACAAAAATCCACCAAAGTTTACTTAATTAGGACAAAAGCTCACTAGACATTTCACAAGTGAACATTAAATACCAACTGTATACATAAAGAACGCAGTAAATTTAAAATTGAGCAAAGAACATTTATTATGCAATACAGTGGGTGACATCCATAAGTCTTAAACGGCACAAGTCCTAAAAATATAGGCACTAGACCTAAATTTTAGGTCCTGTGCAATTTTTGCAGAAATTACTACATAGTCATTTAGGGGTGTAGCCTGCAAATTTTTCTAGGGGAGCATGATTTTTATATATTAAAAGGAAATCAAAAGTTTATTTCCAGATTACGAAAGCTTCAATAAGACAATAAATTTATACATATTACACATGTACACAAAACATAATATTATTATATTTCCAGTTAGTTCCTTTTTGAAACCTGGATCTTGACAGAGCGTAAATTTAAAATCACACCTTTGGGAAATGTACGAATCAGGTAGTTATAAGAAATCGGAAACTGTTCATGGAAATCCATTTGTTTGACTGTATATATCTTCTGTATTCTTATATAAAAGAGTAAAGATGAGTGATTTTTTGGGCATTCTATTACAAGTAGAGTCGTTAAATTTTAATTATAAAATATAATTTTATTATGAAAGCAGGACATAAGAAAGAATTTTTGGAAATAAGTATCGTAAAAAGGGTGGGGCAAGATTTTTTTAAAGGGTAGTGTATCTCGCAAGTTTCTGAAGCTAGTAAAATGAAACTTGGCATATAATCTTTCCTGTTAAAAAAAAACTGAAAATTGAACACATAAAAAGGAAAGAGCAAAGGGAGCACTTTTTTAATGTTCGAATTCCCCATTACTTACTCAGAAAATATGTAAATAAATTAAGGAAAGATTTGTTTAAGCTAGATGCGTGAAACTCGGTATTTGAACTTTTAACTAAAAGTAATAAAATACTATATGTTTCAGCATCTTGAAAATTACACTTCTAAGGGGAAGGAGGGTCAATTTCTATAATATTAAAATATACCACTGCTTATAAGATTTGGGCAGAAAACTCTTTTCCTTTAGACCTCGGTTCACCCAGTTGAGCAAATGAGAGTACAAAGTGGCTAATTAATTAGGTTCTTTTAATTATTTTAACATGTTGACGTAGTTTAATTCTTTTAAAACTGTGTTCTTTCACATTCTATTATAAACATCCTTCGTTTGCTGTAATTATTAAACACGTTTAGTAAACAGAAAACAGACTAACCCCCGGTCCCGGCCAGGAATGTGTTTTTGGTGTTAAGCCATCATTTGCCGTCCGTAACATAACCTTTGATTTTAACTTCACGTACTCTCAAGACTCAAGCTTCAGAAATGTAGCACATATGAAATATACCAGTACTACTTCTACTACTACTACTACTACTACTACTACTACTACTACTACTACTACTACTACTACTACTACTACTAATAATAATAATAATAATAATAATAATAATAATAATAATAATAATATGCACTTCTGAAATACGTATGTATCTATGCGTTATTAATTCTTTCATAATCTTGAAAGAAACTTTGGATTTGTTTTTAGTTTGTAAAAATCAAGGCCCTCTAGAATAACTTGCTGGCTACTCCCTGAATGACTATGTATTGGTTTCTGTACACGTATTGTGTTATCACTTGCTAGTCTAGTGTTATTTGTAGAACAAGACAATGGCTCTTGTCTTGGAATATTACTAGTTTGGTGTAGTAGTACAGTGATAGAGTGTGACCTATAATTTAATTTCCCTGTAGGGTATGCTATCTGCAATGCAATAAACTGTATATGCTTCTTCTTCCTAACAAGGATGGGCGATAAGCCCCTGCAATTCCGTTACAAATAAGGACGAAATTATTTTATAAACTACTTGGTGAACCTTTGTTAATATAACGCTATTAGTTCTTACAAAGTTTTGTTAATCTTATTTAACAATTGCAAAATGGAATAAGGGAGAAAATATATAATGATGATGATTGTTTATTTACATAAGATATACATACAACAAAAGGGAATCTGTTGGTCACTACTGCGTATCTGCTAAACCAGGGTCAAACTCTGTGTGTCACAAAAGTTAGTTTAACAGAGTTTAAAATAATATATATTTTGTTTGACTTACAAAGATTATCATATTAGCAAAATGATTTGAAATAACATGCCAGGCATAAGATAAGCCTTGGGCTATATCGGTTAGAACTGTTTTAAGAGTGAATCTATCATTTATGCATTAAATTTCATTACTGGCTACTTACACTTTTATATCCCACGATAACTGTTTTAATTGCACACTAATTATAGGCACTACAATTCACTAGATGCTTCATGTCTTTCTCTTCCAAGCCTAGAGTAGCGATCAGGTTTGAGCCCACTACAAACCTCTTTGTGTGGCTACGTAGTCGGGATCGAACTTTTGACCTCTAAAGAGAGCATCAGTGGTAGTCCACAGCAAACCTCTTTGCGTGGCTATATAGAACGGTATGGATCTCAGGACCTCTGAGGTAGGCAACAGTCACAGCCCACAGCAAACTCTTTGCGTGGCTTATGGAGGTGAATAAATCTGAATTGAACTCTGCGCCTCTCTCTTCCGAAATCGAGGCAGCCTGTTAATCAAGAACTCCTCGGCAAACGTGCAGTAGGACCCTCTGAGAAGGACCTCCGTGACCTCAAAACCCGAAGTTTAAATACTCCTTACTGTTCTTGGTTTTTCAGGTCACGAACTACTTTCTGTAACCAAATTTTACTTGGGAAGTTAATTTTTAGCTTGTGTTCCGTGTCTTAATGCAGCAACGGAAACTTTTCCAACGGTTTCTTGTTAACTTGTAGGAAAACACAGCTTTATTTTGTTTAATATTGGATTTTTTTTTCATTCTCACATTGTATACTGTCCTGATCGTAGGTGATCGTTACAAATGTTTATTTTTTCCGCTTATACATCGGGCTTCGGCGGCTCAGTGATAGAGAGTTCACCTCTGGTGCATTGGGCCGGGTTCGATCTCGACTCCTGCCTTGTGAACTTTGTGGTGGACAAACACCGTGTGCGTGGGTTTCTTCGGGGTTCTTCTGTTTCCCCCTACTTACTTCATTTTCTTCATTTCTCATCATCACCGTCTCCTTTAGCCTATCCGGCATAACCTTGGGACGTCAAACTCAAAGATTTCAATTCATTTTTACGCTTTTATATATAAACTAGTAATTATACTGAATAACTTAATTGTCCTTTCAATTTTAAATTTATTGAGCTTTTAATGTATACATCGTTTTCGTACATAGAGTGTGTATTTAATGTTTAATCATAAAATATGTATCTAGTAGACTTTTGTTCTAGACATGAAAGCTTTTGTCTGCGACCGAATGTATTGCCAGGTGACCATTAAAGTGGAATTTTCTCCATCTTGCTGGCCGCCTATCAAAGCTTATCATCAAGAGTGTTACACTGAGAAAAAAATGTATCTAGCGTACTTAAAAATGCGTAATTCCTGTAGTTTTTGGACTTAACGTACAACAGACGTATAACTGAAAACGCATGTTTTATAATACTTTCCATATAAGCGTTCCCTCTATACGTACTTTCCGTAGAAAACAATATAGGTGGCCAGGATCTCACATAAATATGGACGTTTATAACATACAGCTGAGGAATCTAACATAAGTATATGTATGTCATATACGGAAAACTGTTATATATCAGACATCCTGAATAGCAGGATGTAACATCTAAGGACAGTGCCTATGTGGCATACGGATAACGTATGCTCCGTACTGATTTCTGTAGTAAGCAAGAGGATACCGTATATTTGTACAATGTACCGCTGTCCGGAGAACGGATTTTTCTCAGTGTAAGAGTGGAGACTTTCATATGAGACAAAGATATGTTTCGAGACGAGATGATATTTGCATCATACCACAGGAGACAGCCTACAATCTCCTCTCGCCTCATTTCGTGGCAACATTATTAAATTAAGTAACTGTATCTTAGGAAGACTTTAAATGTCAGTAACAGTCGAAAACGTTTAAATAAATGAACAAGTAGTGAATTCCTGACACCTATCGCATTTCGAGCACTGATTGTAGTTATTCACCACCAACAATTACATAAATGTTGCCATTAAGATGGAAACGGGAGTATTTTTTTCTTTTAATTCCATGAGCGCCTGTAGCGAAAAATACAACATTTATTATATAGTTTATATGAAGAAATAAAAAAAAAGTGTTTATAATCTACAAAACGATGTTCCTAAGAACGCAAAGAAAAGAAATTATTTTTTAAACAATTACAGTAATTGCCCACACTCTGCTTGAGTCGAATGTATTACTGAACTTCACATCAAGCAATGGAAAGTGTTTTCGAAGCTCGTTTGGTGCAATACTGCCGTCATGAAATAACTATGTGTTTCGTTTTACCTTCGTATTCTATCACTTCCGATACTTTTGCTGATTTTGCGTTTTATCAATGAATAATTCGTAAGTTGTAGAAAATTGCTCCATTATATAAAGAAAACGAGAGTTTCTACCGTAATAGGGACTCGAATCTACGTCCGTAAAATGGCAAGCATTATGCCTTAAACCCCTTCGCTACTCTGTTAACCTAGTAATGGTTCACAAAAGCCGTGAAATATTAGACTGTCCTTTTACCTTGTCATGAGAAATCATTTAATCACCTCTCGTTGCTATCAATACTCCAATTCAATGTGAAATTTATTCGTACAGTATGAATAGTTTCCTAACAAGTAAATAATGCTTCTGTGTTTAAATTGATGTTTCTATGTTTTCTATTTTTTCCTTTCTTTTCCAAAGAACATCGAATGTACATCATCACAGAAGCAGAGCATCTAGTGAACCGTATTGTACATAAAAGCTATTCACTTTGGAAAGCTATTTACTATTTGGAATCCCCTCATAATATGCAGTATATTCTTGCGTTATTCTTCTGTCAATTTCTCCGAAGAGGAAAGCGAGAGGTCTTTTCGTTATAAACTCGGTGTCTTTCTGTTCTGCCTAAGGACCCTCTAGCACTTTGTAAAAAATATTATAAATATTCTTATCCGTAGGCAGAACGGGAATTCTCGTTCTGCTTAATCTTTGAAGGTGCGAATTCTGTACAGGGAGAGATCTCTCCTACGAATGTTTTTCTTCTTAATTGTAAGAGATTCTGTAAGAAGAATAACTATTTTTTCAGGTTTCATCATAAATTTTAAATGTTATTCTACTTGTTCTTCTCGGGAAAATGAGTAGATACAGTTTTGCTATTAGTAGTATTATTCACATCTATTTTAGTAAAAATGAATGTGATTTCTTTAAATATCTGCAGAGAAATGAAAAATTGATTGACTCAGTTGCAAGAAAGTCGTTTGACATTGTAACTGAAACAAACATAAATCAAACTTAATTCGGTCTAATATAAAGTCATTTTAAAACAAAATTTTTCTCAGTTTTCCAGTAATTCATGCCCAACATGCTAAGGTTAGCAGTAAATAAAAGGTATCACATTTCACATCCCCAAGATATGTTTGGCCATACATTAAGCAAATAATCGAAGAGGGTGCATAAGACGGCTCTTATCCCCGATTATCTGACCTTTTGATTTGGTTGAAACTCTATAAGAAACATACAAGTAATTGAAGGTGTTATATTGATACCTGAATTGGTGCTATTTACAAGCTTGTACATTGACAATATAAATATGAGAATAGAAGTATGTTATCGCATATAGTATAGATTTATGTATAGAAGACAAATAAGCTGATAAGGTGATGCCGAAAAAGAAGTTCTGATGTACAGGAGTAAGACTCTTTCTTAAGGTACTCCTTATGCGTTCTCTTGCATTGCTTACTTAATATGTGGCCAAACATCTCTTGAGGATGTGAACTGTGACACATTTTGCGTATTGAGAGCCTTAGCATGTTGGAAATGAACTTCTGGAAAATTGAATAAAATTTTGATGTGAAATGACTTGATATTAGGCCGCATTAGGTATGTTTTATGTTCGTTTAAGTCGCATTGTCAGACGGCTTTCCTGCAACTGAATCAATCGATTTTCCATTTCCGTGCAGGTGTTATAAAATTACATTCATTTGTACTAAAGTGATGTGAATAACACTGCTAATGACAGAACTGTATCCTAGTCATTTTTTCGGAAAAAAACAAGTAGAATAAAATCTAAAATTTATGATGAAACTTATGGTTATTCTTCTTACAGACTTTGTTAGAATTACTAAACAGATGGACAATAGGCTTCATTTATTTATTTATTTATTATTTCAGAACGATAGAATATGTATTTATACAAATAACTTGTAAGAACTAAGGTTCTGTAATATGAAACAGTATATCTAAAACTTTGACTAACAGATTGACAGAATTCTTTTTACGGACGCGATGGTAGCGCCACAAGAGATTTTTAGGACTTCTGCATTTTAGGACTTCTGCACTTTAGGACTTCTGCCTTTTAGGACTTCTGCCTCGGTATGATTTTTAGGACTTCTGCCGTTTAGGACTTCTGCCGCGATATGATTTTTAGGACTTGTGCCTTTTAGGACTTCTGCCATTTAGGACTTCTGCCGCGTCCCCTAATGGGCTACTACCTGAAATGAAGATAAAGAGTGAGGAGAAATATGAGAAACCAGTGTTTCTTATTATAACGCAGAAAAAGACTCTTATGTAGTAGGAGAAAATTGGGGGAGAAGAACACTTCTTTATACAGCGTATTCCTTCTGTAAAGAAGAAAAATTGTCATTTGGGTTATGTTTAAATGAGAGTAAATTGTAAGGTATATTACATATGCAATATTTTTTTTTATCTTAAGACATTTCTGCCTCTTCTCTGAATTAGAGGGTAGCATGTTCGCCTTTGGTGCACGGGGTCTCGAGTTTGATTGCCAGTAGAAAAACTGAGCGACAAGGAGGCTTGGATTCAACCTTAAACTGTAGGCCCACGTCTCATATAGCCTCGCTGCTAAAAAGGTACGCTAAATTCCAATAACCAAAAAAAAATGATAATATTTCATCACATCCCATACAAATACGGGATTTCACAGTACACAATTTCAAACTTTTCAATTTTTCACAAAATTAGCACGAGATACGTAAAACGTAATCACACATTTGATTTTCTCACGCAAAAACACATAAGAAAAACATATTTCCATGTAAAGGACATATTTCCTGTTGCACAGTGTTATCAAATACCTTAATTCTTTATGCGTATTCCAACGTTACCCCATTTACCTCCGTTTTTTTTCTCTACATGTTTTTAAAATTCTCATGTTAATTTCTCTTTTATTAATAATCAAACATCGCTTAATACCAAATGCGTTCCCCGGTGGCTCACTGATAGAGTGTTCACCTCTAATGCATTGGGTCCCTTGTTCGATTCCAGCTTCTGCCAAGTGAACTTTGTGTTGGACAAACAGCGTGTGTGTGGGTTTCCTTGGGGCTCTCTGGTTTCATTCAACTTTTTTCATTACACGATTTCATTCATTTCTCATCATCACTATCTCCTTTAGTCCAGCCGGCATAAAAGCTCAAAGATTTCATTTAATTTCCCAAATACCTTCTAACATTCTAAACATCACATCCTAAGATACAGTCCTAGCGACGCAACTTTCCTGAAATTTAATTTCAGAGAAAACAATTCAAAATGGTGGAGATGCTCCCATTTTCTTCTTGTAAAATGTTAGTAAGATACTATTGATGTAAATAATCAAATACAGTACATGTTAAGATTATTGCTCATATAGAGCTAATAATGAAACTATAGATTAATGAAAACATAAAGTCCTTCTTGAAAAAAAATTAAAAGTAGCACACAAAACCCCTTCGTGACTTGTGCAACTCCACTCCACGAAGGAAAGATATATTTCATTTAGTATTTATTTATAAATGTCGTAGGCAACACTGGTAGATCTAAAGTGGTGCTACTAGTAAAAGGTGTAGATAGTGTTAGTTTCGGATGACTTATATTGGGACTTTGCGCTTTCAAATGCTTTTAGGAGACTATGACATATAAATTCAAGCCAAAGGTGTTCGGAACTGTAAATTTATTAGTAAGAATCGCGTGAATAATACAAATTGATGGAAACAATGAAAAAGGTATGATCCTCTTACTTTTCTCAGAGCTTCTCCATACTTTATTCTTTCTTCTACTTCTCGGTTGCAAGGTGCGTTTCGGTTGTTTTAAAAATCTTGGTGTGATACACTCTACTTTTGCTATAATTGTGAGAAAAAACAAGCATGTCGTAAGTAGTCTCCTAAGAAGCAATGAAAATGTATAAATATGTGGTATTGTAGATAATAGAAAATGGTGAGGAATTATTGAGTGACAATTTGCTAGTACATTCACTGAAAGAAAAGAAAATAAGGTATTTCCAAATATTAAGTATGTAGTATTACTTTCGTCAACAGTTGTAAATTGGATACATTGATCATGTAAGTTGGATGTTAAATCGGAACAGATCTACGTAATGGATTTTAGGCTACATATAATATATCCAAAGATTTTCGAGAAATGTAATTACATAAGACATGGGCTATTAAGTATATTTTTTTTAACGTTCATGGAATTCCCAATATTCAGAGCGTTTCAAAACAATACCGACAACGTTTGGGATCTGATTCCTGGCATCAAGATAAGACAAAAAGTATAGACCAACCTGGGTACACAAATGCTTCCATTCGGAGTTATAGGCTGCTGAATGCATGAAAAACTTAACTTTAAAGGTACATAGCTCCAATATTATGAGACCTGGCGGAGTCGGGTCAAGACTTTATTTAGGAACTAGTATGTGCCCCATCCAAATATCCATGTGTCAGAAGAATGCGGTACTTCCACAACAATTTTTATAAAGGTAGTTGGTGAGTACTTCATATTATATTCCCATAGCCAAACTTCCTTCATAAAAATGGTTTCGTGAGTATCTCACTTTTCTGAAACATTATTTTTGGATAGAACACATATTAGTTCCTAAGTGAAGTCTCGACTTGATTGCAGTAGACCCCATAGTCTTGGAGCTATGGATATTTAAAATTCATTTTTCACGTTTTTGGGAGCCTATAACTCCGAAAGGGAGCATTTGTCCACCCAGGTTGGTCTATACTTTTGGTCTTATCTTGTGTCAGGAATCCCCACGCAAACTTTGTCGGTGATGTTTTAAAACACCCTGTATATATAGGAAGGATGAAGTGAAAATAATCCAAAACTGACGGATATAAAGTAGCTTTTCCATTAACTGTTGCAGTTCGCTGAAATTGCACATATGGAGTATAGTTAAGAGACATTCTTATTCTGTAAAGTGCTTTTATAAACATTTTTTCCTTGTAATTGAATTAACTAACTAATTACCTCTATGGCGTATGGAACCCAGAAGTTCAATGTCGTGTTCACAAGTACTCTCCTTGACTTGTGTCCTTACAAGTAAAGAATCCAAATCGATGAATCGAATTTCGGGATGGGACATAGTGCGTTTAATGGAGGATGTAAAAGTATGTATATGTGAAAAATAAAAGCTGCTGAGCGTCCTAAGAAACGGAGGTGGAAGGGGTCAAAGTTGGTGAGAGAAGGGCTATCCTATGTTATTAAAATACGTCAAACAAACTGTTCAATTGTGAAAATAGTGAAAGATAGACAATGCAAACGTTGGTAGTTTCACATATTGGCAAAAGGAGAATGGGTAGAGTTGATCACAAACCTCCTCCGCCATCTTGAAATCCGCCATTTTGAATTATGTGATATTTATTGAAATGGAAGGGTATCAAGTGATATATCAATTAGGACTAGCATGTCTCAAAAAGTCTATTATAATCTTTAGTGATAATTGTCTGTACTTATTTTGGAGTCTTAGGACCATCTTCAGTTATTTACGAAAATCTACGAGACTGATACTCGTATGTTGTAAGTTTGGATTATCACGAAAACATATGAAAGTTGAACACATATATCACATTAATATATCAAATGACTATTTTTCAATTAAAAAATATCACAGATTTCAAAATTGGCGGATTTCAAGATGGCGGCGGAGGTTCGTGATCTCCTCTGCCCATTCTTTTGCCAATATGTGAAACTACCACCGTTTGCATTCTCTATTTTCGGTATTTTCACGATTCAACAGTTTATTTGATGTATTTCAATAACATAGCATAGCCCCTCTCCGAAATTGTGGAGGCGTTAAAATATTAAATAATACTTTTGATAAAGTGGATACTTTCAAATATTTAGGATCAATATTAACAGACGAAAATCATATTCACGAAGAAATTAAATGTCGACTAAAAGCAGGGAATTCGTGTTACTATTCGGTTCAAAGTCTATTGTCGTCGCGAATTCTGTCGAGGAATTTGAAGCTTAAAATATATAAAGCGATAATCATGCCGGTTGTTCTGTATGGTTGCGAAACATGGTCGCTTACTCTGAGGGAAGAACATAGACTAAAAGTATTTGAGAACAGGATCCTGAGAAGAATATTCGGACCCAAGAGGAACGAGAATGGGGAATGGCGAAAGCTTCATAACGAGGAACTACATAGTTTATACGGTTTACCCAACATTGTTAGGGTCGTCAAGTCTAGGAGGCTTAGGTGGGCAGGTCATGTAGCTAGAATGGAAGAAAGTAGAAACGCTTTCAAAGTCTTGACTGGTAGACCCATAGGAAAACGACCATTAGGAAGACCTAGGCGCAGATGGGAGGATAATATTAAGATGGATCTCGCAGAGATAGGAATACAAAGTAGAAACTGGATCCAATTAGCTAAGGATAAAAGTCAGTGGAGAGCTTTTGTGAACGCGGCTTTGAACCTCCGGGTTCCATAGGCCATAGAGTTAGTTAGTTGTTAGCCTCTCTCCCACCAACTTTGATCCCTCCCCCTGCGTTTCTTATGCCGCTCAGCCGCTGTAACGTTGCACATATACATATATATTCAGATATCTACTAGTAGCACTATGTCTCATCCCGCAACTCGATTCATCCATTTGGATCCTTTACTTGATAGTCAACTGGATCCAGTTTCTACTTTGTATTTCTATTGTTGCGATACACATATTTTCTGCGCCAAGGTTCTCCTAACGAACGTTTCGGATTGGATTTCCAGTCAGAAATTTTAAAGTGTTCCTACTTTCTTCCATTCTTATTGTAGCTAAATAATGGATTCAAACCTGATGCAACGTCGTGCCATTGAGTGTAGAAATAGAAGTTCAGGCTGTCCGAAATCACAGAAAGCTACAAACTTACACGAAGATTGTACTATTGATTATGTTAAGAGTAGCAAGATGACGAAGTTTACAAAATGGAAACCATTATTAAAGTCAAACGGAACTCTGAGGGACCATTAACTGCGACGAGTGACAAGATTCGCCAGCAAGTGGATGAGTCTATTCGTGCGAACAGATGTGTTACAACCAAATAGCTTGCTTACAATTGAACTGTGATCAGAAAGGTATACAAATGATGCTGTAGAGGAAGTGGATTCGACAGTTCATACCTAACTTTGCTGAAGCAGAGTTTGAGAGTTGTAAATGCATAAGTTTTAAAGAATACTATGTTCAGTAATGACTTTCTATAGAGAAAAAGTCACTCTAACAAGATGTGGCCTTTGAACGGTTTAGAACAGTGGAAGAAGTCATGACCACTTTCGCATACTTTCGTTACGCCCATTATATATATATAATGTTAGAAATATCCTTTATTTAGGTAGATCATTTTACTATAAACGAGAAACAATGAATCCGTATAAATATAACAAATTAATAATTAACACTTCTAGATGTTAATGTCCTATTTATAATTTCAATATTCCAATTTTCTTTTTTTAGGGGAATATTGATAATGAAGTGCGATTTTGATTTTCATTTATATCCCATAGATATGCAGATATGTAACATGGATATATCCATAGGTAAGTTTGCAATATCCTTATTTACTATACAACATTCTTTCTTCAGAAAATACAGAATAGTATTAAAAGACAATTTTGTTTTAACAGCATTCTTTACTTTCCTTGTAGCTTGGGATACTTTCGCCACTAATTATTTGTACCTGAATGTATATCTTTTGTATATGCATTAGTATTTAACTTGTTCCAAATCAGAAACATGTTAAAATACGTAAATTTAATATTTTGTTTTGTGTGAGGTACTGTAAAATTTTCGAAATCAACTGGGGATAATATTCTGAAAACATTGTAAACGCAATACAATGCATGATAAATACGAAAATTGCACTGTGATCTACTCAAAAACATTTAAACAGAAAATGTATATTTCTCATAAAATACCTGAAATTCAAATTCTCCCCAAAGCTGTCTACAGTAAATTTGGTTTCCAAAGTAGAAGTAAACAGTTTTATCACATATTAAGTGAACTTACGATATACAACCTTAATTATTGGGGATCCAACGTAACTTGATATCCAGTTCATTATATTGCGCATTTGGAAAAGGGTGTCTTCAGGATTCTACATACAGAAAGCGCATCAGCAATAGCAGAGAACCAACCTTGCACACAAAATTCCCCGTGTGTCTGGCCTTTGGTGAGTTCTCACTTAGAAAACTGTAACCAGTTTATGTCTTACATATAGAATTATTGAACATTATTTGAAATTCTTTATCAGCACAGAGAATTAAAGTTATTCAAGACGTGGAAAACAAATGATATTACTAATACTCTTTAACTTATTCCTTCTATTTGTATCTCTCAATTATATAATTTGGGGTATATATTTAATGTTAAAATACCCCCTTTGTAATTGAAACGTTTGCTCGTCCTTTTCTCAATGCTATCCATAATTGCTCTTTTCAAATACCCTTCTTTCATATTAATTGGGAAGAAAAGTGACTTTCTGTCCATGTTATAGAGACTCTCTCTCCACATTTTGCAAAGTCAACATTGTACTATAATCGAGTGTTTTCAAAATTATATTGCTTATTACATTGAATTGTCCTTCTTGTACTTCTAATATTTTGTGCTCCACAATTTTAAGCAATAGTTTCAACTTCAATGCTTTTAACACTATTACCGTTACAATAAATGTGTAAAACAAAAATGCAAGTAATTCAACTTTTTGATCTGTGGTAATGTAATGTTCTTTTTATTTTCCATTGCATTTTCTGACCAGTGTTATTAAAAAGTGGAAATGATGTTGGAAAAGGTGTGTTAGATATGCTTTAAATCAATTTTGATTTCTTAGCAAATTCTCGGGCGAGACAGTGGGGAAGATTCAGGGTTGCACCCAAGTTTAGACTTGTGCATATTTTTGGAAGTTTAGCTTCATTATTCATTCATTTCATCTCTTCGTTTCGACACAGTACATTCCAACAGACGTCACCACCTTAAAGGAGACTTATGGCATCCCAAGCTAGGGTTGGGCAACATTCTGACTTACTACCTATTTTACCAGAACCCTCTTGCTTCTACGGGAAAGCAATAAGACGGAGATGTCACTCTCTAGAAGGGATTACTACCAGCTAGGGCTCTTCAATTCGTCAACGTTCTGCTGTTGTATCCACAAAGCTGCCGACTGCTAAGCGCCAGCATAAGTTAAGCGATGCAAGCTGTGAAGCATCAATGATCATTGATATTCAGGATGATCGCCAGTTTTCCAACCTGCCACTAGAGAGTGGACCACCAACTTATTCTTTCTTACTTCAGGATTTTGATCCTAAACTTTCAAATCCAAAGCTTCTCTTGGTGCAGATCACAAAGTATATGCATCGGGCTAATATAACTCAAACTTATCGAACACGGAACGGTATGATTATTAAGACGTCGGATCTCGAATTTCTCCGTACGACCAGCAACAAATTGAGTTTAGAGAATTTTGGATCTAAGTCAACTATGACCAAGCTCAGTGATCAACGCACGAAACAACCACAACCACCAAGAAAATCACCCACACTGTCTGTCGTGATACAAGCGGTAGATACGAGTTACACGGACAAGGAAGTCTTTGAAGAACTAAAACTCGAATGTCATAATGTCATTAATTGTCCCAGGATCAAAAACGACCATGGTTTGACCTACATGGTGCGGGTACTCATCAACTCTCAACAGACTATCCATGAGTTACTAACTCGTGGTATACATATACAAACAGCGTCATCGCGTTGAAACATCACGCACCTCTGCTCCTTCACCTCTTCGTTGCGAGCGATGTCAGGTTTATGGCCAGCACTCTGCTTCATATTGTAAAAACCCGTTCAAGTGTGGCTACTGCTCTGGACGCTATTCTACACGCAGCTGTACAAATTTAAAATGTCCATGTCAAGATCATTGTCAGCCGACATACAGTTACAAATGTTCCAAGCCAGCTCCAGAGCCATCGAAACCGGAGATTTTAGCACCATTACGCATACCAGAACAAATCCAACCCCCCACCAATCCTGCTCTACAACAACCTGTCACTGTTCATCAGGTACTGATGTTTCTAACCCTCTGGCTACAAAACATCCACCCATTCCTACGGGATCACATCGCTTAACAAATTAAATCCGCGGTCAAGACAATTTTCCACCCCAACATCTGTACAACATAGCCAGGCAACAATGTATATTATCATTCAAATGTCTTTGAAACCGAAATCTAAACGCTATCCAGTTACAATCCATATTATTCTGTGTTGCACTATGGCGCTCTCTTTCTTATTTTTAAACTTCCGTTCTTTACCATACCATAAGCCACTTTTAGAGGCTCTTTTACAGGAAGAACGCATATATACTTTCATCCTTAATTACACTCATCCCACCCATAGACTGCTTTGCCGCATATCTCGCTTCCAATTGTTACATCAAGGTATCACTATACCTGCTAGACGTGGTAATGGAGGAGTAGCGATTGGGTTTTCGCCTTCTATTTCATTTCGAAGTTATTCTCCAGTTCTCCCAAATCTCCCTGAATACCTTATTACATCACTATACTATTAAGCACTGTATATGACTGCGGCAATCACATACGTTCGTTCGGGTCATGGTATTCCATTCAGCTTCTTTCAATATATCTCCAACAACTTCCAGCTACACAACGGGATAGTTTCCTCAATTACATCACCAGTCTTACCATCAGAGTAACATTGCAACTACCTAAACCGACTCGCCCCACCAGTCAGACTACTCCAGATATAGTTATTGTTTCGAACAACATATCACAACGTAGCTCTGCTACCGTTCTTGATCTCATTGGTAGTAATCATGCTATAATCAAATTAGTTATTCAGACTCGTGGCAATACCACTTCTCAGACGCCTCCTTCCCGTATAACCTACCGCTATGATAAAACAGATTGGAATGCGTATAGATCATATCTTCAGGATCATCTTAATGATCTACCTCCACCAACCACCGAATACGAACTCTCTTAAGCTCTTGATTCTATTATCAATGTTATGTATACACCCTAAAATCCCTACAAATACATCCCTAAATCTACCATTTAAAATTTTCGATCCTCTCTATGTCCTCAATACTTACGATTGATAAAACGGTTGCGACAATTTTATAGAGATTATGCTGCACCAGGCAACCTTGAATCTCTTCAGCATCACAGGCAATTGCAACGAACATCACACAGCTACCTTAAAGCTTACAAGTTGCGATGTTGGATGAAAACTTGAAACAATCTCGGTTCTCTTTCACATCCTACTCAGCATTGGAAACGTTTCTGGCAACTTACAGGTCAAAATACTCACACAACTTATCCTCTCATCGACAATACTCAGCTTTATACTGATACAAACAAAGCCAATGAATTTGCTAGGTATTTCCAGGACATCTTTACACCTCTCGCAGCTGAATATCCACATCGTTCTCATCCAGTCGAGAAACTCAATTTGGATTCTCCTCATCTACAGGCTAATGTTCATCACACTCTACCCGAAAACAATTCTCTTACTGCGTTGATCTCGATTACTGTCAGTGGTAGTTCATAGACGTAACACAGCCCTTGGCATGGATTCTACTACACATCGACATATTAAAGAAGGCCCGTACGTAGTCTTATATCTGCTTTTTCTCATCTATACCTTTATCTTTCTCATTGGCTTTGTATCTGCTGACTGGAAAACTTCAAAAATCTTAATGCTCCTCAAAGCACACAAATCTGTTGCCTTTGTCAGCTCGTATCGTCCGATTCAACTAACCTCAACTTTTAGTAAAATATTTGAGCGCATCATTGTTAAACGTCTTCATTCGTACCTGGCACTACACAACGTCATTTCACTCGAACAAGCTGATCTCAGACCGTCTTTAAACATAAATGATTAGTTGCTCCGCAATTCAAGCTCCATTTATAATCATTTTAACACAGGTAATCCATCCTGTTTGGTTCTGTTTGACCTCGAAAAGGCATTCGATAAGGCCTGACATCCCGCTCCCATTTACAAACTCAAACAGCTCCGCTTGCCTATTGCTTACATCAGATTCAGTTTTAATTTTCTCACATGTCGACTGACAGACAACTCCAGTTTTTTACTTCCCATTTTTCTACATTCTGAAGTTCCCCAAGGATCGGCTTTTTGGCCGTTATTATATATTTTCTTTTTTTTCCGACTTTTCTGCTGTTCCAGCTGCAGTTAAACTCTTCCAGTATGCCGATGACACTGTTTTCTTTGCGGCAAGAAAAAAAAAACATCCATCAACTCAATCTGGCTCTACAGGATTTTATCGATGGCTTTGTTGACTGGTGCTCCCATAGGAGACTAAAAGTAAACGCTGCAAATACTCAAGCAATTGTTTTTCTTGCCCCGAAGCATCGTTCCCGTGTCCACAGAAACCCAAGACCTCTCCACCTCACAATGCAAGATGTATTGCTCACCACCTCACAGTGCAAGATGTATTGCTTAACCCCACTCGCAGTGTCAAATATCTTGGAGTCACTTTTGATCAGCATCTAACCTGGACAGCACATCTAAAAATATCTCTAAGAAGGCATACTCTCGCCTCAATCTCCTGCAATGCCTTGCTGGAACTACCTGGGGACTTAATAGCGCCGCCCCTAGGCGAGAAGATAACCTCCACTTGTTCAGAAACAGAACCTATGCGGTGAAGTATGTTTCGCATTTCATTTCATCTGTTTCTCATAATTTTACAGTTATGCATTTCCTTCACTGAAGCTCATGTGTTTCCCTCACCTCATGATCATGGTTAAAGGCCATAATGGCATCACAATTTGAACAATAAGTTTTATGCATCAATACATATCCCAACCACTACTTCCTCAACATCACAATAAATTAAACATCTCTTCCCATACAGAGGACGTAACCGTCTTCGGATAGTAACTACCGTCAGCTAGCTGGCAAAGGAATTTTGCTATTAAATTAACATACTAATAACATATTGGAATGGTAAATATTTTCCATTTTAACCATGTATTGGTATGGAAGTTTCAATCCTTAAGTACTAATACGATGTTGCCAAAATTGAGAGTGCATGAATAAAAGCGGCAGCGAAGAGCCCATGTGAAGGGTTAATGGCGGTTAGTGATGAGCAAAATGATTCATTTCCGAGAATCGATTCATTTACTCCGATTCACTAAAACGATTCGATAATTTAATTCGTTCATATGAATTGTTAGTCATCGCACTCCTTCGCCCAAGTAAATTGGTTGGGAATGATTAGCTCATTGAATCAGTTAAGTTTCTGCGCTTCTATTTTGCGCACATGAGTTATTCGATCATATGAATCGCTTGGGGTTACTGCATTTCTTTCGTGCGCAACTTAACAAATTCCTTGTAAGGAAATGCAATCTCGTGTATCTTCTTTGCCACATGGCATGGCAAGTGTTGCATTGGGGTGAGTGGAGTGCCCCGGGAACTCGTAAACATCAGTGCAATTAAAGTTTTAATAATATACTGTTGCTCTACTCCCATTGTTGTAATTTTTGCATCCTGTTTTCATATTAGGGCTTGAAGGCAAAAAGTAAAAAACCGTTGCAATTTTTACGTTTTTTTTCCTGCCAGCTTCAGTTTTCGAGGAAATACTTATTGAAATATACTCCATAAAGTTTTCACGGGATACGAGCAGTTATAATTTATTTTCAACTTCTGATTGCAGTACATATTAATAGGGGGGAAAATATAGAGCTCTAAGTGCAATGTATACGCTACATTCATGTTGTTGGTTTTAAATACAGAAAACATTATACAATGGGTCTGTAATGCTATATTCTATTCAATCCTAGGGGGTAACAGTTCTTCACTGATAGAGCTCTTGCCTCCCGTGCGTGGAGTCCCTGGTTTAATCCACTGCTAAGTTAGTTCGGGGTGTACGTCATGATGTGCGTGGGTTTTGTTGGGGGTAGTTCAGGTTTCCTCCCTCACTCTCATTCCCCATATTCTTCCATTGTCATTTACTTGCTTTAATCATTCGTTATTCTTAGCCTAATGGACATACACGTGGAACGTTAAACTGCAAGATTTATTTTTAATGCTATTTTATTCCAAAATATGTTCTATATTATTTGTGATTGGTAAAAAAAATAATTATCTTTTTGAATTCTTTTGAACTAGAGAAGAAAGGGAGTTGACACATAAACATATATTTAATATTATTGTGATCATTTTTAAATAAACACGAAATTAAATGAAAGCATAGTTTTACGTTCCGTGGTTATCATCGTGTAGACTAAAGGAAACGATGATGATGTGAATGAATGAAATGGTGAAATGAAGGAAGTGAGAAAAAACGAGAGAACTCAGAGAAAACGCACATATGTGGTGTTTGTCCACCATAAATACCATTTGGCTCAAATGGGTAAAAACCAGGGACCCCATCCACCAAAAGTGAACGCTTTACTACTGAGCCACCACTACCTCAATAAGCAAGAGATGAGAATATAATTGCGAAAATGCTGATAGCCCCAATTGATCCCAATCTGAGAAGTGCCCCAGGGGAAACTTGTTAGTTCCGCGGAATTGCCTCTCTAGTCAATCTTGAAATTATCACTGTTCGTCTATATTCCTAAGATAAAAGAATTAGTTAGTTAAATTTGAGTTGAGTTGATTTTGAGTTTAACGATCCATTCAGCAGCAAGGCTATATGAACTGGTTAACATGGAATCTCAACCACATGAGCTCCCGCCAGAAATCGATCCCGGGTCTCCCACATTCCCTTGTTTGGGAAGCTCAGAAAATCATTTCTAGTAAAGCTAAAAGTAGATACCAGTAAGCTTTGTTCCATGTGGACAAGTGTTTTTTACTGAAAGATGGAATACACTGTCTTCCCAAAAAGAATCTACGTTCGTCTTTCTATATATATCTTTGTAAAATCCATTACGTACATTACACGTATTTTACAGTGCAGTTTATGTGTGTAAATTGTGTATTTACATGAAATATAATATAGTACTTTTGGTTGATTTTAGAACATTTAAATTGACCTTTTTGGGTAGTTATGTTGAAAATGATGATAATAGTTTTGTCCAATGTACATACAGTATCTTAATAAAATGAAAAAATGTTCATCAAGAGTATTTTGATATTAACTACGAAATTTTATTACGTCTAACGGAGCAACACTGTCAGTACTTCACGACGAGAAGCAAGCGGCAGGAAAGCTTATTTTGAAAGTATTATGTTTCTAATAACGTGGCTTCCTTTCTTCACAGGAGCAACTCTACTACACAAGAAAAAAAAAGAAAGAAAAACGCACGCATCTACGAAAGCAGGAAGAAACAGCGCGCGCATGTTTTTTTCTCTTTTTATTCCCCCATGAACTGCAAGCGCATATCCAGAAGCAACCCTACCAATTCTCTCACACATGCTGGCAGTTTGTGATTCTCAATTCATTTCAATTACGGCAAGCAATTCAGTGAAAAGTACAAATGATTCATTAGAAGAATCGATTCATTTGAGGAAAGAATCATAATTCATTTGATTCACGCCATGATTGGTTCATAATGATTGAACCGTTCATGATGGACAGAACACTAATGGCTGTATTGGCGGTTTCGAAGCCAATAGCGGTGTTGTGGTTTAATGGCGGCACTAACGCTTCAGAGGAGGAGAAACGGCGTTGGGAGACCAACCCGCGAGCGACATTTTGGCGGCAGCAGACACGTTTCGCTAAGCGGGTCGCTGTCGATACTGGCCTGAGGCCCACAGTTTCGCCGCTGGCGGGCCGAGAGCGGGCCGCCAGTGCATTGTCAATGGGGATCTCTTTAGCCTCGATTTGGCCCTGTTAGACTCTTTCCTAGCTCCATAGAGAAGTCAGCCATCAAAGGTCACTGACATGGAACCTTAGAAGAACCTAGAGCGGCTTGAGAAATGACTTCCAGGGAGCCTTTCAAGCGTTGAAAGCTACTTGGTCGAAGTGTGTATATGCCCAATTTTCCAATTTTAAAACATTTATTGATTTGTAGTTCCTTAATACATTTTCCACCGAATTTCGTCTCATTATCTTTTATACATAGCCTATCTATCTACCTTTCGATATATATGTAACGGGATATCAATAACGGAACACAATATTACTAATATTGTTGGGATCTGGAATGGGACAAGAAGCATTCAGAAGAAGAACTTTAACAGTATCTTTTCATAGACACAGCATGATATACAGGTAGGATCAAAAATCTGTCATAGTAGCCTCAGAACATATGTACTACTGGTCATAGACGTCAATGGTCAATATTATCACAGAAATGTGATGTATGTATATAATACTGGATAGTAAAGATGTTCCTATATCATAACGACGTACAAATATATTTGATTTCATTATTCCGTTTCTACGGTATTTGTCTTACTATTGTTAGTGTGTTGGATTGATTAATTGATTAAATAATGTAACTTAATGTCCCTTTCCATCTAAAGGTTTTAAAAGAAGTAACTTAGTTTGCAGTGAAATCCAAAACAATAATCTAGTTTTAATCCGACGCAAGAACCAAGACCGGGAAACGAAATCATACACACAAATATCTGCGTTATTCATATTATACAATTGTTTCATTCATTTACACAAAAGTTATGATTTTACCATTTGAAGATGTAGCCCGATAATAGGAAACAAATAAAACACTCCGTGTGTTTGAAAAGAACTTACTTCTTGATTTCGCTACCTATCGAAGGAAACAAATGAAACACCCAAACTACTTGATATTTTGTTTTTGGATATAACGTTATAAAATTGTAATTCGTATAAAATAATTTTTATTCCTACTAAAAGTCTAAGGAAATGAATTTGAAGACCTGAATTGCAAAACATCCCAAGTTGAGTCTTTTTCTTCGTATTTTGAGGTTTTTGCTTTTTATGTTAACATCTACGTTTTAAGGGCCATTCACTTGCATAATAGGTTAGTCCAAATCTAAACCTTTTTAAAAAAACAATACAAGATAATCTCAGCTAAACAGAATAGCATGCCAAGTATAATCTTCTTGTCTTTCTTCTAAAAACGAAAAAAGATACTCTAGTGGACTGGAGATGTTCTGCAATTCAGGTCTTCAATTGTACCGTGTTATGCAAAAATGAACTAAGCGCCAAACTTTGAAAATCCACGTAAATGCGACGATTGGTTCCTGATAAGCATTAGAACGTTTTGCACAATCGAAAAGAGAGGAAAACCAACACCTTTCCAAAAAAAGAAACATAATTTCACTTTTGATTACGGGTACATTAATGCTGGACATCAACCTGTAAACGTAAATTTCTTAAAAGTATGAAAGTGGCGCTTAGTTCGTTTTCGCAGGAGACGGTACAATTGTAAAAATTAAATATTCAGAAGAATATTTCTTCTCTATAGCATAAAGTAATTGCCAGCATACGAAACCTTCTAAAATATTTGGAAACATGAACATCACTTTGACAACCTCTTCACTCGAGCTGCATGATTTCTTCGTATGTTATGTGAAACCTGGTTTTATTGTTTATATAAAAGTTTTTTTCTGCTTTATGCTAGCTTTTGTTTCCAGTCTGATACGAATAAGTTTGCGGCGAACAGTTGCAATTTTAGAACGTATTTCATGTAGGTCACAGTTTAGTTTACGTTTTAATACGTAACTTACCAAAATTGGTTATAATGGTTACTTGATTGTCGTTGAAGTAATCATATTAAGTTGTCTTCATATTAAGTTGACTAGAAATGCAAACCTGTTGAACACAGGGTATACCTTTCTAGAAATTGTGTACGTGTTTGATTTTCAGTTGGAATATATGAAGAGAATAACTCAAGATTTGTGTGGTCAAAGAAGAATAAAGTTCACAGGAAAGAAGTACCGTTGCCACTGTACTATGTTAAAATATGTTCTCAGCCTTCGCCTATAAAGAGAACAGTCGGAAACGGTAAGCAACTCACCAAAAGATTAGTTGATGCTCTTATATCAATTTACACTTAGTTCTGATTTATGTCATATATATTTGTACTATATATGGAAAATCACATTAAACACGAGTTACATGATGTACTTACTTTCTAACTATAATCGAAACTTTATCTTCTCTGTCTTCTTATATATATACAGACAGGCAGACGAAGAGGAATAGATAGTTCACCTAAAAACAAAGAGAAAGTTATATAAAACAATGATATTCAGTGTTATAGCCGAGTTACAAGGTGACTTAAATATCAGTAAATAACATGTGATGCTAAATTTAGTACAAACGAGAAGCAGTTTCAAACATATTTGTGGAACTAATACCTGAATGATATGTGATGGCAGAAGCAGTATACCAGTGACACGGCTAAAGAATTACAGTATTTATAAAAGTAGGTCAGGAAGGGAGAGTCTATGTGAATTGACATGAACAGGCTGACATACAAAAGTAGAGAAAAATCGATAAACCTCAAGTCATTTATGTCAAACACACAGCAACCGGTCACAATCAATTTCATTATTATGAAACGCAAATAGGATTTTTACATACTTGCTCCCTCATCCAGTAGAATTAGGTTTACTGAAGTAGATTAGAGGCGCAAGCAGGGATTCACACTCTGCTATCAAATGACAGTCTTGGCTCCATGTAAGTTTCACCGATGCCATTGGATGAAAGTATGCCGATTATACACCAACGACACCATCTAAATTCTCAACCACCAGTATATGAGAATAATACAGATATAACCAAAATAAGATGCCCATGGCTCCTAGGAGCCAAATAAGATACAACAGCAGATCTTAGAAACGGTATTCACGGGTGCCCATCCAAGCACATGAATCAGACATGATATAATCAGTATCTTGTGCATAAATATATTCTAATAAAGTACATGAATAGTCTTAACAACATTGAACTATTATATTAAATAGCTAATACCATACATATAATAACTTTAACTTAGAACACTGTAATTGTATTGTTTTCTTCTTCAAAAAATAGATAAAAGATGTTGTTGTATGCAGTTAATATCTGAAGCAACGAAACACATGGTTTCGTAATATTTTTGACGCATTTTACAGAGACAAATAATTAGATCGAGAAAGATATAACGAAAGATAGACATTTGCAATTTATATAATATGTGAATGATTTAAAAGCCTTTTAAATACTAGAATCTATTTAATATAAGTCATTATTGCACAGAACATTGATAAATATATACAGAGTTGGCTCGTTTCGTAAAGTGAATGATCTATTTCAATCATAGAACGAATTGTACATCTTATATTTTTTTCAACATATATCTATTGAGCTTTCGAAATATGTGGCATTACTAGAAATATAGTAACGAGTTTTGTTTTGACTCCATAGCTATTTACTCCACTAATTACAAGTTAATATATATGTTACACTTTCAATATACTGTTTATTAACTTCTTTTGAGGATTTAAACATATACTTTTATCCCCTTTAGGAAAAACTCAAATAGGTCTTAGAGTATTTGTAGCACTGGAACGCCAGATTAAGAGTCATGTGATCCAGATGTATCTACCAAGTACCATCTTCGTCATCCTATCTTGGGGAAGTTTTGCTGTTCCTCCTGAAATGGTACCAGGTAGAATGGCTCTATTGGTTACCAATCTTTTATCTCTCATCACTATGGTTGTAGCGAACAGGTAAATGGGTACATAATTACCAATACTTAATATTTGAAACTGCTGGATTTTTCATAATGACATTATTTTGTCTTTAGAAAAACCTGTATTGTTTAGAGCTTAAATATAAACCTTTGCTCTTTTGAGTGTGATCGTAGACATCACGTAACGTGTTGGAAGGAAATACAATCTTCATAGTATTAATTTCAAAAACATGGAGTTTATTTCTCATCCCACTATTTACCTGTTTTAAAAATGTGAACATTATTTTATATGTACGACTCCTTCAATATGGGATATTCCTGAGATCTGTACACAGCTTTGGGAACTAAACACGGTCTCCTGGTCACATCTGACCCGATGGGAGAATAACATGTATTTATTATTATTATTATTATTATTTTTTTTAGAATTTTCTAAAAACAATTCCCAAAGATGTAGAATTATTCGCGTGGGACACATGTATCCCGTTTATAGTCAGTACTGGTGTGTTTCATAATAGTATTTGGGTGAGGTATATCACGTGACCTGATCATGTGTTAAGACGTCATAGGGGTCAATGCCCTCTTGAAGTTCGCAATTCTTTGAGTTACCCACCTCCTAAAATTTGGGAGGCTACATATGACCACTCGTTTAAACTTTCGAGAATATCCAAATTTAAAATTTGATACGGTAGAATAGGACCAAAATTGTAAATTTTGGATGTTTATGACGTATTATATGCTCTTTCATGAGGCTCTTTGCCTCATATGTTTATATAGGTAATTATTGAGCTCCATTCCCTTTCATAGGACATGGTTGCATTGATGCTCCCGCTTTAATTTTATCGTTTACTCTTCTTGCTGAGACAAAGACGTGGGAATAGGGAATTTGGTATAATTCCTTATCAGTCTAGGTAAAATGGGAAGTAATACTTTAGTAATTACGGATACTTTATGCCTTACAAATAATTATCCAAACATGCTTACATTATAAATTTTAACTGTTTTATTCAGGAAACTTCACTGAAGGTCTAATCCTAGTCATGATAATGAACAAGATACATATATACATACAATTGTTCATTATATATATATATATATATATATATATATATATATATATGTAATAAATTCTGTTGTCTTTATTATTCAATATATCAATAAACAAACAGGCAAGATAAACTTTGCTTTTTATACATATACGAGGAGCTCGGGAGAACAAAATGGTAAACGCTGATTGCAGTGAAATTAAGTTTATAGGTGTAATAGTTGTGATCGAACCACAGATGAGAATGTAGGTACTTTAATTTCGGAAATGTACCTGCACACAGCAGAGAAAGCTTGTCTTGTATGTTCCATTGCACCGGTTGAATGGTATTGGTCATCCTTTTTCTTTCAGTTTACTCGAAAGTTAGAAAATGCGACATATCTTTATGTTCACCCGAGTCGTTTATGTATATCATTATACTCAAATATACAGGGAATCTCAAAAGTCCCTTACCACCCCTATTAAAATCCAAATGGATGTACTTAAGCGAATTTGATGTGGTAGGTGAACTTGAGGGTTAGGGGGAAACTTTCTGGCTTAGGTTACGCGGACGGCCGCCATCTTTAATTTAACATTTTTATTACAAAAGCTACGTGGGTCATGTGATACATGTCCATAGGCTAGAATTTCACCAGAAAACCAAATCTGAAGTCAAAATGCAGTTATCTTTATGTGGTAAGCAGTTATCCACAATTGAAGTTGTGAATTTGACTGCGTTTCTTTTGTGTTGCAGGGTGTAAATTATGCCGTTAACGAGGCACGAACACATCCAGATCATCAAAATATGGGGCGGGAGGAGTGCCCGCGCAGTGGCCGTCGATTTCAATGCACGTCATCCACAACGAGAACCTGTATCACATGTTGCAGGAGCACGGTTATTGACCAAATTCGAGGAAACGGGAACAGTTGTGGATAGACCCCGTAGTGGACGGCCAAGGACGAAGAAATAACTACTGCCGTGTTGCCCTCCTTCTCGAATACGCCGCAGGGAAGCACAGGTCGTTTAGCAATGCAATGTGTCGTGAGTCACAGTTCAGTGCACAGGGTGCTCCAAAGGTATAAGTGGCATCCATATAAGATGAAATTGCAGCTACATTTGTCGGAGAACTATCCCGATCGTCGCGTCCGGTTTTGCGAGTGGGCTATTGAGCAATTGAGGGTAAATCCGCAGTTCGCTATGCAGATACTTTTTTCAGATGAAGCTCATTTCTACGTAAGTGGTGAGGTCAATAGGCAAAACATACGCTATTGGTCCCGTGACAACCCACCTTGGACAGAACCCTCGAAAATGACCGGTGCAGGGAAAACTATGGTATGGGCAGGCATATGGGGAACAAAGATCGTCGTTCCGTTTTTCACTCCAGGAACGTTAAATGCAGACCGATACCTCGCGTTGTTGCAGGGAAACATAATGCCGGTTCTGACGTCCGAAGATGACACCTTCTCCAGGTACTTCCAACAAGATGGTGCACCTTCATATTATAACATCCAGGTGCGTCAGTTCCTGGATGAACAATTTCCTGGGACGTGGATTGGTCGACGTGGATCAGTGGAATGGCCTGCCCGATCACCAGACTTAACCCCTCTTGACTTCTGCCTGTGGGGACATGTGAAGGCTATGGTGTATGCTGTGAAAATTCGTGATGTTCGCCATCTGGAACAACGTATCATAGCTGCCTGTGAACAAATATCCCCAGAATCCTTAATACGTGTCCGTAGCAATTGGGAGAAGCGTCTGTACACGTGCATTGCCCAGCACGGACAACACGTTGAGCACGTTATGTAATACGAAAGTCACACCTGCAATTGTGGATAACTGTTTACCACATAAAGTTAAATTCATTTTGACTTCAGATTCGGTTTTCTGGTGAAATTCTAGGCTATGGTCATGTATCGCATGACCCACGTAGCGTTTGGAATAAAAAAAGTTAAATTAAAGGTGGCGGTCGTCCGCGTACTCTACGCCAGAAAGTGCCCCCCTAACCCTCAAGTTCACTTACCACATCAAATTCGCTGAAAGTACATCCATTTGGATTTTAATAGGGGTGATACAGGACTTTTGAGACACCCTGTAGAACTAACTACATTCATATTTATTGTATGGATGTAATTAGTACAAAATTTGCAGATTTAGTTATATTAGGCGTACTATTAGATTAATGGGTTTACTTGTCTGCATATGTTCTGAACAGTTAGTTAAAATGTGTGTACGCGACGTTATGATCTATTAGTTGATATTACACTTCTTTATTTGTATTTTCAGGGCATCTTCTCCACCATCACTTGGAATAACCTGCGCAGAGGCATGGCTAATAATGTGTATTATGTTCCTTTTCTTCGCTCTCCTGGAGTACATTTACATACTTATTTTATCGAGGAGGTTAACTCTAAACAAGGCCATGTATAAGGTCGAGCCCTTTGGGTTGTTAGCCAGAAGAAATATGTTTCCTTTGCACACACAACCGATGGTAAATTTTATTTTTGTTTCCTCTGAGTGTGATAGAACTAAAGCTCACACAGTGATTTAGTTCTTAAAAGTATTTATTTGTTCCTAAATGGATAGCTTTGTGCACAAACAGGACGAAACACATAATGGCTTTTATCTTTAACAATAAGAATAATATTCTAATATAAATCAAATAAAGAGTTTGATTGTCTGTGCGTCTATGTGCCTGTGGTTCTGTCTGTCTGTGTGTGTGCGGCCTGGGAACCAGACGAGCAGATCGAGAGTTACCAAATGTGGGTCACAAGTACTTTAGTTCAGGCCGCAGACGAAGTGCTTTTTCTAAAATTTTGAACAGGGGAGGTCTCACGGCGGCGTTTACCAGTACATGTAAAAGTAGTACAAAAATTGACAGATATTAGTGGCGAATTGATACTTTTCGCGTTCGTTTAGATCAATGGTGAAATTCCGATCGCATTAATTCCAAATTCACTCTATTTGGCTGCAGGCAGGAATCACCGGGTAGGGGATACTGAGACATGTAGAAAGAATGGAAAATGATCGATATTAGTGTTATGTCTATAGTTTTCATGGGAAATATGCTCACCGGGGAACACCATCCCGGTGTTCCTCAATCAAAATTAAATACAAAAATCGGCTGTCCTGAACGACGCATTTTGATTGTCTTCCCTTATTCCAATCTGATGAAGATGTTACCGTTAAGTGTAAGCGATGTTTCACTTTTACCTATTATTGTTCTTACTTTCGGTGTAATCTTGCAAAACGATACAAATTGCTTGAATTAAAAGATAGGGAGCAACGGTCTAAACAGACAGAAATAATAGCTAGCAACTTGTAATAAGTCACACATAAATCAGTCGAACATAAGTCAATTAGTGAGACGCAGTTCTTGTTCATTATAAAGCCGAAACGTAACTCATTCATTATAAGAAGTGTCAATAAAAAGTCTTACCTCATAAGAAATCCTTGAGTTCTGAAATTTTTCGCTATTACAGGTTGGTAGTTCAATAATAATTAGTGGTGGTAGGTCATTTTTTTTTCGTTTCGTCTCGCATGTTGTGTTATTTCGTATCGATTCTCTAAAATCTTTTCTGGTCACGTCTCAAAACGTTTTCTCGCCTCCTTCTATAAATTCATGCTATAATTTGTTCTAAATTTAACGTAGAAATAATCGGTATGCTTCCACATCACGAGAGCTTTACCTGATCTATATAGTCACGCTACCTTATGTATGAAATTGTGTTTCTTAAAAAGAAATCCTTGGACTAGCGTTGTCCCACAGTATTTTTCGGATGGGTGATGCCGAACATTTTTACTGAATTTACTTAACTCTGAATGATAATTAGAATAATTAAGATGCATTTAATTGAAACTCACAATAAGTGTGATTAAGGAAAAATTGGTTTACGAGCTTTTAAACCCAGATTTGGTTGAAGCAAGGAAATGTGTTAGAACCTTTATTTTCCATTTTGTTTTACAATAAACCATAAGGAAAATAGAAAAAGCAAGCAGAGAAATGACACATTATGATATTGCAACCTACTAGTCCCGTCATTTTAGGTGAAAACATTAAACTAATTGCAAAAGAAATAAAGTAAGGTTTCTTAGATTTGGAATAATATCTGCAACAACATATCAAAAGTCTACTGAAATCCAAGCATGGGAAAACAGCCATATTGGCCGCCATATTGAATTTCCTCTCAAAATCTAGAAATTTCCAATTTTGTTCCAATTTACGTGAAATATACATCAAATGGATAGTTTTTTAAACCAGGAATCATCCGATCGTGTTTCTATTCATTTTCCATTTATTACAAAATGATAAAAATAAGCCCATAGGTAGTAAAGTAATGATATTGATATGTTCAAAGCAGCATCTACTAACATGTGTCCTCTTCTTGTTCTTGATACAGCCTTCCCACTAAGCATACGAATTACTACGTTACTACCATATATCTGCTCCAAAATTTCTTTTAACCCAGAGTTAATCATTAGGTGACCTATATATCTCAGAAAGCTCATTTCCGTATGTAAACCTCCAAGTAGAAGGATTACTTCTTTCGACTTACTTCCTTCAGCTTCATTTTTAATAGTGCTTAAAGCCTTCCACCAGAACGGTTGATCGAATGTTCTTATTTGTTTGGTCATTCAGAAAGAGAAGAGTAGAGTATATATACGACATATTTGATGGTTCTAGATCAATAGAAGACAAGAATACAATAAATCACTTTCCCTGGGTGCTGGTGACCTTTATGAATCATGTGCGTAAATTCAGACCAGCCTGGTCTTGGATATGCTGCAAATGGTGATAGTTTCCAAAGGATATCAGTCTGTACTTTCATAGGGTCTTCTAAAGACTCTTTGAACTTGAGATCTGCAAGTTATTTGGGTGTCTGGTACTGTATAAGTTTTATTCTTCCTGTAGTACAAAGATCGTGTGTTGTGATTACCTTCTTGGGAACTGCTCTACTTACTATCTCTCCAGGAGTTACTACTGCTATGGAGCCCATACCAAGGAAGGTGCAATAACCATTTAGTGTGTTAATGTTGTCTACAACATACTGAACAAACTAATGCGAATCAATTAATGTATCAAGGTTTGACGTTGTTGCTGCACTTCTCTCATATTTCTGTACTTCGCTATAGGAAGAGCAGAAACCATGCTAGTGTAAAGAATCTATCAAAAACCTTGAACCAAAATGATGGTGTATTTGGACTGCCAGTCCCAATTGGAGAGGCGCTACAAAGAATCTTGGTTTTATTGCTCGTATTATTGCTTAACCTATAGAAGCCGACTTTTTAAATCCTCTTTTCCTCCAATTACTGTTTTCATAAACACTTGAAGACTGTCAGGCAACAGATTCATTGCTTTGTCTACAGAAGCCATATCTTCAGTCAGTGGATAATAATCATTAGATGTTTCTAATTAATTTTGGAGCTGTTTCAATTATCCTATGATTTTCTTCCTCTTTATTCTCACCTTTTGGAGTATTGTAGTATTGCTGAAGAATTGAAGAAGCACTTGCTCGAAGTGTTACAAGATTTACTCGTCCTTTCATATTTGTAAATATTACATCATCCCCAAATAATTCTTTAACTTTGTGTTTCATTTACTGTTCAGAATATGCGTGATATTCGGAACAAGAAGACTCCAGATTTGCTTCCGATTTTTTTCACTAAGTCGCATATGGTCTTTTGGTCTTTACCATTATCTTTGAGGTCTTGCATGGCAGCAAGAAAACTTTTCGTTCTTTCATCCTCCTGGAGTCGACCTTTCAGTTGCAGCTTATCATTTGTTGCTTCACTCTTTGACACATAACTCGTTGAAATTGCTTTTAGATTACTGAAGCTTACGTTACATTGAAAACTGCATCTACGGCTGGAAGATGCTTAACAAACCGAAGTCTTGCAGACACTTGTTTACTCCATTTATCGTCCCTACTGGTGCATACATTCATTACGGTAGCATGCAATGCATAAGTTCGAACTGGAAAAACATCATATCCTCTCTTCCTACCATTGAATTTGGCTTCCTGCCCACGAAACAGACAATGCTTATTGAATTGAAACTTACCCACTTGTGATCCATGCACAGGTTCATTACTAGTACTAACAACTGGTTTTCTCCTTTTCAAAGCCTTAATGTTCTTTGGATTACACCATGTTTTCCTACTTTTCACATGAACGGGTTGTCCTTCTTGAGTTCGTACAGGTATATCATTTCCTCTTGATTCGCTTGCTTTGTTTATTCCTTCACTTCCTTTGCTTCGTAATGTCTCAGTTTGTTCATCTGATAAGTTCTTGTCACAAACGACACATTTCACATCTACATTTTTATCCATGATAATTACATCAGCTTATAAAAAACAACAGGTGAAAAAATCGTTAACAATATTAATGAAAAGAAACTGCATGGGATTATGATGAAGGAAAAGAGTTCAACAAGTATATCAAAAGCCTTTCTCAAGTTATTATCGGTAAAGTTTTTGTGGTTTAAAATAACACACTGTTTTTGAGTTCGTATATCACTTCCTCTTCATTCACTTGTTTGTTGATTCACTCACTTTCTTTGCTCGACACGTCACTATTGGCTCCTCAAATAACTTTTTGTCACAAAGGCACATTTCACAATTACATTCTCATCCACGATAAATAAACAGCTTAAAATAATCAACATCTGAAGCAAAACGAAAACGAATAAATTTTAACAGCGGTAAGAAATAGAAAGAAACTGCATGGTATTATAATCAAGAAAAATACCTCAACAAACATATCAAATGCCTTTTTCAAGCTTGTTACTGGTTAAAATGTTTGTAAATGGCTTGAAATAACGTTCATATTTCCAAAAACTTACTTTTCGATACAGATTTCAAGTTCATTGGAGGATTAATTGCATTTTATAGATTTTAAGAGTAAATCCAAGATGGCGGCCAATATGGCTGCTTTCCCATGCTCGGATATCTGTAGACTTTTGATATGTTGTTGGGGATATTATTCCAAGTCTCAAAAACCTTTATTTATTTTACAATTAGTTTGATGTTAAGCCCTTTTTTCACTTAAATTGACTGGACTATACACTATGGCATCAATATGATAGGAAAACTTTCGAGCCAAATTGAAAGACATGCAGAGTTTTTTTTAACACGCACAGGGGAATGAATTTAAAAGTAAGTGCAATGAAAATACGGGGAAATTCATCGATACCTTAATGCTGGATGCGTAAAGATATCAACTAGCACTTCCGACAAATAGCACATTTTTAATTAACAGAGATCTACATTAATAGCCCAATCCTAAGAAAATAAAAACTAACTGATCACAGGATTTTTTGTTTTTTTTTTGGAAACTTTATTCTTCCTGAATTTCGTCAAAGAATTGGAAAAGTGAGATATATGAAACGATAATTGTGCTTCTTGTGCAGTATGATTGCTATACTTGGCTGCTTAAGTTGAGGGAAGAACACAGACTGAAAGTATTTGGAAGTAGAGTACAGAGACAAATATTTGGATCCAAGAGAGACGGATATGAAGAGTGACGGAAACTTTATAACTAACAACTTCAATTTACCTAGAATACTTGAGATCAAAATTTAGAACTTCAGTTGGGGAGGGTTTCAGAATGAAAGAAAGTCCCTTTCAATGTTTCAACTGGAAATCTAATAGAATAAAGACCTTAACCTATGTAGAGATTTTAGGATAATAGTTAGAAGAATATCGCAGTTAAACAAATACAAATCAGACACTAGGTCCACTTCACTAAAGACAAATTTCAATGGAGAGCTTTTATGAATGAACCGATTAATCTTCGAATTTCATCAGCTACAGGGTTACATAGTTAATTCTTACTTGAACACGAATATATTATTAGCGAAGTTGATTGCGCAAGAAGTTTCCTACGTGTGCTTCAAGTGTCAAGTCGGCTGATGAAAGAATATTATGAGGTAATGATGTATTCTGTGTTATTTTATTGTCAGCAGAAACGCCATTGTTAAACTTAACATTATTTTAATAAACTATTTTATTTACGTTTAAGACTAAATTTATGTAGATGCGGATTGTCCGAAATTAAGATCGAATTTCCTTTTCAAATTAATTCAATTGCATAAAGAAAATTCACATATGTAAGTAAAGCTTGATTTCTGATGAAGATGACGTCACGAATTGTTTTTAATGTTGAATACAAATGTAAAGCAAAGTAGTATATGTATTTTCGTTTGGTATTAACTAAGAGCGTATTTGAGTTTTATTAGTGTGCAGTGTAGCGTTTCTTTATAAATATGTGAGCGTTACTGACATGGAAGCAAATATATAGTATATCGAAGTGTAGTTGCTAAGCAAATTAATTCATACTTAACTCTTTTAGGGTTTCCACTTTTCGAGGTGTATTCTAGACTTTCACTCATACAGCTACTTCTTTACTTTTTATAGTAGGATCGTGGTTCATACCTCGGTTTTCAGAATAGAGCATGGTTTTCATTGGTGTCATTAGGTTGTCCGTATTATACACTAAAAATAGGAAAATCGGAAAAGCCGGCAGATTTTTAGAAAATAAAAGCTTTTTAAAAAAATTTGCGCCCCTCTGGCCTAATACTGGGCTCATGATAGGGATCTGAGTGCTTTAAAAAAATTACCCTGCTTTCTATGTAATGCGTGTGAAAAATTAATATCTTGTATCTTGAAAACTGAGGTCGAGAGAAAGCTTTGAATGTCTGAAGGTGACCCATTCTTTTCATGTATACATATACATATATTTATAAAAATACACAATGAGAAATATACTGAAATATGAAAATATGAAAAATATACTGTGTTATTACTGTTCAATCCAAGATCATGGTTCAATCGCCATTTTCTTTAGTATAACGGTCCCTTTCCAACGGTACCACTCTCACGTCCGTATCGTACATCTGAACTGGAAAATTCGTGGAAAAACTAGGAAATTTGTATTTGAAAATTTCGCCAAAGCAATTTGAACCTCTAGTCTTGGCCTGGGCTGATGTACGGATTTGGTTTGTTTTTGTAAAAATACGTTGTGGTGTGCACGCCTCTCCGACCCATTTTGCGCCACCAATTTGATCAACCGGTTCTAAAACGCATCTGAGGTATTCTTTGGTCCATCCTTGACTTGACCAAAAAAAAAAAACGGCTAAATACCTTGTCATAGAACCTAAATTAGCGGTCAAAGACGACACTACGCCATGATAACGAAAGTTACCAAAAATCCTAAAAGGGCTAAAGGTTTAACAAGAGTTTTCCAAACAGCTGTTTTACTTTCACAAATCACAAATCTAAATAGAACTCATTGGTGAGGTATTGAATATTTTCCGGTGTTCGCAATATATTTAATTGAGAAAGTATTTACATTTCCGGTGTTCGCAATAGATCTCTTTGATAAAGTATTTAAATTTCCGGTGTTTGCAGTAGAACTCATTGGTAAAGTATTTAAAGTCGACTAAGAATTAGAGGATTATTTCATCCAGTATTACAATTTTATGAATTTTATCAAATATATTGTTTCTTCTTATGAAATTAAAAAGATGCTGTATCTTATATTTGAAATCGGTCATGAACTTAATTTTACTCATGTAAAAATGATTTACTTTTCCGATTTATCATAGCATTATTAATAGTGCATAAAATTTGTCTTTGAAACAGATAAAACATGCTGCCAAATATTCTCTTTTGATCGTCATTTGATTCTCTCTCCCCCAGAAAAAAGTTAGTCACATGTATTAAATATCGTACACAAACGACTACACTTATCCAAGTTTGACAAAATATATCATGAGGTAAGATATGTTTATAATAGTACACAATATGAAAACTTGTGATATGCAAAGTAAGTCTTCAAGTGTAATGGAGGACCGCAACTGTGTTTTGGATTGTGCCAAATTTTGACTTCGTCAGGAACCAAAATAGTGAACGAAACCCGTTATTGAACGGACATTTGGGTATATGAAAGTACACTATGAGATATAATTTAGATGAAGTGTGTGTACTTATAGTAAAATGTCAGCTATAATTTCCATGAGGGATTTGCTGAAAAGATCAATTAGAACATTTGCGCAATAGTTTCCGAACATAATAGATTAAGAGCATTAGAACATTTCCGAACATTAATAGTTTCAGAGTTCTCAACATTATCCACTTTTAGTTGGGTTTCTGTAAACTATGCACAGTGATTTCTTTACTGCTATTAGGAATTAGTTTTCAATAAACCTAATGCTTACTTATTATTTGTATAGGGTCAGTATAGGAAAGTTAATACAAATTGTTGTATGTGTTTTTTCCAGGCCATCAGGAAAGTGAGTCGAGGTGCATTTCTGAAAAGAATAGCATATCTAGTCAAATACTGTCTCACAGTGCACGAGAAGAACTCTTGGGGAGTTCAAGATAGGATGTCCATAGTATTCTTCCCCATCATGTTCTTAATTTGTTCGTGCATATATGTTATTCGTATTGTGAATGAGTACAACATACAGCGAGATTCAACATTCAAGCCTTTCCATGAATGTTGGGAAGAACAAGGTCTTCAGAAGGGGATGTAGATTTGGTTCTATTGGCAACTGCTACCAATTTCATTAATCGTGTGATAAAACAATAAGCAGTTTTATTATAGAGATGTGATCAGAAATTCCAAATTGAATGCCAAACTCTGTTACATGATTTTTGCCTTGGTACTTTTACACTAATATTTATAGCAAGTGAAGTTCAGTTTTACACGTTTGTCATCAATTTCATGGCGTGACTAACGGGTGTCTTACTTTCTGGTGGAACAAGGGTCTATGTGCTAACCAAGTTATTTCTTACTCGCTATCATGCCTAATATGCAGGGTAATATCAGGCCAATTTACCTGGCTGCACTATAAGTATGATAGAATGTTTCATATGTAACAGTTATGTAGTTGTATCGATTATGTCTCCTCTTTACACATTACCTTCCGCCATAAGCTAATATTGCCAAAGAGTGCATTTACTTGTTGCAAGATATATCATACTTTAGCAAATAATTATATTGTACTTAACAATACGCAGCACGTGAGTTTTGAACAGTATGCAAGTGTTTACCATATATGACAGAAATTACAAATATATTATTTAAATCCGATTTAATTTTCTTAATCTGTTATCTTGTTATTCAGTTTAATCTTCGTTTTGAAAAACTCATTTTTAAATATACTAATCTATTATAATGACCTTCTTACAGCGTTTGTGCCCTGGCTGTTAGAGTAAAGCAATGTTTTAGAGCTTGTTATATTTGTTGAGACATGGTGCCTATATTTTTAAATAGTTTTATACAAGCAGTGTTATTATGAAGCAGTTTGTATGAATAAATAGTATTTTCTTCCCTAGGCTTCGTGTGTCAAGTTTAATTAAACTTTATATTTTTTAAAAAATGTTTCCTTCTATGTTAAGTACCTTATCTGAACCTTTTTAAAAATACGTCTGTCACACTCATTTTTGGATGTGCATTCCGTTTAAGTCTGGACATTAAAGCTGGTAAAAGTATAATATTCATTTAGTGTTTGCATTGACTAGTATTATTAATTTCTTTGGAGATTCTGATAGTGAATTTACGATACCCATATTCTTGATCAGTTATACATTTTGCATGCAAATTAAATGTAAAAAATATGACATTACATTTTTCAATATTTTTAACAAAGATGCTTCTCCTAGTCCATTAGAATACTGTATTTAAATAATCTTGAACCAATTTGAAGTTATTAAATGTCTTATGTCATAGGTACAGTTTGAGGTTATTTTCGAATAATCACGTGTGAATTTATATGTAATATGGTACATAAGGTGAAAAAAACATCGGCCCGAAATTGAATCATTATGGTAATTGTGATAGGTTCTTATATGCAATACATTCGAATCCTTATGCACGATAATTTGTTTTTTTCTGTTTTTAAATGATGATTAAATATATTAATTAGTTGAGAAGAAAAGCTGAGTTAATTTACTTTGTAAGCGTACCTATTATGTTCATTGTGTCAATGGATTTGGCAATTTTTACGTGGATAATATCTACTTGCTTGGTTTCCTGTTCTATTAGTACCTATTATGTTCATTGTGTCAATGGATTTGGCAATTTTTACGTGGATAATATCTACTTGCTTGGTTTCCTGTTCTATTAGTTTACTTCAAAACAAATTATTATCGACTAAGTGCTCTCCACAATTTAGCACCTTCAGTACACAGATTTAGTGTCGCGGTTGCATAGACATTTCACCACACGACTCCCTTCTGCGGGTCTATCGTACTACCTAAAACTCTACTAACAACATTTTAGTGTTGTAATGTGCTGTAATACATGAACTGTGTTATCACCTTATACATTTTATGTGCTGCAACCTGCAGATGTTTTCATTCGTTTTACAACCATGTTGGATATATGAGCATGGCAAAAAGTGCTTTCAAAAGTGATGCATATTGTTACGGTATTTTGAAAGAGTATATAGCATGTGCAAACAAACAGAAAGTTTAATGTAGTTAATGTGTGGAATACTATGAATTAATGAACTGTGATTATAGTAAAGCCATAGATTAAGAATAAATAGATCGAATAACGTAACAGTGTTTTATGCTTTAGAAGTTTACCGAACGAAGCTAGTAATAGTCGCACTTTTTGGTTTCTTAGATTCTAATATTGGTGCAGTCATTTTCATATAAATCTATGTTTCAAGTATGTTATCGATCCTTTGAATATAGAAATAGACCGTCTACAACCCTAAGTGGAGAGCTTATATGCATAATGGAAAAATCCCTGAAAACAGAAAAATATACGCATTGTTTAAAATTATGGGCACAGAGGCGTATGAGCATCTTCGCAATATCTGTTGGATAGCTCCAAATTCAGGGAAAGTTTATACAATTTGTGTTTGGATATGTGAGATCAGCTTGTGTTTGGAGTGACAGATGAAGCGATAGGTCACAAACGTTTAAAGACAGGAAATGTGACTTCTTAAAAGCTACAAAAAATGCTTTTAGAATGGAGAACAGAAAACAGCAATTTATATAAGTCACACCTGCACAATGAAGTAAATACAATCCAACTCTCGAAAAGTCCTTTATCGAAATTCACGGAGTGAGAGGCATGAAGTTCAAGTTTGTCATCACCGAGATCGTCCACAAACCCAACATAACGTTGTATCTTCTGCAGATTACAAGGTGAGAAATGAACCTGTTCTGCTTGAAGGAAGACATGTCTGAAATGCAGAAGGGAAAAAACTTCGCATTAGCGAGTCAGTCACAGGACACCTTTGAATCACAGAAGTATAAACAGCAAGTTATCTTAGTAGATGCCATGCAGTCACAGGAGAATACAGTCACACGGCCAGAACAGGAGGAACTAATCAATAAGGATAACTTAATGCAGTCAGATTCGATATCTTTTGGAAAGTAGGACGATTACTCATTCTCCGATTATAGTGAGGTACTTCCACTACATCTCTTCACTTGTTAGGCACTGTTACTTCCTGTAGATAACTCATCCTCCGTTTGGTTTATTGCTTGTAATCTGCATTTCCTTAATAAAATTTCTTCTACTCAAATAAGTTTTCAATTTAACTTTAATTGTTTTAATTTTATGTTTTGGAGTTTTCATTTTGTCACTTTAGCTTTTTCCTTATCGTCAATTGTTTTAATTCTAGTGTCATTTTCTCCACATTCTCTTTTATTTTTCTCTTTTATTTTTCTTTAATTTTCTTCTTATCTTCATTTTTAATTACTTTTACACACAATTCAACTGTAGAATTCATATCTGTATATGTCCGTTCTTGCACTGATTTTCAAAAATCTGCAAAATTCATCGAGTTTTGTGTTACAAGTATATAATTATAACTTACACTTATTAAAGTAGTACCAATTAAGAATACAATAACATATTTTCAACTGAATTAAATATAATGTGACAATAATTTAAGTGGAAATATTACCCTTTGTATAAATATGAAACATTCACTAATATTTGTTTTTTGATACTTTATTACCATTTACACATTACTCGAACTTTACATAATATTATTTTGCATTTTGTGTTACCAAATTACAAATTGCATTAGATGTACATCGGAGACAGAGGAGTTATATATTATGAAGATAATTTACAAGGTATATAAAATATTCACTAAAACAATAATTTCGTGGCGTGTATATGTTACGTGTTGTAACTTTATATCTATAAAAAAGAAACGAGAATAGTATTAGAGTTGCGCCTTAGTTTACTTTTGTTAAAGAGGTTAATCAGCGCCGCCAAGTGGTTGGTTGAAGAACTATACCAACAGGTATGTGAAATATGTGTAAGACCGCTTCATACTGAAGTTGGTGATAGCAAGGGTAAAATATATTTAGTGTAGAATTGGAAAAATAAAATGAAATCTGTAAGTTTAACGTCCCACGATTATGCCGGTTAGACTAAAGGAGACGGTGATAATGAGTAAAGTGGGAGGAAATGGGAGAACCCCGAGAAAAAATACGAGCACGGTGTTTGTCCACCACAAAGTCCACACGGCGCGAGCTGGGATCGAACCAGGGATCCCAAGCACCGGAGGTAAACGCTCTACTACTGAGCCACCGCGCTCCCCTAGTGTAGAATTGGATTCTAAGTGAAATCTGCATTGCTACGACGAGTTTGAGCAGATTTTGTGTTATGCAGTTGTGTTATTTTGCTCTTCTTGTTAATAGAAATTGGATTACAACATTGATATAAGGTGGTTCTACGAATTATTAATACTGAATAGGAGAATTGTTAAAAATTTTAATTGATTTTGTGACTCTGTGGATGTTTAAATGGAAGACGGTAAGTCTCATTAGAAGCATATGTTTGTGGTGCATAAAGAATCCATTGTTCAAGATCTGTCAAGTTATTTTACATTCGTTGGTTTCTTTAATTCCTATAAAGGTATATTCGTACATAAGAGCTTATTATTTAACCTGAGTGGAGAACTTGGTGATATTTTTTTAGTGATCAGTTTTATCAATCTGATATTTCGCGGCAAGTAAGTAATTTTCCAAGTGAAAGAAAGCTTTATGTTATATGGTCTCTGCAATATTCTGATGACTATTGTTTGTTTCTCTCTGCTTCAGTTTCACAATTTAATCAAACAAAACGTGGGGTGATTTCTCGACTGGTATCGCCTTACCCTATGCGATTGTTCATGCTTACTTCGGTAAGGTCACATGAGCACAGCGTAACACAAAATCACCAACTTCAGTATGTAATTGAAGTTGAGCAGAGAGCTGTTCACAGTTTGTGTGTGAAGTGGATGACTTATTTTTGTGTAAGTGAAGTGATGAAGCATCATAAGTAATAGAAGAGAGAAACGTTATTTATCTTTTTGTATTTATATAGCAATAACAAGTCTCTTTTTCACTATCGAAAGTGCGCGTGGTTCGAACTGGAGTGTATGAATTCAAGTCAGAGCGCTGTACCAGTTTAATTTTGTTTAAATCATTTCGAGAATGGAGACCATGGTCGGTTTAGAGATAAAAATCCTTTTCCTGAAAGAAATAATAGAACTTCCTTTTCTTCTGAACATTCCTCGGAGTTACATACTTTTTCGTTTTTAAATGAAAGTGATAGTGAATCGGAGTCAGCTTCCAATGTTTCTGTTCACATTGAAGGAAAGAACTGGTGTATTACGTCATTATCTGCACAGAACGAGTTGTTGGTTGAGCAAGGTCATGGATACGAAGGAAGGAGTGATAAGCCTGCTGTTGGAGCCGAGTCTGTTAGACAGTGCGTGAAGAATCCATTTAGCTTAGTGAGTGAAGACGGTAAAAAGAAAATCGTGGGTTTGGTGAAAAGTGGAAATTAAATGCGTTTATTCCCTATAGTATTAATAAGGAAAAAATTACAATTATGGTAGCTAATCAGAACTCGTAACGTCAAGTGGATAGTATTCCCCATTGTGATGGAATGGATGATATGGTTACTTTTAAGTACATGTTGGCGGTGTATCGGATAATTCGGACTGGACAATACCCGAAGGGGGAAGTTTTTGTTAGTTCCTTGGGACGGACATCAAATCTATATATGTGATAGAGGATATGATTATGAATGCGCATTATTGTCCGGATCGATCCAATGTTTTGTAAATTTGGTACCTATGGAATTGTCATCGGATGAATAAGATGGAGATGTTTGAAGACAGCCTTCCAGGTAAAAAAAAAAAGAAAATTCTGCTCTGTAACTTGAATATTTATATTTATTTCAGTTTCTGTAAGTTACTATATTTATGTTTATATTTTGGAATTTATAGGTGGTTTAAGAATATTTTTGTTAATTTCTTGCCATTAATTAAATTTGGTTATCTAAATAAGCTCGTCGTACTGCTTAAGAACAATTTTAATTGGTTCTTGGTCGGACCTAAGACTCCGAGATACCTATTAGACTAACAAAAGAGTGATTGTTGGGGTGTATGTGGGGGAATTTAATTATATTTTAAGTTCCTTTAGTTTATATAGTGGATAAATGATTTGAGAGGATGCTAGTAGGTAAAGTAGAAGGTGGAGGTCGTAGTTAAGAACTAATTTAGACTAGACCAACGTAACCCAGACTTAGTTAAGAATATATATATATATATATATATATATATATATATATATATATATATATTAAAAAATCTTACATTATTTTATTTCGGGCGCTGCGATGTTTTTACGTGTCGTAACTTTATATATTTAAAAAAGAAATGAGAATAGTATTAGAGTTAGGCCTTAGTTTACTTTTGTTACAGAGGTTAATCACAACCGCCAAGTGGATGGTTAACGAACTATATCAACACGTATGTGAAATATGTGTAAGGCCGCTTCATACTGAAGTTGGTGATAGCAAGGGTAAAATATATTTAGTGTAGAATTGGATCCTAAGTGAAATCTGCATTGCTACGACGAGTTTAAGCAGATTTTGTAATGAAGTTGTGCTATTTCGCTCTTCTTGTTAATAGAAATTAGATTACAACATCGATATAAGTTGTTCTACGAATTATTAATACTGAATAGGAGAATTGTTAAAAAAATTAATAGATTTTGTGACTCTGTGGACGTTTAAATGGAAGGCGGTAAGTCTCATTAGAAGCATATGTTTGTGGTGGATAAAGACTCCGTTGTTCAAGATCTGTCAAGTTATTGTACATTCGTTGGTTTATTTAATTCCTATAAAGATATATTCGTACATAAGAGCTTATCATTTAACCTGAGTGGAGAACTTGGTGATATTTTTTTAGTGATCAGTTTTATCAAAGTGATATTTCGCTGCAAGTAAGTAATTTTCCTAGTGAAAGAAAGCTTTATGTTATATGGTCTCTCCAATATTCTGATGACTATTGTTTGTTTCTCTCTGCTTCAGTTTCACGATTTAATCAAACAAAACGTGTGCTGATTTCTCGACTGGTATCGCCTTACCCTATGCGACTGTCCATGCTTAATTCGATAAGGTCACATGAGCACAGCGTAACAGTATAACAACAAAAATGTTAGGCATGTGTTCGCCTGATAGAAGTACTCATAATTGCTATATATCAACTAACGTTTTCTAATGCGAAATCGGTAATTATGCTAAAAGAAATGAAGTCATAATTATAAGGTATTGATTTGATTATCTGAGTGACTTAATCATAAGCATATTCTAAGACAATAACTGTGTGACGATTATGATATTACATTTCTTTATTACACTAGAACTTAACTGGATAGTATTCGACACAGTGATTTATGTCTTTTCCAGTTTTAACTTAACATCTGATAACTGTCTTCAAACCCAGCCTCTGGAAATTCTATGTTATAGTTTTCCTGGTGATTGAATCGTGAAAGAAATTAATATCTGCTCCTTTCACTAATATCAACCATTCACGAATACTGAAAGACTTAATTTATTTACATAAATTCTTCAAATTGGACAAGGTTCGAAAAGCAAAGGAATCTTGATAACTTACAACTCTTGTATTTTATTTCTTCTTTTAAAACATATACTGCTCACTTAACAACTTAAGTATAATATATTTCTACTTTATACTTGGCCTAATCATCATAAATATCATACAATTTTCAAATTAGATCTTATAACTTTGTTCATCGTGTAACCGAAAATGAGCGCCATAATGGGAACACAAGGCTGTATTTCTACAAATCGTGATTTAATGTCACATAAAACATATAGTCTTCTTCACTTTATTTTGTTATATTTCTATCTTACGAATTTTCAAAAGTGCTTGACGGAAAGGTAAGACTGAATAATATTTAACATTCTTCTAAGAAACGACTAGCCCTCTAACATAAACAAAAGTGAAATCTTCTTTTAAAACATTTTGTACTGCAACATTTTGTATTCAAAAAACATTGTAGACGTCCAAATGCGATATGTTAATCGTTATGGGTAGCAATTTGCCTGATATTGTTGAACAATTCAGACCTAACCAAACACATACATGCCTTACAAAATTTTAAATATATGTTTGTATTTAGCTACGTTAAATGTTATATTAATTTATCATATCAAACAAATTGGCCGCCTTGTAGAATCCTTGTAGAATCCTAGGAACAAATGAAAGTTCCTTCTTTAATAATCTATTCAAATTTGACTTTAAGAAGGTTACTATAATTGTATTTTAGCAATTTCTTTCTAAACCTTTTTGTGCTTTCCGTGATACATTTCACTCACTATGCAGATCAAGATAATTTGTGGTCCAATCTTACTGCAAAATAGTTTCCAAAAAGCTCTTGATAGATGGGAAAGAAGTCACAGTGCATTTAAAGGCGATTATTGGCAGCAATACACTATATTTTAAAAGGATTTTCTTCTTTCAAAATTTGGGAGACTTTAAAAGTTATTTCCTTCTTTGTAGTCATTCATTTCTGTCACAAGTACCTTAAAAAGTCACTTAGCAGGATCACTGCAAATGTCAGATACTAAAGTCACCATCAATATAATATGGCACAATTCATCTTTATACCTAATATACTAGATTAGTGGATACGCATATCTACTTTAATAAGTTACACTATGTCCATAAGTTTTTTGAAACCAAGGAAAGAAAATGAATGGCATTAAAAGAACATATTTTCCTTACATTGAATGAATTTTAGAAAGCATGCAGAGTAATGTTGTGAATGCAGAATGAAATTAGTAAAACGTACCCTCCTTCAGGTTTACGAATGCATTGTCCTTATTTTGGTATAGACTTTCGCCTACTAAACCTATAATTAACGAAAAGTGAGCTGAATATATTCCATGTGAATAATTCTTAAAAGCTAAGCACGTTTGTTTTCATTATGCATTAAGTTGACTATATGTTAGTTTATACATTGATTTAAATTTAACGCCATTGTCAGCAGCGAGACTGTATAGGAGATGACTCACAATGTAAAGTGGGCTCTGCAGTAGTGTATTACGTTTGGCACTTTTTTTCATATATTCGAATCTGGGAACTTAACCATCAAAGAGATTGAAGATATTTCAGAAAAAAAAACTAAAAATAGTAGTAGTTTTATTTCGATGTAGTGAAGATCCTTAAACGCCTAAAGCCCAGAAATCAAATCAGAACTTCAAATAACTATAAGAGTCCCATGTTGGCACTAATCATAGAGGAAGGAAATATTTTATGTGAAGGTTTGCAACACTTTATATTTAGGTGAAATATTTATACTAGAATCCGAATTTGTAACAAATATTGGTTGCTTGTAGATTACATGTTTCTCTTTCTCACTTTTGTTGTTTTCGAAAGTAATTAACTGAACTCAAACTGGTGTATAGAAACTTTGCGTAAACCCTATCTTTAGAAGTTTCTGATTAGACTACCGGTTTCATCGAAATCCCTGGGCATATCTATGGCACCATTTTGGTCCAAGATTTTTACATTTTATTTCTTTCTATCTTTTCAGATGTCTCGTTTCGATCATTTTATCTGCTTTCATACCACTTTATTATGAATGACTATGTATATGGTTCTATTCTTTTATTTTATTTTATGAAACTAAGACTCTCAAAGTGTGTGAATTCAATACATAAACTTACGAGCTCCCTTGTGACTAAGCGGTTAGCGTACAAGCCTTTGGCATGGGGGACATAAGTTCGATTCTTGGAGGGAGATCATGTGGTTAGGATCCCACGTTAAGCTGTAGGTTCACGCCTTTTACAGCCTCGCTGCTAAAAGGGAAGCTAAGCTCAAAATCACATCAAATCAATACTCAAAATTGAAGTAGTGGATCTGAATGTATTGACTGTAATAAGGTAATAACACCAAAGATGGAGAGTGTTCCTCGGATGTAGAATTGATATCAAGAAGCTGTTACTCGTTATCTGTTACTGTTTTTGTTCAATGCTGATAAAGGTTGAAACCAAAAATATCTTTTTCAGCCATTTACTGTTTGGGTAGTAGGCAAAGATGGAGATTGAACGTATTCCTGGGACGCTTAATCCATTGCAAGAAACCGCATCTTGATAGCATTTATCGTTTTACTATACGAAAAACGGGAAGTAGCAGTATATTTTAATCAATTTGAGTTTCGACACACTGTTGTAGATAGTAATGAAATGTTAAGTCGCTGAATCATATACAAAAAAGCAGCTTCTCGCTATCTGTTACCATTTCCGTTATATGCCGATAAACATTCAAATCGATGTTGAAACCGGAAGTGACAGTAAATTTCAATCACTTCTGGTTTCGGTAAAGTATTTTGGGTAGTCATTTTTGTTGTCTTCAGGAGCTGAAGCGTTTGCAAATCACAACTTGTTGTTACCTGCAACCGTTTTCGTTCCATCGTGATAAACATCGAAATGTCTAATTTTAACCAGTTCCGATTTGAATAGAACGTTAACGGAGAAAATAAGACCTGTTCTTGAAACACTGATTGCAAAGAAACACATCCTAATAGCATTCTTCGTTTTTGCTGTACAGAAATGAATATTGAAATCGTAATTCATAGTAAAGTTGAGCGACTTCTGATTTCGATAGGGTGTTGTGAAAACAGGATATTGTTGTGAATACTCTTGAGTTGTTGAATCGTTTACAAAAACCGCTTTTAGATATCTGTTACGTTTTCGGTGTATCAAATGTTAGTGCATCAAATGGAAGCTATACTAGGGACGCTGAATCTACACAGTAAATGAGTTGGATGCTTATGAAAAAATGAATGATTGTTAAAGAATTAGTATAATGATAAACTGAGAGGAAACAGAACTCAAAAAGTTCGTTGTGTTACCTTCAACGAACATATATGGCCTTCAATCGAACCAATGGCCATTTCTAACAGAGGTCAGAGCCAATTTGTTTACTTACCGTGCGATGTTTTAATTCTTAGAGTCTTATGTGACTAAATAACGATTGAAACTTCTGATTAACGGACATCGATTAGCATGGTTATTTTTCCGTAAATGACAGGCATTCGTCATAGAAAGGTTATAATAACCTTATTCACGTTAGTATTTCACGTGGTAGTTCACGTGAATTAGTAGTTCACGTGGTAATTTTATGAGATATGTACAGTATGTTAGTTATAATCCTAAACGAAAATATGAGTTAATATCAAAATATTGCGAAAAAATGTTCAAGTTACTTGAGGAATGAGGATACAAAGCTGTTCCTAGGGACATGTATCTATTAGCGGGTATTGTAAAATTCTTGTGTGATTATTTTCTTCACAAGTGGAACTAATACTTCTATAAGAGTCTCTGAATTTACTTACTGATTCTATCGAAAGTAAAAGTAACTTATTAAGCACCTGCAACGTTCTTAATAAACGAAGACATAACTTATCAATCATGATGACTTCTGATTGTATTTTGCTTATAATAGTTTTTCAGTTAAAGGCATCAATCCAAAATCTATTTTCATACGTTTCTCTGTGACTGCACCACCTCAGTTAATATTAAGAATTGTAGTAGAGATAAAGTTTTAAATGTTAATTAATGCATCAAAATTAATTTATTAATGTAACTGTATGTGTATATAAAATACCATATGCAGCCTCGAGCAGTAACACGTGTCATTATAATTAGTAATCCACCACTATTAAGTCCGAAAAGGTTGTATAACGAGGTATACCAAAACGCAAACACATAGTTGAATCCAGGGCAAGGGCGAAAGGTCGTTCGCCCCTACCCAGCGCCATCATTAACAGTGTATTTTAGTAGTAATTTTTGGCAATTTCAGATCACCTAAATAATTCTTCACTGCTAGCATTCCCAACCGCCCCCCCTAAGAGTCCATCCGCCCAATCCAGTAGTCCGTTCTGGGTCCGTCCCTGCGCAAATACAATACACAATTCATTGAAGACTACATTTTGTTGACTTTTTAAAATTTTTATTTTAAATGATTGTCATTTCTCGTGGCTACTTATGCAATTTTGTCCACAAGCATACATGCAATTTCCAGTCATTCTGCAAATACATTTATATACTTACTGGACTGTGGTTTTTGGGGAGTTTCACCACCAGACCTCTGCTACTACGGCCTCGTACCACAAAAGGCTCTAATCATACACAATTTAGAAAGGAATGTTTGAGGATTCGCCCTTAGACCCTATGATATCTCATTTCATCGGCCTAAGGCATCGTACCTCGTAAACCTACAATTATACCAAATCTCAGTTCAAATATCAAGTTGTAAGCAAAAACAATTCGGTATTCCGAGATATAGCGAATTTCAGTGCGAGTACGTGAGGGCTTTCCGTCCAGCCCACACATTTGCTCGGTCTAAGGCCTCGCACATCATACGCCTGCAAACATAACGAAATTTTGTTCAAATAATAAGTTTCATTTCTCTAAATTTCCAGGTTTCCGACATATGAAAATATTTCCTTCCCGCCCCTTTTCTTCCATTCTAAGACATACATTTAAAAATACGCTTAAGTACATATCTCATTATTTCAAATTAAAAGTCCAAATACCAGATTTCATGCTCCTAACCATCAGAGATTCACAGATATCGTCATGTAATTATAATAATTACAATCCACACCCTTTTTTCCTTTTCACCCCTTTTCTTCTCGTGTTTAATAAAATATCAAAAAACGCCGAAACACTTGTCCAATTATTTTCAGTGAGAAATGCGAATACCAAATTCCAAATCTCTACCCTTAAAGGACTGAACATATTAATACAATAATTGTAATCCTCACCCGATTTTTTCCCGCCTTTCTCTTCCCTTCTATCTAATTATTCTAAGTGAAGAGTCCAAATAACAAATTCCATGTTTCCAACCCTTTAAGTTTCCGAGATATAGGCATATTATTATACTAATTGCAATAATTATAATTTTCACCCCCTTTTTTTACTTTCTACATCTTTCCTGTCCCTTCCAATTTAAATATCGAAAACACTTAAACGAGCATAACAATTATTTTCAATGAGAAACCCAAATACTAAAATTGAAGTATTTAACGTTAAGGATTTCGGAGATATGGCTATTTTATTGAAATATTTTCCACCACATTTTCCCAAATTCCTCGTAGAATTTCCCAAAGTCCTTCTTTACTGGTACCTTACGTCACAAGTCCTATATACTGTCCAAATTTGAAGTTTGTAGCTTAAGCGGTTTGGCCTGTACGGTGACCAGTCACTCACTCACTCAGTCACACAGGGCTTTGCCCTTTTTATATAGAGAGATTTAAGGTTTTATGGGAAAGCCATGGATTTTGTTCTAAGACCGTAGGTGTCTTACATGTTAAAGATGAAATCGCTTTGCCGTAAACTTTAAGTAATCAACTGACTGGTCCGCGTCTATATGTAATATGTAAAATACCGCTTATGATACTAATTTTGCGAGTAATAAAAGAGATAGAAGTAATGAGTAAAATTCAAATACTTCCATGATTTTAGCGTAATGCTCCAGGGATTCATATCATTGGATTAATCATAAGAACCAACGCTATAAGATAAATTAATTTCCAATGTGCGAAAAAGAAAATATGCAGCATTACTATGCAGTATTTTCAACATTATAACTCAATCTCAAAACATTATCATACGTCTTACAAACAATCGAGTTTTAATCCTAACTCGATTAATATATAACAAAAGGCATATCTATACAATTACTGACTTGAAATGAAAGTGACATACTCGTAGTACGTTTAAAGATATACAAAAGACTAATTGATTGGTGTGTGCAACTGCGGTCTAACCCCGAAAAATGTGAAAATGATATTTTTATGTAATTTCTTGTCATTTAAATTGAATTGTCTTCCCACTATCTGAGTTAGACAAAATTCACCTAGTAAATTTTATACATATGGTTTATTTTATACATTTGAATATTTTAGTTCTGGGTTTGAATCAAAGGTCTAAAATATACAAAACAGGACTTCGAATCCGAATTTCGATTTTTTAAATCTAGGTCCAGGAACGGATATTCTGGATTCTGATCTAAGATTCGAAATTCCGGACCCGGATCCAATATCCGAAATCTCGGATCCGGATGCAGGAAACGGACATCTGGATCCAAGACCCGGATATCCAGATCCGGGTCCAAGATCCAAAATTTCGGATCCGATTTCAAGATCCGGATTTTCAGATCAGGATCCACCTAGCGATCCCTACTATTATGTTAGAAAATTATGACCAATCTGATGTGCGTACGACCATTTTGACTTCTCGTCATATCATTACGTCATATGGGTGTGTGTCATATTACAGACCGATTCGACATATTTTTATGCACTATCAGCATACTTTGGGCTCTGTGTGTACTTCGCTAGGAATTTCAGAGACATGCTCAAACAGAAAATACCAGAAAAGAATTAGGTGAAGCAGACATTGTCAAAAACAATAAAGGATGCCCTGTTGACAAGAAAATATGTCCCCGGAATAGTAATAATCGACAGAGAAAGTCATTAAAACGATAATTAACTAAGTACAACACACACAATTGCGAACCAAATAACAGAGAAGATGTTATCGAGAAGTTAAACAAAATACTGAGGTTACACAGAAGCAGGATGGGGTGGTGATATCCACCACTGGAAGGCGAGTTAATGTCCAGCACCACCCCAACTACCTATCCCTTAAAAGTCTCACTTTAAAAGTGATATTCGCTGAGTTGATTTTGAGTTCAACGTCCCTTTCAGCAGGGAGACTATATGGGACGGGACCTACTGATTGACGTGGAATCAGAACCACATGAACCTCGCCGCGAATCGAAGTCGGGTCTCCCATGCCAAATGCGCGTACGCTAACCGCTTAGCCACGAAGCTGCGCATAAAGTGGTATTTGCATGTGAGAGACCAGGCAAAGAACATGGAGACAAATGGAATAAATAACAAATGTAGTTGCGTGATTAGCCTTCTTCCTATAGAACGGTAAAGGTTCGCTCCACGAAGTGGGAAAACAATTACTAGAAATATCGTGTTAAAAATGCTGTAGTAGAAACAATATGATCACATCAATATACGGCTAATATAGGACTTTTATTATTTATTCATCATCCACTCAACTCGATAATAATACCCGTTCACTAGATAAAATGAATTCGTAAAAAAAAGCAGAAATTAGGTTACGTATTTCTTATTTGTTTTATTTTAGTATTGAAAGAAGGCCCGACCCATAAAATAAATTCCACATGAGATATGATATGGTATATTTGAATTTATTGGCTTCGTGTACTCAATACGACATGAACATTGTTACAGAACAGTTAAATAGATCAACGAAGCAAAAAGCTTTAAAGGTTCTATATGACAAGGTAAGTCAAACTTACAACTAGGTCCACTTATTGTAAGTAACAATTCTATCTTTTAGATGTAAAGTAACTCAAAATGTGAAAACTTAGTTTTCCTTCGAATTAAAAATGTTTCAGATATCTAAACAGATTTACAGTAAAGAGATAGAAGGAAGGGAGTAAGCACTTACACAAAAGACATCTCAACGGTTAATGGAGTGTTCGGTCTTTAAAATATTGTGCGAAAGAGCGCCAAAATATACTTTTTTCTAAGGCTATTACGTGACTGTTTGCTATCGCAAATAATTAGTGAACCTTTTGAGCACTAGAGCTATATAGGATGTTAGCCTATAATTCCAGGTAAAAATTAAACAACCGCAATACAATTAAATTTCAAAGCTTTCCCACAGAATATGGAACCCCGGATCGCCTGTAGGAAATACACGCCTAATAGTCATTAAAACAGCAAGAAGGGCAACTATCATATACTGATGAGTGGGATATAGTAAAGAACAGCTTTATAAAGTAAAAGACAATGGCAGGGAAAACCGTTTATACCCAATCCCGTAGTACTATGAAACAACCACTAGAAGAATAAGTTCTATGTCTTGAAGAGGCCTCCCTAAACAAGGAGGCTGCGGAAACAATATTGACGGTACTGTATGATATTGTTCTTAACATAGGCAAGCCAGCTTTAACTAGTTCAGAATGCTGCAAGAGCATTGCCAGAACGAACTTGAAAAGAATGAAGAGATGGATCGGGAAAGATACTGTGGTTGTTCCTACATGTAAAAGTAAATCTTTTTAGCCGCAACTTCTTCTGTTTCTCACAAAAAATCGCAAAATATCATCTCTCTATAAGTCCCAATCCCAAATATGGCTGCTTAGATTTCCCGAAATTCGAATTTTTGACCAGTATCTGGAGAACGGTGGCCAGATGGCGAGTGGCAATCTGTTACTATTTGATACTAAAATGTTCATTGTTCTCTTAGGTATTGATTAACACCAATATCATCTCTCTATGACTTATCGTTCTTGAGATATTGGCCAAAAATAGTTCCGATTTTGGGAGATTGAAGGAGACACATCTTGGGAACCGTAAATCATAAGAAACGATAAGGTATTATTAATACATAAGACATGGTAAACATTTTGGTACTGATATTAACTGGTGGCCTGTTAGACAGTAGACATCGGTTACTATTTGGTATCAAACTATTCACACTCCTTTTAGGTATTGACCAACACCAATATCATTTCTCTATAACGTACCGTTCCCGAGATACGGCTCCTTAAATCTTCGGAAATCGGCCACCTTTTGGTTAATATCTCGGGAGTGGTAAGAGTGACGCGAAAACTTTCCTCACTTCCTGAGGTAGTTTTCGATGCTCTATCGAATGAAGGGCTCAGAATTAAAAGAAATCGCAAATAACTAACAGACAAGCAGACACAGATATAGAGAATTCAGTAACGAACTTTTTACATTCGTTGAAAAATAATTATGATAATCGTTATTGCATTAATTGCACCGTTATCAAAAGCTTCATATGCAGTGCGTGCAAATTAAAATGCTCTAATTTTAATTGAGGCCATAATAACAAATCGAAACCTTACTATTTATTTACTGCTTAAAATTTCCATAGCTAAGATACCTTCTACTACCTAAAAACTCATTTTGTCTGTTTATTGCATTTGAAGTTAAGATTTTTCTATCGGTATTTTTTACTTCCTGCATCAGTATTTATAACTTAGAGTTTCACGACAATGTTTGGTATAGTAATGTCATGGAAACTTAAATGTAATGCTGCGAAATAATATGAGTCAAATAAAAGAAGCTGGGGGAGACAACAAGTCTGTATTGTGGTTTACTCCAAATAATAAAATTATAACTTTCTTCTTCTTTTTCTTTATCTTCTCTTTCTTGTTGATTTTGACTAAATGAATACCACGTGAAGTAACTCATGTAATTCTGTATTTCTCGTTTCTTTCCTTACAATTTGCTTTTATTTTCTACCTGTGTTTTCTCTTCTTTCTTTCGTTTTTATAAAAAAATGAAATGAAATGAAATCTTTAAGTTTTACATCCCACGATTATACCGGTTAGGTTAAAAGAGAAGTTAATGATGACAAGTGAGATAACGGTGGAATGAAGAAACTGGGAGAAAACGGAGAACCCGAAGAAAATCCACAAACCCAGTGTTTGTCCACTGCAAAGCTAACTTGGGAAATTGTACCACTGAGCCACTGTGGCCCGTTGTCCATGTCAAATCCGTTTTATACAGTCATTTCCTTGTAAAACTTAAATATTTAAACTTTTTCCTTTAAAACGTTTCTGTTTTCTATACCATCTTCATTTATCCCTATTTCATTAATATCTCCTTTGACCTCCTTGAACTAATTACTTTATGTCTTATGGTTTCGTTGAATTAGCTAATAACGTTTTATCATGTATCATCTTTATATGGATATAGAACATTACTTTTCTTCCTCATGATGATCACAATCGGAGTCGTGACTTCCATAACCGTACAAGTCCAGCTGAAGAGATATTGAGAAACTGAATGAAAACTGAATATTTGTTGGAAATGTGAACTTGGTAATCTTGCTTTTTTTCACACTTACACTTTGCTGAATAACGAATGTCCCTAAGTATGAAAAAACGTATTTCCAAGCTCATATTTACAACAAATATTAAGTTTTTATTGAATTTCTCAATATCTCTTCAGCTGTACGTGTGCAGTTATGGAAATCACGGCTTCAATTATCTCTGTTTTATTATATATTTATTTAGTACTTCTCAGTTTTCATGTTTTATATTCCCAATTTTACTCCCAATTTTATTTCTAAGGTTGTTCCTTTGTACGGTAGTGTCTTGTAGTAGTGCCGTAGAGTGTAAGTGTCCTCTAGTGTCTTAATGTTGCGTTAATGGAAATCATCTTTTGTAGAATACATTTCCCCTTATCGGAAATGCAATTTTAATTTTCTTTTTGTGTGTTTTTATATGTGTTGACCACATTTGGTTCTTTGTTCATTGCATTTGATTGAAATATTCGTCCATGACATTTAATTTATAACATTATGTATTATCCAGTAATTTAGTTACACCTTTATTTTACAGTAAGAAATATTGGTCATTGACTTCAAGGTGGAAAGTCCTGCTTTCTTATCCACAGTCAAAATTAAGTCCAAAAATATGAATTTTGTGTTGGTACATGAGATCTTTATTTAGAGATAAAATATTGGAATTTTCGGCATACGAGTGTCTAGACTATGGCCAATTTTTTTGAACAGGATTTTGTGTTGGGTTATATCTCATGCTTGTTATGCATCCTTTTTTTTATGAAAGATAGTTTTAGTTACATTTTCTCAGCCATCTCCTCTAGGATGATTATATGTGTCTTGTTATTATTATTTTTTTGATTTTGATTATTAATTTTTCGCCCCTTTGAGCAGCAAATTAAGTGTGAGACGTGGAACTTCAGCTTAAGCTAGAATTCGAACCACATGGGCTCCCGGTAGAAACGATGCACTTGTCTCTTAAGCCAAAGACATAAAAATACAACTACAAGTACGCAAAAATACTGGTATTGCGAATGTATATTTTTAAATAGTTGTCGGAACTATTTCAAGTGACATTTTGAGGATTTCAATAAACAAAAATGCCGCGAAATTGTGTAAACAGTGCGGATAGCTTCTGCTACGTGTGTGGGGAAGTGACATTTTCCTCACCAAAGCAGACTATAACACCACTAATATCAGCCTATCAATATTACTTTGGTTGTAAAATTGGAGACCAAGATAAATTTGGGCACCAAACACATTGTGAGTAACACTTGTGCCAGCAATCTAAGAAATTGGATTAATGGGAAGGGGCGCCCAATGCCTTTTGCAGTGCCCATGATTTGGAGGGAGCCAAGCGACCACATCAGAGACTGTTAATTTTGTATGGTTCCTTCCGTCAAGAAGGGAATTTCCACGAAGAAGAAGCGGGTCTTGATCTATCCTAACATTCCTTCTGCAATGCGCCCTGTTCCACATGGAGAAGGACTACCTATTCCTGACCCACCTAAAGAATACGATCTTTTTTGTGATGATGATCAAGAAGTTGAAGCTCCTGAATCAAGTACTTCGAAGGACCCTACTTTTGTTGTAGAAGAACCTCCATGTGAACCACATAGACTTACTTAAGAGGAACTAAGTGATCTAATCAGAGACTTGGACCTCTCGAAAAGCAAAGCCGAAATTTTAGCGCCACGCTTAAAGCAATGGAATTTATTGCAGGAAAAAGTAAATATTTCAGTGTATCGGAATAGGGAGAAGATGTTCACTTCATTTTTTACTATGGAAGACACACTTGTGGTATGTACAAATGTAAATGGTCTCATGAGGGCACTTAAAATTAATTACGAACCTACGGAGTGGAGGCTTTTCATAGATTCGTCCAAGGTGACTTTAAAGGCAGTGCTTTTACATATTGGAAATGAACTTCCTTCAATTCAATTCCTGTAGGTTACGCAGTTCATATGAAGGAATCTTATGAAAACTTGAAACGTTTACTTCAAGCCATTAAATATTACGATTTTCAGTGGCTCATTTGTGGTGACCTTAAAGTAATAGCACTGTTGCTAGGTATGCAGTTAGGGTATACAAAGTATTGTTGCTTTATATGTGAATGGGACAGTAGAGATCGTGGATCTCATTACCGCAAAAGTGATTGGAGTACCAGAGAAACTCTTAAGCCGGGAGTAAAAAATGTGCAGCATGAACCACTGGTAGATCATAACCGAATTTTGCTTCCTCCTCTACATGTTAAATTAGGTCTTATGAAAAGTTTTGTTAAGAGCATGAACCAAGAGGATGAGGCCTATAAGTATCTAAGAGGACAATTCCCTCGATTATGTGATGCCAAAGTTAAAGAGGGTGTTTTCATAGGGCCACAGATTAGTCAACTATTCAAAGATCACAAGTTCGACGAAATTCTCCAAGGTGAGGAGAAAGCTGCGTGAGAAAGCTTGAAGAGTGTTTGTTCACAGTTCTTGGGAAGACACCGAGCAACAAATTACAAACAACTGGTAGCAAAGTTGTTATTGTGCTACGAAAATCTTGGTTGCAATATGTATCTGAAACTCCACTTTCTTCATTCACATCTAGACTTTTTTCCCGAAGATTGTGGAGCAGTAAGTGACGAACATGGTGAGCGTTTCCATCAAAATATTGCAGCCATGGAGAAGAGATATGAGGGAAAGTGGAGTTCTAACATATTGGCCGACTACAGTTGGACTATTGCAAGGGATGCTCCAGATGTAACCTACAAAAGGCAAGCCAAGCGAAGACGCTCAAAATAAAATAAACATAATCCTGTACAAGGGGTCACTTCAAACTTTTGTCTACATTGTAGTGTAGTTCTTGCACAAAAAGGTATTTGTACATATTTTCATGTTTTGATTTTAATACTGATTTTTATTACGGAATTGTTAATGTTTAACTTGACCACGGTTACTTTATTTTCTGTATCGCTGTGAAACTGGTATTTGCGCAATTTTGAAAAAGGAAGTACAAGGGTATAGAAAGCTATAGGTTAGGGTACTTCTTAACTCCCCAGCTTATCACATCACAGTGAAATAGATAAAAAAAAGTGAAATGTAGGTTTTTACAAGGATTTTGCTTAAATGTTCTATAAATATTAATACATTTGTATATATACAGCTACTTTTGTACAAGGGCGTTTTTTTCACAACCTGAGCTAAGAAAATTTTTTTTATTATCATTTCCTTTCATATTATGCTTGAATGAATGTAAAAATCGCAATTTCAAAGAATTTACATACTTTCGATCAAAATTTGTTGAACAGTGTAATCAATTGGCAAATCCCTAATATGTGACGCAATCTTATATATTATATGTTATAAAATGTAACACAATAACGTATTATATTATGATTCTTCATATTGATATGAATTAAGTATATCAATGATACATGTGTGGAGTATTACCCATTTTTTCCCAAAATGATCCTTTTTTTTTACTTTTTAGCGGCTTCAGTCATAATTAAATGCATTTCCTAAATCTGTTGAATTTTCGCCGTTTCCTTTCGTAAAACGTAATTTAATATAGACGTAAAAATATATGTACAATTTCATTAGCTAGAAAAAGTCTATCTTTATATCTTTGCGGTTTATATGATGGCAATTTTTTCTGCTTTCTAGTGGTACAACTTTGAGCGGAACATACGAAATGGCGCTTGCTGCCTTTTCCTGATGTTATGTCTCAGCTGACCTGCTTACGTACGTAAGCGTAATACCTTGCTGTCATCGTATTTTGTCCACATATGGCTCGAATTGTGATTTATTAGTTTGGTTACTAGGAAAGAATGTAATTCAAAACAGCGTTACGAAAATTGAAATTATGGATACTGTAGACCGTCCGAAATTTGAGGCTGCAGTGATTGCAAATGAATGCTAAGAAAATTTGGTAAAGTATAATAGGTAAGAGGTAATTTGTTGTTCTGGAGGGTAAGTTTGACTTAAGGCTTTATTTCGTTAAATGGATTTCCAATCATTCACATGCTTTGAAAATTGAATTAGTGTTTCTAGTAGCAAGTGATATTGAATTTAACCTGATTTAGACAGTAAGAGGAAGATTATATATTATCAGTATCATCCGCACATAAGTCTTTTCTATTCATAGAAACAAGAATTTTTGGAATGATCCAAAAAAAGGATCAAAAGGTAGCAATTGTGGACAACAATTATAGGAATGATCCAAAAACGCAACAAAAGATTGCCTTCTTGCCAACAATTAGTTTTTGGATCAGGGAGCACAAAACTTTTCAATGGCCCCTAAAGCGAGTTTTCGTATCCTTTACGGAATAAGTACATAATACTAAGTGAAGTGATATTTTGGGTTTGGCTGCACAATATGTAGTTCTCCAGATATAAGATGTAACAGAAAATTTTTTATTGAAATGTGTTGGAGTTTTTGGATTAGGGACCACATCATTTTTGAATGGCCCCTAAATCATGTTTTCGTATTTTTTACTGAATAAGAATATCATACTGAGTTAAGTGACGGCTTGCGTTTGGCTTTACTATATGCAGTTCTCTAGATATAAGGCCTACAAGACCAATTTTGCCTGAAATATATTTGATCTTTCGATCGAAAGAGAGGAATGAGGATTTAATTAATAAATGAGCAAGCCATTTATCTTTGTGCAACTATTTCTGGAAAAATTTCTTGAAGCCTTCTTTCAGTTTAATCTTTGTTAATATATAAAATTCGTGAAAATGAATTAAATAAATGTTGTTAAACGTGAGAATTTTTCCTTGAAGTGTAAAAGCAATACTTTTTTGAAATACACCTTTCTACTCATGTTAAATAATACTATGAAAAAATAACAAATTTATGCCGAGAAGTATAACTACTTTTTGAACATCACTTTACGTAATTGTCCCCAAATTAAGGGAAAAGAAGATTTGTTTCCTCTTTGTTTCATGTTTGTTCGTGTATATTTCGGTAAACATGACATCTTACCTGAAAAACTAGCTCTCATGAATCTCTCTAAACAACCATTAGTGCTTCTCGCATCATACTTACATGATAGTAAACAATCTGTAGCTTACAAAGGTAATATCTTCAATAATTTTAATGCTGCATCGGGCGTATAACTAAAGCCACATGACATTTTTAAAATTATATTATTTCTATATAAGATCCGAATTGGAATATGCTTTGGTTATTTGGGGTCCCCACAATGCAAAATATACCCAAGTGATTGAAAGAATACAATGCAAGATTTATAAACTATTAATGTATAACAAAGTGGATTCTACAGATCGTACCTAGAACTAGTAAACAACTTCAAGATACTGGCATTAGATCAACGTATGTTTCTGAATTATTTAGTTTTATGGTATAAAATAATAAATAATTAAATCGATTACATGGAACTTACTTCTAATATATTTCTGCAAGTTCCAACGTCTAAAACGACGTTGAACAATATTAGTATTCTGTACTGTAAGAAAGCACGTACTAACATCCTATCGAAATCCCTCGTGTGGAGATTTTCTTACTCTTACTAGAATAGGAGAGAACTCTTACTAAAATAGGAAAGAACTTTTATTACAATAATGTTGAAGAAACATGGAAGTGATAGATATATTCAATATGTCTGAAAGAGTGTTTAGGGATATAATTTGTAATTTGGTAAGCTGAACTAATTAGTGAAACTACACTTCTTCTTGCATTTTTCTGTAAAAAATATATCGTTTACCATATATGTAAATAAACACTGTAAATGCGCAGAATGCCTGTTGTGTTATTGTTATAATAAATAAATTAATTTACTAATAAAAGCCTTTGGGAGCACGAATTGTTCAAGAAAATGTTAAAAAAATAGATTACTTCTACTTATTTCTTCAGTGTCGTCGAATAGAAATGAATATTCAGGTTAGTAACAATTAATACTTTTATTGTTTTCGGTACATTTATATTATTACTTGAAACGTTTGAAAACTTCCATTTTACAAATTCTATATTCCCCATCATTTTGCCACCTCATTTCAAGGTCGCTGTATGGGTGCCGTTTTGGAGATGGGGTTTGTATTTCTGACTGAGGATAATATGGGTTAACGTATTTGGAACCACAAGTCCTTTCCTCTTCTGCGGAATGGAACTAATACTCGACATCTAAGTATATCCTACCACAAACGACCCTGTGCCTTTCGACGTTATAATCTCCTTGAGGAAGAGACACATAAATTATTCTTTATTTTCATTATATATTTGCACTTAATGCACTTTAATTAGAAGTCACGCAAATTAGAACTTTTGATATAAAATGTTTACCAGAACAAGATGATCCATAATCTAATTTTATCGATACATTTAGAGCCTTTAAGATAATACAATACAGATACAAGTAAAATGTTGAACTGTGCAACGATAGAAACTAAGTCATTTTGCTAATTACAAACGAAGTACAAAGAGTTAGAAGTGGTTCTCTATAATTCATTATGATCAATTGTACCCTATTGTTTTATTGTCTTCCATAGATCACAATTCATCTTATTGTGTTAATATAATTCGTGAATATAATATGAATATAATTCGTGACGAAACTCGCTGGGAATAGACCTTAACTGAGCTTGCTACTGTAACTCTACCCTATCTATTATTAGGACTAATATTTTGACAGTTCTTTAATATTTTTTTACACGTTTTCCTAGTTCATTTGGAAGACTGCTATTTGACAAGGTTGTAATTTTTTTCATTTTCCACAGAAAATAGTCTCCCCTTCTTGAGCATTTTCTAAAAGTATTAGTTTAATTATTGTTTTAATCTTACAACTCTCTACTTCTTTTAAAATAGAATATTTTCTCATTTAAATACTTCATGAAGTTTATCGTACATTCAAAATCTGAAACATAATTTACCAAGATTTCCTGGATTGACTCCAGAGAAGTTTTGATTGTTTAGTGTAATAGAATATACAAATAGCTAGTATTAAATACATATATTACTATTATCTGTAATTATAGGAATAACATTTTGTAGAGTTATCCGATCAATGTCGGTGTGCGAAATTAAATCATTGAATTTAGTCTGAAATGATTTAAATTCAGCTTTTCAAAATATGACAAAATTTGATGACGTATTTATATACGGCAATATGTAAGAATAACACTGGGATATTAATTTGCACTCTACTTAGGAATAGTTGAAAATTCCATCATTAAATGACATCGGGAAGTTAATTAAATGCAGTTTGCAAATTTTAAGGATATGTTTAAATCAATATAATTCAAAGAAAATCGTGTGAAGTACACATATAAATACGAGAATATATAAAATTTACAACGTAATATAGTGCTATCACTCCATTTACGTAACAGTTCAAAATTTCCTCATTGAGTGGCATGCAACAATGATTTAAAACTAAGGTTTTCAAAATTTGATGATATATGTGAAACATTATGATTTAAAGAAAATCATGTGAAATATATGCAAGTACGAGAATATATATAATAACATTGAAACATTTTGTAATCACATGAGTTAAGTTTATCTTGAGTTTAACGTTCTTTTCAGCAGCGAGGCTATATGAGACGGTACATACTGATTAACGTGGAATCCGAACCACACGAGCTCCCTCCGGAAATCGAACCCGGGTGTCCCAAGCCAAAGGCGCTCACGCTAACTGCTTAGCCACTGAGGAGCTCGTGTGATCACTCGACTTATGTTGCTATGCAGAATATTGTCGTTGAATGGCGTCCGAAAATGAGATAATTGAAGTTACCAGATTTGACGATAGAGGTTTAATCATGTTGAAACAAACCATGTACTATTTCCGATAATGTCCCATTTGCACCCTAAAAACGGCATTCTTAAACCTGATAGACACTCTGCAATTAATTTTTAGGAAAAAGTTCATAAATCGAAATTCATATCCATAATTAGTGGGATTCTTGATATACTTCATTATTTGCAAATAAATTACTCTACCTTAATCTCCGTAGGATGCACATTTCGATCAAAATGTACAAATTTAGTACGGCCACAGCAATTGCTAACCGTACTAAATACATTTTAAAGGATCAATCCTTTCTCCATAAAAAAGCTGATTTTACAAAAGGAATTTTCTCTTTCTACCTATGAAGTAGGATTTTAATGTAGCTTGGAAATTGGTAATAACTTTTAATGAAAACTTTATAGCTAAGAATTATCTCCCTAACTTCACTGGCTCGTGATACATACTACCTTTGGGAAACACATTTAATGACTCTCTTCAAACCTTAGAAAGTGAGTTTTAGTTAAAATGCCATCACAAGATTCCTAGTCCACCACAATTATAACTGATCAAAAACTATTTTGAAATAGTTAACCATTCATTCTTCCATAGTGATGTCATAGATAACGTTGATTTCGTTTCTATCTATCTGGTTAAAAATTTTCCTAAATCTTCGTGTATAATAAGATTCGTCACTGTGCGGTGAATTTTGAATTTAAAGTAATGATGGGCAATTTCGCCTGGTTTCAATGTTCGACAACTACCATTATTGTAAATTCCTGATAAATATTGAGTCATGTTTTATCATTATTTAGTCATCCAGAGCAGGTTACCTCCATTGAACACCTAAAAATTAATAAAGAGTTTCAATTATTTGTTTCTATTGTGAAGTAGATATAATATTATGAGCTCTGTTAGCTTATTTGTGTACAATTTTATATTATGAGAATGATTTGTAATGTGTCGATAAACCTTTTATAAATACAAAAAGTAGAGTGATACTAATTTGAATATTAAGTATATTTTGTAATGTAATAAATGATAGAATGGTAATATTTGAGCATATTATGTTATTTTTCAGGATGATGCTTGATATTTATATGTCAACTTTTATAATACACTCTACTATCACCTGGACTAATATAATTTTGCTATTCAGTGTTTCTTTCTCATTAGTAAAAAGTCTAAAGCCTTATAGTCTTGCGGATGATTATGATAAGTTTGAAATGCCTTACAAATACTATGGTAAGCATTCTATGTAGATTATGAAACCACTTCATTCGTAGTAACAAGTATTAATGATCATTCATTTTTATTACATAACATTTTGTTCATACCACATTTTGTTCATATCACATAACATTTTGTTCACATTGAATATTTTGTTCTATTTCAATAAACTATGGTTCCATTCCAGAAACCTTCAAATTCTTCGCATTATGTTTCTATAAAAAATAGTTCTTAAGGAATAAAAATAAACTCTGTATAACTTGAGATGAAGTAAGTAGAACATACTAACATGCATCATACCCATTTTAGAATATTTAGAAAACAAGATGCATCGTCTTTAAATTAACGAAATTTATTTCCTTGATTCGAAGCTGGGGTCATAAAACTACATTGGTATATCAACTTGAATGGTACGTAATAACATTCTAGACCAGGAATTCTAAAGCTTCTCGACTGTTTCGTCATGTTTAGTGTAGACAATATTAATGTAAAATTAGACAAAAAGCATGATAATTTGTAGGAAGATATCGGTCCGAGATGTAACATTATATATTTATAGATATGTTTTGTAACTAAGTATGTAAGTTTGTATTCTCTAAATGCAAACATATATTCAATGATCAACTATTCCTAGAATCTTCCCAATTGATTCTTTGTTAAGATGTACAAATTAAAAACAAAACATAGTGTCAGCTAAGTATCGGCTGAGCCACGGGAAATGGGACAAATTAAAAATTTCATTAAAATGTATTTAAACGTAGAAAAATATTATTAGACCCCACTACATGTACAAGTATTGCTATTATTGGCGTAGTTTGCACAATATCGCAATGTCATAATTTTCGTGTATAACATGCTTCAAATGTTATCCATTTGCATCAATGTACATTTCCAGACCCACCACATGGAATTCCTCAACACATCACGCATCATGTCTCATGGTATTGCCTCTAACTATTCTTGAATCACTACATTTAATTTGACAAAATTATCCAGCCAATGGTTAGTTAGTTTGTTGTTCAGGCAACCCCAAAGAAAAAATAGCGCTGAGATCTAGGGACCTAACTGGCCATCGGATATCTCCAAAGCAGGAAATTATTATATATGCAAGTACTCCCCTCAGGATGGTCATGGGTGATCGGGCGGTATATGTCGTAGCGCTATCTTATTGGAACCATGTTGAGTTGAGGTGCCTTCTACTGAGTGGGGTGGACTCTAGAAAGCTGGTAAGCAGGTTCCCATAGCGATCGGTATTGATTGTTACTGTTTCCCTTCCTCGTCCTTAAAAATTATCGACCCACAATGCCACTAACAACGCTGTACTGAGGAGTCCCATGGAGAACTTGAAAATCTGTTTCCGACCAGTAACGATGATTCTGTTTATTGACACACCCATTCAGGTGGAATTTTGTCTCAGCAGACATCATAAGTTTGTTCAGAAGTTTTTATCGCGATTCTGTTTGTCTCAAAACAGTTCACAAAACTCTTTCCTAAGCTTTTTGTTAATCAGCCGTAGCTATTGCTCATTCTTTATGTTGTATGCATGATAGTGTATGTCTTCTTTAAAAATACGATGTGCTGATATTTACGACTTGTGCAGTGTTCTTGTACGGCGACGAGCTGATCTTTGCGTATTTTGTTGCAAGGTTTGGCGTAGACGTTCGATGTTTTCTTGTGTACAAACTGTCCTTCAAGGTCATTAATGGTTCTTGTCGACGACGGTACCAGTTTCGGTCCATTATTAACCCACCTGATAATTGCTTTCTTCTTTGGTGCACTAAAGTGCCGGTTCTGCTCACGTCACAGCTTCCTCTGAACAGCAGTAATATTCTTTTTAGGAACAAAGCCTTCCACCGCTTGAACATGCACCTGTGTTGTCCAGCGACTCATGATAAGTGAAATGGCTGACCTTTATGATGTAGACGGCATGACAATTAGCGCCACGATGCACTTTTGCTTGGCAGTGTTGCCATCAAGTGTCAAATGTTCTCTGACTCACATATGAATATATGTTTCTGATTATGACACTTTACTTTTGAAATCAAGATATAAAATACATTTGCAAAATTAAATTCATGTTTCAATAAATACTACTCATTGCACGTGATCTGTGGGGAGAAGTATTGATGAAATATTGTTTTAAGTTTCAGATCAGGTTTGGTCAATAGAACTTAATCTCAGGAACGTAGAAGTGACAAGCATTGATAATCTGGAATCCGTAAGTATTTCTAAAGACTTAATCATAGAGACATTTGTGTCTTTAGCAGACATATTATACTAATGGAAACCTACAGGAAAATCCGGTAGAGAGACTAACATTATTATATAACTATTTATAGTTATTACGAAGGAACCAAACTACTAACACATTTGTCCGTATCGGTTTTCATAGAATGGTTTTGCTAAACATCATTTGAGAGTTTAAACAAGTTCCGAATATAGCATTTTCTATTTTGTTAACTCAATAAAGCCAGCATTGAAATGACGCAACATTGGAGTCAAGAATAGCACTTAATTTAGTAACAAACACATTTTATTTCGTAGGAATAATTCAAATATGATTAAGAAAATTTGTGTTTCTCATTTGGCTGCATTCAGTGGTATTAGAGATATTGGAAACCAATGATTTTAATGCTTATTATGTACTTGCTATTGTATTTAAATTCGCATGTAATATTTGGTAGTGACTTCTTATGTTTTCAGACCAATTTTTCCTGCATCATACTAGACTTTATTTTTTAATTCAGTGTTTCGTTTACGAAACGTTCACTTCGCTTGCTGTTTTTTAAAATTTGGAATTATATGGTACTAGCGTTAGATTAATTTATCTCTATCGTATTTTGTACGTTTAATGTGCATACAATATATATTCTTTAAACTATAATAGAGAAATGTTTATCAGAAATGCAGTGGATTAGAAGTTGAATAGAACTAAGAAAGGTTAGAAAATTAATTCTGTGCCTATGTAGTGCCTATCGTACCTAGTTCAACACATTTACTAATATTGATAAACGAACTTTATTTGTATATGGATTTGGAAGCAAAAATTTATAATTCACAAATGCGTCTACATTTTTCATGTAAAAGAACGCAGAAACAAGTTCTAAATAACTCTGATGCACTAAAGTGACTTTATATTATATATTGTTTAAGAAATATATTTATATGCATCTTAGAATAAAATGTTTAAAATCAGTTTCTATATATTAAATTGTAATGGGCATTGTAAAAAGAATAAAACGTGCTTTTAAAGTAGATATCTCAATTGAAATGAAACTATATATATATATATATATATATATATATATATATATATATATATATATATATATATATATATATATATATATATATATGTGTGTGTGTGTGTGTGTGTGTGTGTGTGTGTTTGTTTGTGCTAAAATGATTTATAAAATATTATAATTGGAATGCATAAATGTAAGCATAATTTTTTTTTACATATTTAACAGAAAATCATATAATAATGAGTTTTTTAATGTGGACGTCATCATTTAAAGACATTCTTTTTTCAGTGTTAAAAATTTTACAATATTGCAAGCGGGAAAAAGTTATTCGAAGTAGATTTTAGATTCTCAATAGTTCCATCACTACATTTGTTTCTTAAATTCCAAACGCAGAACCTTAATCTACGTACTACAACAAATCAACGAAATACAGATAGAAATTATTTGCACAAAGTTTATATATCGTCGCATGAGAACCAGAGGAGCGTAACTAAAAAATGCGGTTTTCGTTTTCTTCTTGTTTGGACATAATTTTTAAAGGCATACTTGGTGTAAATGGAACGTAACGCCATCTGTTCTCCTTGTCGATCATCTGTTGTAATGTAGCTCAATTACCATCTTATGAAAAACACATGTTTCTAAGAAAATAATATTTTTGTCTTCTCTCCTGTAAACCTACGGAAATGGAGCCACGTTCCTCTGGTTCTAATGCGACGATATATCCTCAATGAGTATGACTGATACTCTTTAGTTTGAAATGTTCTTCATTTCGTAATATCTCACTTTTAGAAGAAATCGTAGTTATCATCATTCTCAGATTATTTATCCATGCTACAAGTGTACATTTAACATGCATTTATATTATTTAATTTCATTCCGTAAAAATTAGATAATTGATCACTTTTTATTTACTTAACTATTCGTACCATTTACATTTATTTTTTTAAAAATAATCATCTACTGTATAAATTTCAGATTAGCTAAACGGTACAAGTAGTATAAAAATTAATATTAATTTGTTTGTTAAAAAGTAAAAAAAAAAAAAAATGTTACTATATCGTCAGTTTGAAAAAAGAAGGAAACAGAAACCAAAGAATTTATATGGAAGGAATGACCTTTTGTACTCTTCATTATCTCGTACACTATTGCCGAACTTCTTCTGTGTAGTGGTAAAGAGTATAATTTTCAAGTTCCAATAAACAATATCTGGTTATTGTAGGAAATCCCCACAATTATAAGTTTTTTCTTCAATTTCTCAAGATTTTGTGTTTTTGCTTACTCCCTACATTGAAACGGATGATAGAAGGAAGCAGGGTTCTTTAATGTATCTTGCAAGAATAAATGTGAAACCTAACTCTTGTTTGAAACTTTCAACTGAACATTAAGTGGCCAGAAATACGTGTTTAACCCATAAATGTAAGTATAGGGAATGAGCCCCCTTAAAGCATTATTCCACCTCAAGACACTTCAAGCCGATGGGTTACTGGCAGAAATTGTGGTCCTTTTTAAAAATAGGAGACTACTCATTTCCTCTGAGCAAACTGTCCTAATAAAGGCTGATGAGTATACTATGGAAGATGAAACATTATGATTTATAAGGAAATTTCTCAAATCGTAGTTGACAGTTTTGTTCAGATAAAATAATATTGTAATTTACTAATTATTTATTTTATTCTGAACTAACAATGAATACTATGGCTTTCGCTGAACAAACATGGACGATGAATATATTCAACTATAGACCTCTCAAGAAAATCGAGTGACGCACTGGAAAGAAGTATTCAGAGAGAAATGAAACGAATAATAATGAGGTTTATGAAACGAACAATAATAAGGTTTAAGGAGATTGGTATCGAAGACGAATAAAACAGCACAAGCTATGTTACAATTAATACTATCTTCAGTAAATATTGAATCATAATGGCCAGTCATGGTTATAATGAGTAAATACATTTCGTGATTTCATTTCCGTACAGTTACATTTGCCAACATTTCATTTGGCGTAAAGATCATAAGTGATGACTGGCATGTCAAACTGGTTCAACAATTATTTTTAATTTTATTTAACTAACGTCGAACTTCAAGAAGACAAGGCATATACGGAAAATGTGTTAACGTTACAGTTTTTCTGAATCCATACAATCTGCCGATAGAGTGCATTAAACATTGAATAATTGTGATTAACAAAGTTGACTGTTTCGATCATATTTACCTCATTATAACATATTTGTTCTTAATTACGTCAATTGAGGGACATAATAAGATATGTGATTAACTCGTGTTGTTTAATTGAACGATTTTACTTTAATTAAATTACTTAATTTGAAGTGTATTTCCTGAAAATGTAACAAAAGGGGAACTTAGAGAGACATACAGAATAATAACGCAACTAATCAAAGAAAATATCCTGCTAAAGTAGTACAAATCGTAAGTAAAATATAAATCAACTATGAACATAAAACTTAATTAGACACCAAGTAGTATTTATTCACCCCATCGCGCTATGGAAAGTTCTTTTCTTAAATAAACATATAGCTTGAAATGAGGTTTTCATTCCATTGTTAACTTTTGGAAGGGAATGTACGTGCAATTGGTGCAAGGACACAATGATAGAATTACTATAAAGAACGTAGCGGAAACAAGTAAATCTGATGTCCATCATTAAATAGCGTAGCTAGCTCTTATCATTTTCTACTATGTTATGTTGCTCGTTATCGACGTAAGCAACCGTTAATACATATTGTTTCTTACATTTCAAGTAGAAATAATTAAACATTCGTAATTGCACTAATATATGTTCATTCATTATCTTTTAACAGACACTTAAATCCGATCTGAATATGCAGTTTTTTTGGATAGAGCCAAGACTAAACATGACGAATACTACAGATCCAAAATTTGCCTACACTCTCAAACCAGAGGAGCGGGAGTCTATTTGGATACCTGAAGTAAGAATTCAAAATATGAGAGAACTAAAGACAGACCGTGGACTCTCCGATACAAGAATAATAAGCCTACTATATGGGAAGAAAATATCATACATTATAAGGTAAAATATTAATTACATTTCGTTGTTCAACATATTTTGACAAGAATAAAGTAAAACTAAGTATAAAATTCAGTTTTCAGGAACAAGCAGTATAATAATATGAAATGTATTTTTTACCATACACAGTGTAAAAAAAAATGTCGTTTGTTGTTCAGTATCAAACTCTCGACCTATCGAAATATCAATTAAGTAACAAATATAAAACTTCTCTGAATGTAATGAAATAATCATTATTTTGTAAGATTAATATAAAACTGTTTAACAAACACGAATATATGAAATTACGGTGAAACAAAACCTTAGTAATGAATTCATTGTGGTCTTGGAATTTGTAGAAAATTTTCTATCTATACATTTCAATATTTTGCAGTGTTATTTAAAATCCGTTCTATTATATAATTATAAATCAATATTTCTTTTATATAGTAAGGTTAAAAGAGCTACTTTCTAATGTTATTACTTCCATAATATCAAAAGCATAGTAACCTTCTCTCAACATCATCGTAACATTGTAAGAAATTTGAGCTTTATAAACTCAAGAAAAGTAATACAAAAAACAAACAATGAAGAGAAAACAATCAAAAGGTCAACCTGGAGAGTCTGTTCTAACAATCAAGCTGGGAAAAGTTACTAAAAACCTAATAATTAATTAATAAAATAAAGTGATTCTCTAGTCTGTCAGAGTAGACTTTGATAAAAAAAAACAATCATATTAAAATTAATGAACCAATAAAGTAAGCAGGATAACAAAAACTTAATCACTGTCAATTCGCAATCATTATGCAAGTCCAACATGTATCCCCTTCTTAGCTAAATAGCGCAAATATTTTGGGTCTTATGCAGAGTTGTTCTGACGAGTGATTAGTGCCATATTAGAATTCAAGTAACATATATTTCCTGCAGTAATCAGACCTTTACCATGACGCTAACCATACGTCAAAATAACTCTGCATAAGGACCGTTAAAATTTTACACATCTCTCACAGAGAAAAGAACAGTCCAAAGGAAATAAACAAAAAACTGAGCTGCATTATAAAAAAATCCTCAAATACCCTAATTCCTTATGTTTATCCCAATCTAACCCCTTCTTACATCCATTTTTCTCTCTCTACATTATTTTAAATTATCATTTCATTTCTCCTTATTAACTATCAATAAACAAATACCGTTTAATCCCAAATACCTTCTATCATTTTAAACATAACATCCCAAGCTTCACCCTTGGCGGCGCAGTTTTCTGAAATTTAATTTCAATGATAGCAATTGCAAAATGGTAGAGATGTTCCCATTTTTCTTGTGAACTGTTAGTAAAATATTGTTGATGTTAATAATGAAATACAGTATGATTTTAAAGATTATTGTTCATATAGAACTGTTAATGAAGCAATAGATTATCGAACGAGAAGGTCCTTCTCGAAAAGAATAGGTAAGGGCAGCACATGAAGGATACACTGCTCAACACCATCTGCAAAGAAAAGACATATTTACTTAGTAATTAAATGTCGTTGACAAAAGTAGTACATATAAAGTAGTACAGTGTCTTGTACATTGTGGCCAGTGAACTGTAAATTAACGCCAATTCTTTCAACATTTAATCTGTATATCCATACAGGTGGTATAACCTGATCACATTTTAAAATGAGCTGCCAACATTGATCGGTTGGTCAACCCAGCTCGTGCCTAGAACATCTCAACTCTAGGAGTGTTCTCCGTGTGTCGATATAGTCAACATTTGCATTTGATTCGCTATAGAATTAAACATAGGGGCATAAATCAGTAGCCACCCAAGAACTTGTACAGCGTCTAGCCTACATTCAGTAAAGTCCCAGGTCCACTGACCCAGTGCACATAATTAGTTAACGCCTTCTATGAATATCCTAACTTATACATTGTAAGTGCCAGTGTTTGATCTGCTGGATACTGCTGTCAACTTTTTACGGATTCTTCTCCCAGGAGCCAGGAACTTCCGTCGTGGGATTACATCTAATGTTACCCCACAGTGCTAACCCCAGGTGCATTAGTTAGTGGTGTGAGAAAAGCGCTTATAGTGATCTAAAAAGTATAAAGTTTCATTTGAATAACATGTGATACGAATTTTAAAGGGTTATTAGGTTATGAAATGTGAAGTGCAATCTTGTGTTTATTGAGTGTTCATTTGTCTACATCCATATAGTGTTTAGTGTTTATTGTTTTTCTTCTATATATTTTTTACGTATAGTGCATTTAATAAATAAGCATAGTATTTTTTATTTAAAGTGTTTTCGTTACATGTACGAATAGTATTTTTTGTGTCGCAGCCTAAGCGATCATCTGGATGTCCATGAGGATTTCGAGACGAGACATCCGAACCTCTCGGTGTCTTATGCTCATTTTATTGTTGATTTTTGAGAGCGATCGGGGAAAAGTTCTGTAATATCTTTTGTAGAAATGTTCTTTAATCAGGCAAGTTCAGCTCTCTTAAAATTACACGTTGGTTGGACGGCACAAGCAGACCGGAAAACGGTTGCAAATCTAATCAGTCATAATTTGCAAGTACGTCCACTGAAATAGGGAAATAAAATACTTATAATAATGTTAATTATGTAGTAGTACCTTCTTCAACAGGCGTAAGTTAGATACAATGCTCATGTAAGTTGGATGTTAATTCGGAACATTCTACGTAGTAGATTTTGAATTACATATTAACAATCTTTTCGAAAAGCACACAAGTACGTGAGATATGGGTTACTAGATATAATATGTAAAAATTAAATGGAATTCCCTATAATGAAACTCGCGCATCTCGAACACGAGGTGGAGGTTTTCGACGGGGCATAGCTTCAGCTGCACGTGTTTGCAGTACTGAAAAAGAAATTGTGTTGTGAAGTTGTTGTTAGAAATGGATCTCTTGACGGAGGAAAAAATAATCATAGTTGAACATTATTTCCGTGGTCATACGGAAGCGGTCGTAAATGTGGACCGAGTTTGGAAAAGGTGGCAGAACAATTCCGAGAGGAGTTTAATAAGACGGCACCAAGTAACACAGTTATGCTGACTTTTGATACCGTTCTGGTAGCGAACTGTGTCAACAGAAACGGAAGTCTGGTCGACCAGTAACTGTTCGGACAAATGAATATCACGCACATGTATCCTTTTTCGTAAAGGATAAAGATTGGACAACACTTGACAGAGCCAGATATTTGCGAGCCAGGATGGTGTATTGTGGAACATTTTTGGCCATGGTGTACGAAGATCCAGATTTCTTGAAGAATATGTTGTTCTCCGACAAAAATCACATTCACTTGAATGGCTTCGCCAGACAACTCACTTGCTTTGTTTTGAGCGGCCAGATGTTATCGTCCAGAAACCGCTACATAGTGCGCATGTGACGATGTTGTGTGCCATATCAGTTCACCGTTTATTTGTCCCTATTTCGTTGAAGATGTGGAAGGCAATACTCTCAAAAGAACGCTAGAGGGGTTTAGTGATCGAGCCATTTCTTCAGGAATAGAGAAGGTTCTATCGCGCAAGGAACATTCAGATGAATAGACAGTGGTATCAACTGGACGGGGCGGTCAGCCATATCGCTCTAGAATACCTTGCCAAGCTGCAGGAAACTTTCCAGGACGAATCATTTTACGTAGTAGTGACTTCTACTTCATGATGCCTACTTGTGGTGAATGTTAAAGGAGAGTGTGTTTAACTGTGAAGATCCACCAAGAACTGAACAAATCATTTCCTTTTGCAGGAGTCTGCAGCAATTTTTGTTTCCGGATATGTTTGAGAATATGCCGGAACGAACTGCACACTGTCTACACTGAGGCGGTGCATACTTTTAATATTCACATTACGCATACCTTGCTAAAAAAATACACTAATTGTGTGTTTGTATATATGTATGTAGTGTGTATGTTAATTCCTTTTGAATAGAAATAAACTCACAGATGACAATAATGTAATTTAGTTCATCTTTTGATTTCAGTACTGTACATTTCGGTGCTTACTGAAAATTGAAGAGGCGCCCTTAAAATAAAGCAAAATTGGTATTTTTAACTTCCTCATTAACTGTTGCAACTCATTCAAATTGGGTATCTATAGCATAGTATGGCATTCTTTCTCTTTAAGGTTGTTTTATAATAATTTCTTTCTTGTAACTAAATTAAATAACTAATTAATTAACTATATATAGCCTATGGAAATCGGAAGTTCAATGATGATTGTATTTAAGGTTTCCATTGACTTCTGTACTTAGCTTACTGGATCCAATTTCTACTTTTTATTTCTATCTTTGAAGATTCATCTTAATATTGTCTTCTCATCTGCGCGTAGGTTTTCCTAATGGACGCTTTCCGATTGGATTTCCAGTCAGAACTTTGAAAGTGTTCACACTTTGTCCCATTCTCTGTGTTTAGAAATAATGGATTCATAAACTGATGCAACGAGATGTCACTGAGACTACAAAATATAAATAAATAAATAAATAAATAAATAAATAAATAAATAAATAAATAAATAAATAAATAAAAAGAGTTCAGGTTGTCCGACATCCAAAGGAGACTATACACGTATGCAATGATTAAACTATTGATTGTCCACCGGTAGACGAAGACGTTTACGAAAGGAAAGCACTATTGAACTCAAAGCAAACAGTGGGAGACCTTCTCCTGCGAATAGTGACACGATTCGCCAGTGAGTAGATGAATCTATTCGTGCGATGAGTGTTACAATCAAATAGGCCGCTTACAGTTGAACTGTGATCAGATTGGCATATAGATAATGCTGTTAAGCATGGGTTTTAGTGGAAGTGGTTTCCACTGTTCATATCCAACTTTTTTTGAAACAGATTTTGAGACTTGGGTTGAACTATGTGTAAATGCATAACTTTTAAAGACTACTATGTTCAGTAATGACTATTATAGAGAAAACGTCAATGTAACTAGATGTGGACTTTGGACGATTTACAACAGTCAATGAAGAAGTCATGTCAACTTTTGCACACTTACTTTCATTATACCGACTATATATATATATATATATATATATATATATATATATATATATATATATATATATATATATATATATATATATATATATATATATATATATATATATATATATATGTGTGTGTGTGTGTGTGTCTTAGATATGCCCTATTTTTAGGTACATCATTTTACTATAAACGAGAAATAATGAATACGTATGATTATAAGAAATTAATTAATAACACTTGTAGATGTTAATTTCATTCTAGATGTAATTCCGATTTTTATTTTAGGGGAATGTTGGTAATGAAGTGCGATTTCGATTTTAATTTGTATCCAATAGACATGCAGATATGTAAAATGGATATCACCATAAGTAAGTTTGCAATATACTTATTTACTAAGTTTCTTCCTTTCTTTCTTCAGAAACTAAAGAATGGTATTTACAAGTCAAATTATGTTTTCACTGCATTCTTGATTCTTCTTGTAGCTTGGGATACCTATGCAACCAATTACAACTAATTATAATTATTTCTATCTAAACGTATGTTATTTTGAACATTAATATTTAACTTATAAAAAACAAGGAATGTTAAAATAGTTTTAATAAATTGTTTTCTGTTAGATACTGGAAATTTTTGATACTAGAAATGAAGTGATCATAATGTTTTTGAATAGATTGTTAACACAATGCAATACATGATAATTAAAAATCTTGCACTGAGATCTGCTCAAAAACATTTAAACAGAAAAAATAATAACTTTCCGACAATATCGGAAATTTCAATGCTGTTCGAAGTTGTCTACAGTAAATTTTGTTTTTCACATGAACATCACCCAATTGTCCGGCTCCGATTTCAATGAAATTTTGGGAACCGGTCAAAACCCAAACAGCCAAAACACCCACACTCAAGAAATGTCAAAACGCCCACACGATCGGTCATAACCCCCACACAAATGGACAAATCTCCCAAATACACGAACGGTCATAACCCCCACAGCCAAAACCCCCCTCACTGGTAATCGGTCATAACCTCCAACGGTCATAACACCCACACAAATGGACAAAACAGCCACACATAGCAACGGTCACAATCCCCACATAAATGGACAAAACCCCCACACAAATGGACAAAACTCCCACATGCAGAAATTGTCACAACTGCCACACAAATGGACAAAATCCCCACACAATCGGACAAATCTCCCACACTCTGAAATGATCCTGGTTGTATGTTGCCCTTGTACTTTTGAATAACATTTTTTATTCCACTTAAACTGATGTTGCAACTATTCTTCTTGCACTGTTTTGTAATGACAGAAACACTAAAGTGGGCGTCGTAAAGAGCCGCAACACGATCATTTCAGAGTGTGGGTGATATGGCCGATTGTGTGAGGGTTTTGTCCATTTGTGTGGCAGTTGTGACAATTTCTGCATGTGGGAGTTTTGTCCATTTATGTGGGGATTGTGACCGTTGCTATGTGTGGCTGTTTTGTCCATTTGTGTGGGAGTTTTGACCGATTTTGTGGGCGTTTTGACATTTCTTGAGTGTGGGGGTTTTGGCTGTGGGGGTTTTGACCGTTCGTGCGTTTGGGGGATTTGTCCATTTGTGTGGGAGTTATGACCGATCGTGTGGGCGTTTTGACATTTCTTGAGTGTGGGGGTTTTGACCTAGACCCGAAATTTTTCTAGCTGATAGAGGACATAGATGTATTATTTGTGATGACAGAAAGTTTTGCCATGGTGCATGTTTTTTATTTTTTTATATAATTTTTAAGAGTTGTGATGTGGTTATTAGAGATTACTGCAGAAGTCCCTTACTAACCTTTGTAAACGGAGCGTTAATGAAAGAACAACCATGTAGATACATATAAGGCCTAGGAAGAAATTGTATGGTAGGTATGAGCTTGACGGCAGCCATCTTGAAATAGGCCATTTTGAATTAAGGCCAATTTTTTAAAATGAGATTAGGGTAATATGATACATAATTTCGGGCTAGAATTAAATCAGGAAGATGTCCCGGGTTCGATCCAAGCCCACGCCAAGTGAACTTTGTGGTGGACAAACACCTTGTGCGTGGGTTTTCTCGAGGTTCTCTTGTTTCCTCCCTCTTTCTTCATTCCACCATTTCATTCATTACTCATCATCGCCGTCTCCTTTAGCCTATCCGGCATAACCGAGGGATGTAAAACTTAAAGATTTCATTTCATTTTCTTAAATCAAGAAGACAATGGTGAAGCTAGTTTTGAGATACATCCATTTGGGGAAAAGTTACAGGCCTTTAATTGTTCACTTACTAAGTGCGAAAGTCCCTTACCTCCGCTTCTAACCCGCGAATTAATGATAATTAGTGGTTAAAAGCTTCGGTAATTCATATTATGCCTAGAGGAAAGTGATACTGTAAGGGTATCCTAGACGGCATCCATCTTGAAATCCGCCATTTTGAAATAAAGTGAAGTTTGAAAAATGAAAACCAGAGAATGTGACACCTCATTTTGATAGCAAATTTTCCCCAAAAATCCAATGGGATGCTTATTTTTATTCTACATTTAATCCGTATGGATTTAGGACTGCTTCTAATGTGCACCGAAAGTCCATTATCCGATCTTACAAATTGGCAACAATCCTAATTTTCACAGCATGTTTTAGATTCCAACTGGCACTTTGTAATTGTTGCCATGCCCCATGTTTTCTAAATTTATTACACTTTTTAAGAGTTGCGATTTGTCAGTTCGTGAATAGTGTTGGGATAAGCATCCAGCAATCTTCTGAATTTTTAAGACTTGCAATGTAATTATTTATTTTAAACAAGAATACATGAAGAACCTATGAACCAATGTGACGTAAAGAAATACAAATGAAATTATAGCAAATTGGTGTTATACGAACACAAAATTATCAGAAAATGTACCTTACAAGTTGTGCAAATTACAAACAATAAAATAGTTCTAATAAATACAACTTTAAAGGAACAGCAGCAATGATAGAAAATGTCAAAGAGGCATAATATGACTGTTTCCAAAACATTGTTTGTACCATGAACATAATATGAAGACAGGTAACTTGTTTATAAAGAGGTGTAACTTAATTGAGTTCCCGATCAATACTAATTATAAATCTTACAAACATGAAACATCGACAAAAATCGCTAGAAAACGAAGGACTTTTTTGTCTGACTAGCTAAAAAATTGCCATAGAAAATAAATAAATAAATAAATAAATAAATAAATAAATAAATAAACAATAAAGAAATAAATATAAACCAAAACAAAAAGACCCTTGATTTACACAACAATCATATTTCGTTTTCCTTTTTGAAGTAAATTTTCATTTGATTTTTCGTCTCACCTACTATAGAAGCTACGTCTTCGGTATTACCTGAATGCAAAGTTGGAGTTGTTTCGTTGTGCAATGATTCATGTCAGTAAACGAATTTTTGAAGGTCAGGTATAGAAAATAAATAGTTACATGGCATAGAAAATAAATAATTACATGGCAAGTCTTCAAAATTCAGAAAAATTGCTGGATGCTTATCCCAACACTGTTCATGAACTGACAAATCGCAACTCTTAAGAAAAATGTAATACATTTAGAAAACATGAGCCATGGCAACAATTGCAAAATGCCAGTTTGAATCTTTAAACATACGGTGAAAATTAGGAGTGTTGCTAATTTGAAAGATCGAATAATGGACTTTCGGTGCACATTAGAAGGAATCCTAAGTTCATACTGGTTAACTATGGAACAAACATAAGCATACCATTGGCTTTTTGGGAGATTTTACTATTAAAATGAGGTGTCACATCCTATGGTTTTCATTTTTCAAACTTCACTTAAATTTAAAATGGCTGCTTTCAAGATGGATGCCGTCAAGGATGCCCTTACAGTATCACTTTCCTTTAGGCATAATATTTTTACCGAAACTTTTATCCACTAATTAGCATTAATATGCGGGTTAGAAGCAGAGGTAAGGGACTTTTGCACGTAGTAAGTAAACAATTAAATGCCTGTAATTTTTCCAAATGGCTACCTCAAAACTAGCTTCACCATTGCCTTCCTGATTAAATTCTAACCCGAAATTATGTATCATATTACCTTATTCTTATTTAAAAAACTTGACCCTAATTCAAAATAGCGGATTTCAAGGTGGCTTCCGTCAAGATCATACACACCATACAACTTCCCCCTAGGCCTTATATGTATCTGCATGGTTGTTCGTTCATTAACGCTCCGTTTACAAATGTTAATAAGGGACTTCTGCAGTAATGTCTAATAACCACACCACAACACTTAAAAATTATAAAAAAAATAGAAAACATGCACCATGGCAAAACTTTCTGTCATCACAAATAATACATATATGTCCTGTATCATATAGAAACAATTCATTGAAATCGGAGCCGAACAATTGGGTGCTGTTCCTTGTTAGTAACAAAAAAATATATGATACATGAAATTGCGGATACAAACTTAATCAATGGGGTTGGAAGGGACCTTGATATCCAATAAATATTAGCAAAATAATAGTGCAGATAATACCAGTACAAAGCTCTATATGCAGGAAGTTACATGGCAATAGTAGAGATTACCTTTCACAGCATCATTCTTAGAGTATCTTGCCTGTGCTTTCTTCTCACTTGTAAGATATGTTTTAGCTTCTGATGTTCGACACAAATGCTATGGGAAACATAATAACGTATATACCATTACATAATTATGTAACCGATATATATGTCTTACATACAGAATTCTTGAATTTTATTTCAAATTCTTTACTATAACAGGGAATTAATGTTATTTAAGATGTAGAAAGCAATTAAAGATATAGAAAGACGTCAGGAACAATGTTTAACTTATTTTCCCGTTTTGAATTTCCCAATTAATTACATAAAAATAATTCGGTCCTATACCCATTATCAATTACTCTGAAAATGTGTGTAATTTAAGGATCTGAAATTGATTATAATATTTATTAACTCTAAAATAGAGCTATGGTATTACATGTTATCATTCGAGTATCCTTTGGGTTTCTGTAATTTCTAAAGCAAATGAGTAATTCATTTGAATATTCATTTTAACCAGCAACACCTCAAATTACCATTGAAGTAGAGTCTGTATAACATGTGCTTCTACCCGATTTGAAAACTGGGGTAATAGTACACTATGCTGAAGATGTTTTTATTTAATAATTTATTCAGGGGGAAACTCAAAACTATACATGAGGTAATGCAGGTCTAGAGGAGATCGAATTGACTGAACCCACGTAAGTGTTCCCATCTTAAACCTGCAATACATAACTTCATATTTGACTCAAATCTATGATAATTGTGACCTAGACGTGAAATAAAATAAATTATTTTATATGTATTTACTCTCAACATTTAAAATTTGAATTTACATCCTTTTCCTATTCTCTATTTGCTTCAATTTTACATCTTATTATTTTAATTACAACAACAATTCATATATATTTGTATGTGGCGTCGTATGCACACTTTAACAAAAATATTTCAAAGGTAAATATCAACTGTAAATGCTGACAAATAATATTAATTCGTTCATTAATTGCTTACAAAAAAGGAAAACATACTTAAGATGTTATTCAGTTTCTAAATTGTTAAACGCTTTAAGAAAATATTTTCTACATCATTAATCGTATACAGCCGGCATAATTAGCATACAAGTGACAGGTCTATACTGTTTTCTCTCTATCGTTCCCCTCAAAGAGTTAGAATATGAAAAGATCTTTAGTCACATAATGAGTGTGACTACATTGTACGCTAAGGTTAGCGTTTAAGACATTTCTCTGTGGCATCAGGTAGACATTAGAAGGAGCTATGTCAGAATAATTACATGACGCCGGGTAAAATCAAGCATCATGCCTTATGTAATTGCCAAATTTCACATCGATCTTAATTTGGTATATATAAGTATCTAATGTTCAAGTAATTGAAATTTGTGCTCTGCGTTTTCTTATTCGTATAACAGAATATACATTAATAGTGGTCTTACTTAAATAGATTTCCTTTATATTATTTGGGAGAGAAGGTAACTCTACGACTGCGTTATAAAGATCCTACGGTAGAAAAAAATGGAAATAATGTTGGAGAAATTGTGTTGGATTTTGCGTAAATCAATTTTGATTTCTTTTGGGTTTTCGCAGTCAGTTCTTACTTAAAGCTATTAAAACATATCATTCAAATTACTAGAGAATTGTGTACGTACTAGTGCTGTCCGAGGACGTTATTGAATTTTTCTTCCTCATATAGGACCTCAAAAGACACTAATCTATAAGTAATAGAATCTTAATTACAAATAATATAATAATTATTATACATAAAAATGCTATGAGTTGAAATTTAAAATTATATTTATTGCAACTCTGTATGTGTTATTCTCATAATTTTCAAGTACCGAACGACTAAAACTACAATATAAATTGTGAGGTAGCTTCTATAAAAGAATGTTTGCTCAAATATTTGCAAAAGAGTGTACAACGCATTTTAAAATTTATATGGTTAGAAGTCGATTCACTACCGCCTTTGGTTAAGAATACTCAGTGATAATTCGATTCGATCATAAATTGGTTATGAGGTAGCTTATTATAAGCAAACACATTTTGAGCACTGTTTGGCTTACGATGTAGTTTTGTAATTACAATAGTCTAATTTGTATCTCACGTTTTACATAAGTCAATATAAGTTAATAGATGTAGTTACATTCTTTGTAACGTGGGTTTCTATAACGACGCCACGGCATATCTTCAGGTTGTGGATGGAGAAGAATAAATATAGGTAGAGGTTAACTGCAGAAATATTGAATAAGCAGTCTCTGACAAAAGACGAGATGTGGTTGTCCAGCTTGAAGATTTTGCGAGCTCCTTAATAAGTCATCTTGTAAAACATGATACATGATACCAAGATTCAGAACCTGATAGAAATAATGACTTGGCATGATGTCATCAAAGTAAGATGAATATGAGATTTGAAAAACGGGAAATAAGAAGACTTTATACGACAGGCAAATTAAAATTATTTAGCAGTGAGTTAAAAAATATAGGATTGACGTAGTAAAGTCCAGAAAGTTAGATGAGAAGGATGTTTTTTTTTTTTTTTTTTTTTTTTACATTTTCATGTGGAAGGAAATATAAATCATCAATCAGAAACATTCATTTTTTCACAGTCGACTACTTGTTGTACTTATTAATGATAGACATTTTTTGAAATTTTGTAACGCGCTAGCGTTGAAGATACTTAGGAAGTTAAAAGAGCTAAAAATTAAGAAAAGCCTTAAACTTTCACCTAGATTGAAATTTGTTCACGCTGCAATACAGCTGCTTTTAAAGGTAAATGGTGTGATATTTGTTCTAAATGCAAATAAATTAGAAAACGGAAGCACAAAAAATAATAATTTCGCAATTATTTACTTTCAGCAACCACCCATTACCACCAGCCAGAAAACCACAATTGTGGGACATTGACTAATTGCATAAATTATTTCATTTTTCATTATAGCAGAGCAAATTGCTACTTGCTGCAATTATTAGGGCAAGGAAGAATAAATAATTAGAAAAAGGGATTTAACGGAAGCTCGTCATAAGCACCGCATGGCTTACTTATAAGAGTAGAAATTGGTCTCGGAAACTAGATGACATATGCACCACTAGTTATAGACCCCAATGGTCAATGCAGTCACTGCTATGTGATGTAGGAAACGTTGGATAATAAAGATATTACCAAATCATAACCACGTGTAAATATATTCGATATTGCTATTCCGTTTCTACGATATTCTTTCTTACGTTTTTGCTGAGTTAGACTGATCGATTTAGTAATTAATATGAGCTTAATGTATTAATGGGAAGGGGGCTTAGTTTGCAGTGCAGTCCAAAACAACACTCTAGCTTTAATTAGAGGCAATCATCAAGATCGGAAATCGGAATAATACGATGACATATTTGCGTTATATCTATTATATAATTGTTTTTATTCATGCACACATGAGTTGTGATTTTGACATTTCAAAATGTAGGCCTAAAAAGGGAAACAAATTAAATAGTTTATTTCTTGAAAACCTTACTTCTTAGTTCGTTTCCAAATCAGAGGAAACTAATTGAATATCAAAAACACTTGATATTCTGTTTTCAGATCTAACGTTTTAATTTCGTAATTCACATAAAATCATCCCTAATACAAGTTCAAAGAAATACAATTGCAAAAAATAAATATTTAGAGGAATGTTCTTTCTCCATAGATTAAAGTATTAGCTAGGGAAAAAAATATTTATAATGAGCTAAAACGTTTGAAAACATGAACATCGCTTTGTCAAATTATATATTGAAACTGCATTACCACTTCTTATGTTATCTGAATTCTGCTTTCAGTGTTTAAATAAAACATTATTTATTTTATGTTAGCTTTTGTTTACAGTCAGATACGAACGAGCTTCCCTCGAATAGTTCCAGTATTATTTTAGGTTATAATAACTTACCAAAAAAAGGTTATAACCACGACACGATTGATGTTGAAGTAATCGTAATTTTTTCGTATTAACGATGCTAGATATGCAAAACTGTTTAACTTTGAGTATCCATTCCTTTAAATTGTGTACATGTTTGATTTTTAGTTGGAATGTATGCAGATAATAAATCAAAATTCGTTTGGTCGAAGAGGAATAAAGTTCGCAGGAAAGAAGTACCGTTACCATTGTATTACGTTAAAATATGCTCTCAGCCGTCGCCTGTAAGAAGAACAGTTGGAAACGGTAGGTTATTCAGCAAAAGTTGAGTTGATACTATATATATATCTCTCTGAAATCGGTGATTTTTAGATATGTATATCCCTCTTCCTCACCTTTTGGGGCTGAATTTGGATTTTAAAAGGCATCACAAGTGTCATTGTTCATATTAGCGACCCCGAAAACTATGAAGTAGACAATAATATTGGTCATTTCCGATCATTTTCATATAATTCTCTCTCCTCCTCCAACCCTAGGTTGCTTAGCCAAATTGAAATGATAAAAGCCATCCTAGGCCCGAATCTCATTTATGTTCTCATTTATGAAGTACGAAGCCACAAATATATCCACTCTCAATTCTTTATATTGAGACAGAGCGAGAGAGAGAGAAGGAGAGAGGATGGGGAAATGGAAAGCATATCAGAATACATGTTAAAATAATTGGAAGAAGTTTTACGCCTGAATACAACAAAAAAGGTCTATGTGAATCAATGAAGTTTAGCGTTATAACCATGTCACAAGGCTACGTAAATGTCAGTAAACAGCATCTGACATCACATATTGTACAAATGCGATGGAGTCTCAAATAGATTTGAGCAAGTTATACCTTATTTATGAAACAGTACACTAGTGACATGCTGATGGATTATTTTATAAAAAGAGGTTAGGAAGTGGGAGTCTATGTGAATTAACTTGGAGAGACTGACATTCAAAAATTAGAGAAGAAAACGATAAACCGCAAGTCATGCATGTAAAACACACAGCAACCGGGCATAATCAATGATATTATTATTAAAGGCAAATAGGATATTTCCCAAACTTGCTTCCTCATTTAGAATGATAGTTTACTGGAGTAGGTTATAGACGCAAGCAAGGTTTCACACCCTGCTATCAAATGGCAGCCCTGCTTCCAGATGAGCGTCACCGATAATAAAATGACTATATGCCGATCATACACCAACCACACCATCAAAACTCCCAACCACTAATATATGCGATTAATAAAGATAAAGTTCCTAAGACATAATAAAACACAACAGCAGATGCTAGAATTTTTCTCCACGAATGCCCATACTAGCACTGCAATTAGACATAATATAGTCAGAATCTTGTACATAACTTATATTGTAATAACGTACTTGAATAGTCAACAATATTGAGTTATTTTGTTACATTAATAGCTAATATCATGGATATAATTAGTGTAAATTAGAACACGGGAAGTGTATTGTATTTTTCTTCAAAAAATAAATACAAAATGTTGTTGTACGCAGTTAATATCTTATACATTACGAAACATACCGTTTCGTATTTTTTGTCGACGCAGTGTATGGAGTTATGAAAAATAACTAGATCGAGAATCATATAACGAAAGATAGATATTTGTAATTTAAATAATATGTGAATGATCCGAAAGCCATTTAATATTAGAATCTCTTAAATATATGTCATTATAGCACAGAATATCGATAAATATACGTTAAGTTCGCCGTTGTCATGAAGTGAATGATCTATTTCAATCATAGAACGATTTTTTTCAACACATATTTATTCAGCTTTCGAAATGTGTTACACTATTAGAAATTTAGTATTATTTATTCTATAACAACTGACATCACAATTTACAACTTAATATTCATGTTACTATTTCAATATGTGGTCTATTATCTTGTTTTAAGGATTAAAACAATTTTGTTATTCCTTTAGGAAAAACTCTAATAGAGCTTAGGGTGTTTGTAGCTTTGGAACGTCAAATTAAGAGTCATCTGATCCAGATGTATCTACCAAGTACCATCTTCGTCATTCTATCTTGGGGAAGCTTTGCTGTTCCTCCTGAAATGGTTCCAGGTAGAATGGCTCTATTGGTTACCAATCTTTTATCTCTGATCACTATGGTTGTAGCGAACAGGTAAATGGGTACATACTTGTTAATATTTGTTAGTTCAAAGTGCTAGGTTCTTAGTAATGGTATTATTTTCTCTTTAAAAATACATCCATTGTTTTCGGCATAAATATAAACATTTTGTCACTCAAATATGACTGTAAATGCCACGCAACTTGTTTGAAGGAAATTCAACCTTCATTGTGTTATTTTGAAATACGAGTATTGCATTCTAGATTGTTCCAGATACGTAGAAGGGAATCGTAATGCCCTGGCTATAAAACAAACGTATAGATGCATGAAGTGTGTATCCTCCATCCTTACCCCGCAGAAACAGAATTGGTTCCGAATTCTTACAAAACTACCATTTTGAAGGACAAAATGTGTTGTCTCTCTAAAGCTTATCTGTTTTTCTCTTTAGTTTGATTTCATATTATAATTAATATAAAGAGATGTTCAAATTATAAAAAAGACACTTAACGTTGTTTGAATAGTTAATTACATTATTTCCAAAAAGTGGTTATAGAGTGGTATAAAAATATTGAACTGAAATATTTTTCATAAACATAAATATAAAATAAATACTTTCCATTACACTTAATCTCAGATCTAAAATTTAAAAAAGAAGTACTGGCACGTTTCATAGTATTATTTGGGACAGTTGAGGCTACTTTTATCGGCTTGAGTGAGAGATATCAGGTGACATGATCAAGTAGTATGATGTGATAGTGGTAAATGCTCTATTGTCTTTTGCAAAGATATGTTGTTGTTGACCTAATTTAAGATCTTTGATAATATTTTACCAAGCTTTACGGTAATGTATTTGAGAATAGGAATCCATTCTCCTTTATAAGATTAGGATACATTGAGATACTCCTCTAAATTTTTGAGACGGATACATAGGCCCATCCTTTAAATTTAGAAATTGTTGAAATTCGAAATTGGTAAACTTCCTTAGATCCCCAGTATATAACACTGTAAGTATGAGTGGTCCTAATTATGTCTTCTGTAAGTAAAAGAAAATAATTGTCAAATATTTGTATGGCCGCGGGTTTGACACGTGGTTCGATATTTACCTAATTTATCTTATTTGATGAGCCTCTAACATGTTATGTCCAAACATGACTAAGTACTGAGATGTATATCCTTTCATAATACATTAGTACATTGACGCGCCCTTCTTAAACTTAGTTAGGGATATCCTCGTCGCCAAAAGTGCCTTTACATCGCCCTGGCGGGCATGTGATCGCGCAGTACTCTAAAGAAAGAATGGTTGCATAAGAAATTTGGATTAATTTTGAAGATTTTTTTTATTTTGACTAGGGAAATAACGAATGTATAGGGAGTAAAGGCATAGATTTGAAGCATCAGCGCACTGTCATCTCTGAGAAGATTCGTACTCTCAGTTTTTCAATTTATTGTCTTATATATTAAGTTAATAACTGCTAACAACTGCTACTAGCGGTTTTCACTCTTCAGGAATTTACTACGACATGTTCGCAGGACACATTTCTAAGTCCTAAATCTGTGCATGAATTATTTCATTCGCCTCACTGTAATAATTTGAGAATAGAATATTATTACGCTGAACATGAATATGTTTCGCTGTCGTAAAGCAAGGGCCGTAATAAATGTAGATAAGGTTCTTATTATTATATAAAACACATAAGTATTTATTCCGTATATAGAACAATATAATACAGTAACTAAGCTACATCATAATCACTAAGGCATGATTTTTTCTAATGGGGGAGGGGGGGAGCAAAAAAACAATATAGAGTTTTTCGTTTTATTGCCCTATATATGTTAATTTAAAATTCATAACATTTATCATTCATAGCGTATATCGTCTTTCGCCGCTGTAACTCATTAGTTAGAACATTCATCTCCAGACATGATGTCGAGAGAATAGAATGATATACGAACAATAGCGTAATTAATTTTACTTCGCCCTGGATCGATCGAACATCGATTTACTTATACTCCCCCGGCCCCTTTCCCCAGGTATTTCAGCTGCTGCGTTATATATATAGTTCCATGTCAGAAGGGCCAAACTAAAGGACAAAGTAAGAAAGCCCACGTATAAACGGCCCGCGACAAAAGGACCCGTGACAAAAGGGTGCGAATCAGAACGCCCCTCATAACGTGAGCCCAGGTCATAAGGGTCCCACAAAAAAGGGCTCGAGTGTCAAAGGACCTGAGTCAAACGGGCGGGATCAAAAGTGGCCCCGCTACAAAAGGTCCAGTAATAACGGCGCCGAGTCAAAAGGGCCCGGGTAAAACGTCTCAGCAACAAAAGGGCAGGTGTAAAAAAGGCAAGAATCAAAACGACCTTCATGAAACGGGTCAAAAGGGTCCCACGAAAAAAGAGCCCGAGTGGAAAGAGACCTGCCTCAAACGGGCCCGGGTCAAAAGGGGCCCCGCTACAAAAGGGTCAGAGTTAAAAGATCATCGCAACAAAAGGCCTGAGTCAAAAGGGCTCGAATCAAAACACCCGTTATAATAAGGCCAGGTCAAAATGGTCCCACGACAGAATGACCCGAGTCAAAAGGCCCTCCGTCAAACGATCCCGTATCAAAAAGAGGCCTCGCTACAAAAGGGCCCCAGATAAACGACTCTGCGTCAGATAGGCCAGGTTAAAAGTCTTCAAAACGAGAAGGCCAGAGTCAAACAGCCCGAATCAAAACGCACCTCGTCAAAAAAGCCCGGGCCAAATGTGTCCCACGACAAAGGGTCTCGAATCGTAAGGGCTCTGCGTCAAAAGACCCGGGTGAAAAAGAGCCCCACTACAAAAGGACCAGAGTCAAACGGTCTCACGTCAAAATGGAATGGGTGAAATATCTACGCAACAAAAGGTCCGAGTTAAAAGGAACCGAATCAAAACGTTCCTCATCAAAAGGGCCTGGGTCAAAAGTGTCCCACGACAAAAGGGGTCGAGTCCTGCGTCAAACGGATCCGGGTCAATAGTAGAACCGATACAAAATGCCCGAGTCAAAACAACTCTTCGTCGAAAATGCTCAAGTAAAAGGTCTCCGCGACAAAAGGGCTCGAGTCTGTAGGGCCCTGCCTTAAAATGCCCGAGTCAAAGGGTTCCGCCACTAATGGGCCGGAGTCATAAGGGCGCTGCGTCAAAAGGTTATGGGTCAAACGGGTTCTGCTACAGAATTGCCCGAGTCAACAGGGAACTGTGTCAAGCGGAACCTGCTCAAAAGTGGTATCGGTGCAAAACGGCACTGTTTAAAACGGCCAGACGTCAACTGGTTCCGAGTCAAAAGGGCTCCGCATTAAAATGACACAAGTGAGAAAGTGCACGTGTCAAAAGTGCACGGTAAATACGGTTCCACGGGTAAAAGGCTTTAGATCAAAACAAGAGTGAAGACCAAGCTTGCACAATGGGATTGTGTTCCCTTAGTAAATTGAAGTGTTTGTGCAAAAGAAGGAAATATATATATGGTTATTAATAACAAAAAGGAAATTTGATTGGAGATAGTTTTGTTTGCTTGTTGATTGTTTTGCAACAATCGTTAGAGCTTAAGTCGTTCTCCATGAAATTTGCTTGCACTTCCGTCACAAGCGGACTGGGTGTATTAGGGCCTAGGCCGTGGTTATCATGTAGGGCCCTCAGATTATAACACCAATTTCTAAAATAACGCACAATCAGTGGCGCAACCAGCTATGAGCTCGGGGATCCATGTCCTCCCCGAAACAAGCCTGGTATATCTTATACAGAAGCGCTGCGGACATTTTACTGAAATTTCAAAATAGATCAATGCATAAATGAATATTGAATTAGGTCAAAGCACTGTCGAAACTGAAATACCCAGTAAAGAACCCCTACATTAATTTCATAGAGTAATAAATGCTAGTAAAGAGTGCGTCGTTTTATGCAAAAATAATGATGTACAAAATAATAATTATAGCGCAAATTTTAAAACTTGTAACTGTTAATAATATGGAATTTGTGAATTGGAATTTTCATTTTAATGTTTTTTTAGCATGTTAATAATAAGGATTGCTAAATTGCTTGTAGTGAGGAGAACTCAAACTTTCAATTTTTTCCATATCAAATGGTACAGCACGTTCCAGACTACTGTACTGTATATTCTTGGTCTCTCCCGAAATAAAATCCTGGTTGCTCCACTGCATACAATGAACATATGCGATTTTTACTTTAATAAAATAATGTGGAATGATGTTCACCTTTCTTAGGACTATGGACTGTGTAAATGTATCACTGACTGGTGGTCGCGAACCTACTGGGCCCCGTGTAGGCATGCTACCAACGATCATCAATTCATTTACCAAACCAGTTGTCACCGCAAAATGGAACTCAAATTTGCCCAAAGAAGATCATTCCAGAGTCTCTTCCATCACAACTCAGAGCTCGGCATCCAGGTCTGCAGTCATCCGCAACCCCTCGTGAAAAAGATTGCGAACCACAAACTACCGACACAGGAAGTAGACCTCCCAGTTATGCTGGCAATGGGGACTACGGAAAATCTGAAGTTTTGTGTGTGTGTGTGTAATGGCCTCACCAGGGGGAAAAATCCACAATTTCCAAAACAGAATTTTTAGCGCAACGGAAAATTTTAAAAATCCAAACTGAAAATTGTGAGAGAACTCAAAATAAAATTCACAGTATTCGGTCGTCTCTTACGTCGGTCGCACCAAGAAAACTTTTACTCGAAACTTGTGAAATCTCACTTTCCACTGAAAGTTAAATACCTCTGATACTGCCAATGCATTTTGTCTTTCCTTTCTATTTTTCACCTCAGACATAGATTAACACAAGAAAAGTAAAATATCGACACACCTGCGCCTACCCTTATCCTAAACTAATCTAATCTAAATTGACTTAACCTACTACAAGAAAATATATCACTCATATAACACTCACATAATATTCATAGCCCACATCACCTGAATTTCAAAGACATAAATGATTTCAACATTACTACTCTAACAAAACAAAATAAAATTTAATTTCAGAGAGAATTATAAGAACTGTATTAAATGTTTGAGTTATATTCCATTTTAAACAAGATAGGATAACTTCCGCGAGTTATTGAAAGACAATCAGTTGCCAGAAGATATCATGATGCACGCATAAAGCATATCTGCACCAGGTTTTCAAAGTAAATATAATACATAGGTGGGGAATTTTAAATATTTCATTTGGATTCACTACTACCAAGTCTAAAGAGGTTTTGAAATTTTGTACGTTAGGCGCAGTATCTGTGTTTTCTCAAAATCAATTGCAATTTCGATTAAAGTATTCTCCTTATGGAATTACATTAATGAAATGTTGCTAAATAATAGTGGAATCAGACTTGCACTCATAAGGAGCACAAAAGTGTCTATTGCGATAATCGAATCATTTTATCTGAGACCCCTTCTTCCCGGCCCATCTGCTTGGAACCTTGTTCACATGGTAGATGAATGTGATCGCAGTCCCTAGGGAAACAGAATTTTTGTTTTAGCACTGCATGTTAAGATCGGACACTAAGCACCTACAAAACCATTACTTCATCCAAACAAAATTTTGAAGTACAAACACTCTAAACCACACATTTTCGTTTCATTTTTCCTTTAGTTTCACTGAATAATAAAAAATGTGAGTACTTACTCATTTTCTTTACAGTTTACACCGATTTTCGTATAGAAAATCTTAACGGCGCGTTGAGAAAATTTTCCCAACACCAAGATAGCTGTTTGACTTCAACTCGTCGTAGATGCTACTGCCAGTCGGCTTCCCCAAGGAAATTTTGCTTCAGTACTCTGTGGACCGTCCATTGAGCGTTTCAACACCAAAACCAATGTCTTAGTTCAATTCAGTCTACCACTAAACACAGTTCACATTAAATCCAGTAAGCTTGGAGGTAATTTACTTAATTTCTACACAGTCTATGGACAAGGAACTAGATTGCATGTCCGATCTTCCACATGGATCTTGGTAAAGAGACAAAGAATACCAAGGAGAAGAGCTCTAATTGGTTCTCTGGTGAAACAACAAAAGGATAACACCTAAAATTTCGAAACATCAAAAGAAGCCGAACCAATGACAAAATCTCGAATAAGCCTCTAACGAAACTGAGATTTCTCTGCTCCAAGGAGAGAATAATTTCTACCTAAAAAAAGGGATGGGCGAAAAAGACATCATGGCTGAATTTCAGAATAAAATTTTGAAGAAATTAAAAAAAAAATAAATTTTTAAAAATTTCTTTCCGAAGATTCCCTACGTCTAAATTCCCTTAAAAACAGTACAAAACATATAAGAAACTACAAAATATACACCTTTGAACCCACATAACATAATAATAAGGACAAAATATGCAATATAGTAAAATATAATATTATGTGTAATTTTATGGACATTATTTCTATATTATTTCGACAGAAAATTACAATTTAAAGCTAAACCAAAAATATAATTGTTATTTAAATTAATTTTCAATTGTCTTTCTGAAGCTAAGCATGAATATGAATATACAGAGGGTTCAAACTTTCACGGACTATGATACATTATACTTAGGTATAATGTAACCCGATGGGCCATCGCATTATGCAGTTGTAAATTCGTTGTTACTTGATAGTTTAGCAAGCTATGATTTTTCACTGGTCATTGGAAATTTGATGTTACAGAAAGCAGAGGGATTACAGAAACAAACTTTCAAGAGGATACTTTATAATTATTATTGTATTGCCACATGGGGTGTCTAAAAGGTCCTCTGACTTAGAATAAGTCTGTTATTATCAGAGTTACAACAAAATGTAAGAGGAGAAACCGTCTTCAAATATAATGTTTTTAATAGACAGTAACTTCATTCATTTATGTTGTTGGTCCAGTTAAATGGTAACGTTGCATTTTCATGTAACATTATGCGCGGATAGAGCGTACAGCCCAAACTGCTAGTCAGATTTGAAAAAAATTTTCACTTTAGACTGAAATCATTATATTTGGAGACGGTTTCCCCTCCTACATTTTGTTGTAACTCTAATAATAAGGTAGTTACAAGTTTGTCATGGAACTTATTAGACACTCTGTATAGTAGCTGAAACACTAAACAAATAATATCCAGTAGCTTTTTACTATGCAATGAACAGGAGATTGTAAGAAAAGATTACTGAAAATTGTAAGAATAAACAACTAATAATAACTTTTGACTCTGGAATGAACACGACGGTTTTACTGAAAATGAAAGAAAACACTGCTGAACCACTAAACAACTAATAATTTTAAAAAGTTAAGAATCTTTTCAATTCAGATTATGAATTGCAGAGTTCCTGAGTTACTTCGTTCACCGACACTAAATTTAACACGTCTCTTTCAATTTTCATTAGTAAAAATGTGTTAAAAATGTCTTCACACAAATTAGTTCTGAGATTTGCTTACTCTCTAACTTTAAGTTTGAGAAGCGCCTTTTACATGTCAGTTGTGTGCATGGTAGAGACAACGCATGTTTGTATACACTGTATAAATTATTAAAACAACTAGATTGGAAGAAATTTGTACAAAAGTTTCCTTGCACATGAAAAGCAATTTTTACACAAGGTGTTTTCAGCATCATTATCACTCTTGCCATGAATCCCGTACAAAGATGTTCCATCTCCCATAGCATAATCATCATCATCTTTTTCTACGGGTTCAGGGGCATCATTCTCTTCAGGATCATCAAAAACCAGAACGTTTTGTGCCAGAGTGTAATACACGACAGAGAACTGCTGGAGCTCTTTGTATATTTTCTCCTGTCTTATATTTTTTTTTCGCAAGAACTCTGAAAGCTTCTGCAGTGATCTATTGAATTATTTAGCTTTCTTCTGTTTTAACATTTCTCTCTTCCTATTTCTTACTTTATTGCTTCATTATTTTTTTACAGGGCCTAGGCCGCAATTGCGGATTAAATGCCCTGGCTACTCCGCCCCTGACTCCCGTCTTTCTGAGTTTGTATTCTCGTAACATAGCCCAATCACACTGTATCTATTGTTGAATTTCCCCTTCTAAACGTCCATTTCTACCCCTGGATCAAAGTATAGTATGAAAAATATTCTTTAGAAAATATTAGTTTAATTTTATTGTGAGAAGACATATGTGGATCTGTATAAAGGGTTAGTAAAAGGTATTGAGACAGAACAATAATAAGGACATGCGCGGACGGAGGAAAAATAAATGTTACAAATGGTATTATTGCAAAAACTCGTGACATAGCCCATCTATTGTTATATTTCCCCTTCTAAACTTCCATTTCTACCCCTGGATCAAAGTATAGTATGAAAAATATTCTGTAGAAAATATTAGTTTAATTTTATTGTGAGAAGACATATATGGATCTGTATAAAGGGTTAGTGAAAGGTATTGAGACAGAACAATAATAAGGGCATGCGTGGACGGGGGAAAATAAATGTTACAAATGGTATTATTGCAAAAACTGCATGGATTTGGAGTGTGGTCACCATGGAAGGCATCTTGAATTCCGAGATATTGCATATCACACAATATTGTTTTAGATGTAAAATGTTATGATTTTATACTTCAACTTTCTCTTGAATATTCCCACAAATGAGAATGTGAACTCATTTATGACACATCATTTGTTTGAGACAGAATGTGCCATGTTTGACATATGTGTCTAATAGAAAAAAAGTATCATGATAGGGCAGTAACAAAGAGACGCATATACGGAGGAAAAGCAAATATTACCATTTGGCATTGGTGTAGAAACTGCGTTAAATGATTTAGTATACATCATAGCAGCCATCTTGAATTCCTCATATTGTGTACCATACAATATTTTTTCAATAGAAAGAGGTATGTGTTGAGTTTTGATTTTAAGTTTAACACAATGGCAAGGTCTGAGGGGAGACAGAGTAGACAGCGTCTACCCTTTAGAATGTTATATGTATTAAGCCATTAAGCCTAAATTACTAACTTAAAATTTTTCAATTTAGATTCTGAATTTAAATTTCCTACAATTTATTCTGAGCTTTCTTTTAATGCCTCCGTAATAAAGACAGAAGGCAAAACTTCTCGCGAAACATTGATTAATCCGCTGCTGCATCTATTTAAAGGAACAGTTCGACTTAGAAATGCATTTTTTACAAATTATTTCCGTTTGTAGGGTCGAAAATTCAGTCGTTAATGAGTAAGAGAGGAAAAAATATTTTATGACGTCATACGTGGTCAAGCAACGCTATCAAGCTTCCATCACCGTTCCAAGCATTTCGTTTGTGAGAGGTGCGGTGGCACGCTCTAAAGTGCGATTTCCTTTCCCAGAACTGATTGCAATGACTTAAATGACTTCTGCATGTAGCAAATGATAATATATGATGGTGGGCTGCACACAAGTTTTCATAATATTATAAAACGTGGTTTGTCCTACAAAGCATAAGTTCAGCATTTCAGAAAAGCAGCTAAAATTTCGAAACCAATACCGTGTAAATAGATGGCGGACGAGATTGCTAAAACACCTACAGTTAGTACCTTTTTAAAACCATTTTCATTTTCACGTTTTGTTGCAATTTTTAACGCTGACCCTATAATTTTGTGCTTCAAGGTATGTACAGGTGAGCGATATATGAGGCAAAAATGAAATAATATCTGTAAAGTTTCCCAGAATGCGAAAAACACTTTACAGTTAAATTTCTTTTATTCTTATCGCTCTCCGAGGGACAATTCTCATCTTCATAATCATGAGTGACACCCTAGCTACTACTCTCTAATGCATCGTCTTGACTACAACCGTCAATTGCGTTTTGTATGATATTTTTTGTGGGTAACTCGACCTAGATCGGTGCTTGTTCCATGGCTCGAACTCTAAACCTTTCAATAATATACTTTCTCAGTTTGCGTGTAAATAATTCTCCTGGCATTAGCCAGAAGCTGATGTAGACGGTAAAAGCTGGGGAGAAGGCAGCCAGAACCCAGACTATGATAAGTATAACATGTTTACTATAAACTTTCAAAAATATTTTAATAATACCTTATATATTTCTATCAGTCAAACAACTAGGTGTGCCTAGCGCCCCCCTGCCCCAGTCTAGATCCGCCACTGGCATTAGCTTTTCTTTCAGTAAACCTGACTGCTCGAAGTAGGAGTCTTCAAAATGTTTGGAACAAGAGTGTTTTTCTTTGGCACAGTTTTTTCTATTGATTTTCTTGAGCCAAATTTATATAGATCTGGTGATTTCTCACAACTAGGAAGCGTAAAAAAATAGGATACTTTGTGTCCTCAGCTTTAATCGCACGAGAATTACAACTGAAAAACAGTACGTGTTAGGCATTTCTACTTCACCTCACAGACACAGCACGCGCATTATTAGCATGTGTTTTCTATTTCACTTCCAGTGTTTCTGTAAGAAAATAAATGTTTCGGGGGTTGGACACACTTAGTATTCGGAGAGGCACATTACTCTCACAGAGTATTATTATATTTATTATATGTGATCATTTCTCTTCGTTCTTCTTTTAATAGTATTCTAATAAATAAGTATAGTGTCATTTAACCCAGTGTGTTTTCGTTGTATGTGTGAATGATATTTGTGTGCGTTATGGTCTGTATGACCGCCTGATCGTCCGGGAGGTTTTTGAGACGAGACATCCGAACCTCTCGGGGTCTAATACTCATCTCGTCGTTGAGACCGACGAACACTTTGGAAACAATTTCGTAATCCGTTCTTGGAGAGATCCTGGAACGTCCTACCCAGGTAAGTCCAGGTGTCCTGCAAATGCACATCGGAGGACAACGGAGGACAGGCTACGACTTACGGTTACAAATAAATGGCAGCCCGAACAGCGACCCGATACCTGGTTGGTTACAAATAAATGTCCTCCTGAAAAGAGACGACGATCCAGGGCTGGTTACAACACAATATATTAAATCCACTATACTATTAAAGGTTTATCAGTTGCGTACAAGGGAGTGGTTAATGACTCATATTGTGTTCCTTGCGTAGCCCACGCGTTAAGTCAGCATTTACGATTTATGAAAAAACAAATGCCTATAGAAGCTGAACGAGACGGTCTATGAAGATATAAAAAAATACGGTTCTCTTTATTTTTGTTACTCTTTCTATTGCACCAAACTTGTTTTTTATCTCGAACTGCTCCTTTAACTTGCATCTACCTACAGAAGCGTAGGAGAAACAGCCATGTAAGAAGTTCAAAGGCTCGCGCTGTGTAGTAGTACCTGCGAAAAGACGTTTGTAGTATTGTCTACGTTTACTGGACTGCCTCTCTTAATTTTAAGCTGGATTTGTAAGTAACAGAAACTAACCGCTATTTCTTCTTATTTGTTTTTATTTTAAGCCATCTTTCGAGCTCCCTCTACAAAATGTTAAATTGTTGTAACGTATCCCTTGAAAAACTTTATATATATATATATATATATATATATATATATATATATATATATATATATATATATATATATATATATTGTCCCTCTGTGTCTCCAACATTAGAATAAAAAAAGAAGATCCCCCAACGAAAATTTCAGATGTATTGGCAATTCTATCACTATCACTTTTATGTTTTTCGCGAGAGTGACAAGTACTTTTACATCTGAAATTTTCCAGGCCCACCCTGGTTCGAATTTTGAAAAGGATAAAGGTTTCGTCTTGGTCTGGGCCTGGAAAATGTTACCTGTGACCAAATTTTGGTAACTTGGTCCACTCGTGTGGTCCCCTCGTGCACACAGACACAAAGATGGATATATAGATACACAAACAAACTCTACTTTATTTATATTAGAATCTTCGCTCAATAATTGTGCAGATGAAAAATTTAAAAAAAGTACAAAAATCTAGTCATTGTAGAACTAATAAATTATAGAGTACTTAGTATGCATCAACAAATTATTCCATACGGCAAACTGAATGACTTGATATCCACCTTTCCTAATACAGGGTGTCCATAAAGTCCTGCAGGAAAGTAAAACTGTAACTTGGAAACTGCGTAATGTATTAACAAATTCTTTTTGGTGTTCTTACAGAAAGGTTTAAAGTTTTGTTTCAACTAGTTAAGGTTCATCGCCAAACCTCCAGTTGAGCACCATTCACATCCAGTCACTCTTGCAGTCTTTTTGAGAAACCAAGAATTGCGTATTGGCGGTGCCCAAATGGAATGTTCAAAATCACATAAGTTATTTTGTCCTTGAGATTGTGAAGATTAGCTGGTTTTTGGGAGTACACCTTGGTCTTCATGTGTCCCCACAGCCAGTATTCACAAGGCGACAAATCTGGTGATCTTGCAGGCCAAAGTGTGGGTCATCTTCAGCCAATACATCTATCCTTAAATTCTTCGTTAAGAAACTGTCGAACTTGAAGGGCATAGTGCGGCGGTGCCCCATCCTGTTGCATGTAGACCTCATTAAAAATGCCTAACCTAGTAATTTCTGGCAAAAGAAATGTCTGTAGCATGTATAGATAGTTGTTACCATTTACCGTCTCTTTCTCGAAGAAAAAACAACAGATAATGTGGTACATTGAAACAGTACACCACACATTGACTTTGGGACTACTACGCTTGTGCTCCTCGAATTTACTTGGATTTTCCCCCACCCAAATTCGGCAGTTGTGCCTGTTCACTTTTCCCGACACTTGAAATGTGGCTTCATATCAAAACAGAAATCGAGACAGAAGGTCACCATCTCCTTGTAAGCGGGTAGGCATTGACTCATAGAATTTCATTCTCATGTCACAGTCTTCCTCTATCAGCTCGTGTACAAATTTTAACTTATTGGGCAGGACCTTCTAATTCTTGCGTACGATCTTGTGTAACGTTGACTTCGGTATTCCCAGTTGCAGTGACCTATGTTCAAGCGACTTCATTGGACTCCTGGCTACGCTGTCTTGCAACGTGTGAATCAATCGTCACTCGTTCCTGTCCTTCCACTGCGCGGTAAGTATGACACACTTCCCGTTTCTTTGAACTTGTTGTACCACCTCTTGATACTTGTTTCTGCTGGGGGTGTTTTTCCATACTTTGTTTGGAACTGTCTCCGCACTGAAACGCAAGATTTTAATTCCGCAAACCACAAAACACATTGTGCCTTTTCTTTAATGGACGCCATCTTAAGTCACATGATTACCAGCGCAAACGTCATCGAGCATTGTGGCAAAAACAAAACTTTAAACTTCCCTTCTTCCAACCCCAAAACTTTATACACGTAAAAATGACGGTTTCAAAATTTTATAGTTTTAGTTTACTGCAGGACTTTATGGACTCCCTTGCTCAGATCAGCTTAAGAATGAGCTTATCAACATTATGTTCCGATGGTAGCAAAAACATTTCTCTTCTCGAATACTTGAAATATATTCTCAATAATGAACCTCAAACCATACAAGCATATCAGGAAACAACAAAGTTGCTAAATATGGTATTGAGCATTCCATCAACTCCAGTTTTTTCTAAACATTCATTGAGTGCCTTGAAAAGAGTGTAAGTTACTTAACGAACAGCATGACAAACTTTCTGAATTACGGACACTTACAATAAAGAACTTGGTGTATAAGCTTTGTAGGATACCTGAATTCAAAGAAAGAGCTATTAATATTTTCACCGAAATGAAGAACAGGGTATGGAGCTCATTTACAAGACTGTACGGTATTAATTAGGTAAGGTATTTGGTAGCAGGTATTAAGTTAGGTGTTGAAAGGTGTTTGTTTTTTTCTTCTATCGTTTTTTGTTGTTGTTTACTTTACTGCTCATTTTTAAGGAATTTAGAAATGACTATCCCTAAGGGGGTATGGGAAAGCAATGCCCCCACTTCTTGCAAATGAAATACCATTGAGAAATCTATGCTTCCGAAAAAAAATATTATACACCTAAGTTAGTAAATATATGCCTTACAAATACTATATATATATATATATATATATATATATATATATATATATATATATATATATATATATATATATAGTGAAACCTGTCTATTTTGGACAACACTGGTTCCATTGAAGAGTGGCAAACTTACAGAAAATAAGTGTAATTCGTGTATTTTTAGAATATGATTTCTAGTATTATTTGCTTGTTATAGCACGGCCAACAAGAGATGGTCTCTGACGTTTCTTACCACATGCGGTGGGACATCGCAGCCCCTACTTTGATACCAGTGTTACCAACCACGATCACTCTGTTTTATACCATTAATTAAATTGCCACTACAGTTGCACCGAAAAAAACCTTGACACGCGAGTAGTGGCAATGTTACTGCTAGCTGTCAGAGACGTTCTCTTACTGGACGCACTATAGTAAGTAATGTCACGACAGCTACTTTAAAATACTGTATGTAGATTAATCATTTAACTACTTCTTGCTAATGAGCTAGAAGCGTTTTCCTAAGAGCAAAAGATGCTTTGAGAAAAGTTAAGGTTATTCATATTTCAAAACCTCCGCTACCTTTGGACAAGAAGTCAGGTGCCAATAATTGACAATTGAGATGGTTAGCTTTAACCTTGAGAATTTTTCGGAATTACTAATGCTCCTCACTAATGAAAGGAGCTGATGGACTATGGCAAATGATTTTACCAAAACAGATAGGGCAGACAAATACGTGAAATCATTTCCGGGATTCCTGTACGTGCTTTTTCTTATTCATGTCTTCCTTCACCAACCCTTTATCAGGATAGTGTTCTCGCCTTTGACCTCCAAGAAGAAATCGTCGGAATCTATGCTTCTTTGTCTTCAGTTACAAATAGAGAATATCTGCCTCGCATATTGGAATATGATAGACTAAAGAAAAATAACATAATGGTACTTTGCGTGCCCAAGATACGCAAGTAAATTTATCATTATTATCATAGGGTAAACATTGTTTCAATGTGGGACAACCTCCAAGATACACAGTTGGCCAACTTAGAGAGGTGGCCAAGTTGACTGGTTTTACCATATATATTGTGGCCCATTTTAATCTTTCCACGGAAATATCTCAAGAACGGTTGAACAGAAATGAACTGAACAAAACCTCAAATAGGAAATACCATGGGGCCATTCGAATGGTAATGTCGCGGTGCCCTCAGGGCCCCTCTTCAAGGGAACCAGGGCTAAATTTTAAATTTTGAAATGGAAACATGGGGAGAGTGACATTTCCTTCGATAGATCTTTAAAAATCTGAAAAAAACAATGAAGCAAACAGGGCCCAACTTAGAATCTTTAAACGAAAATATGGGTCACGTGATACCTGGTTCGATAGATCTTCATACACTAAACAACGTTGTGACACAAGATTGTTCATATGGGTCACCGTTTTCAAAATGACCTCCAAGTCACCATGCCTGTATCAGATAAAATGTCCCGTACCACTAATATGAAAACGGTTGAAAATAATAACGGATGAACAGAATAAAACTCCTATAGGAAACGAAAAGATTATTAAAGTATAAGTGATAATGGTAAAGAGAAATCTAAAATTATCTTTCAGATCTCCTTCCATAAGTGGGTGAAGCGAGAATAAATTTTAAAATCTCAAATGAGAACCCCACATTTACTTGCAATAGGTATGGTTTGTCTGAAACACGGGTGTACAAGTAACTGGTACTGTAATGAACCAATATTCTGCAGTCGACTTTTGAGAAAACCAAAGTTTGTACACATTGTTCTCAAATTTCATTGTTCGACAAATTGGTTTCGCATTTCAGTTGATTCATTTTTGCACAAATTATTGCCTGCAATTAAAATGGAAGGTAACATTTATCAAGAATATTACATACTTTTTTTTCATTACAGACATATATCTCATAAAAATACATTCAGATAATTTTGTTGTGTAGATAAAATTTGCGAACACTAAGGTTCTCGTTTGCAATTTTAGCGTTCCTTCCCGTCCCCTTCACCCACTTATCGTTGTATCCATAATTTTCTAGGAATTAGATTTCCTCCTTTGTATTATGGTACCTTTACTCTAATAATCTTCTAGTCTGTTGCAACATTTTCCAGCCCTCTGTGATTTCCTATACGAGTTTTATTCTGTTCAGCCGTTATTATTTCAACGGTTTTCATATTAGTGGTTCTGGACGTTTCATCTAATACAGGCAAGATGTCTTGGCGGTCATTTTGAACACGTGCAGGAATCACGTCAAAGAAACGACAAGTACACTGCATTTTCCGAGTGGTTACGGAAAGCAAGACTTGGTGAAAGGGTTATTAAATAGTTTGAAATTAGAAGGAATACCTTTCAACTGAGATAATTTATTAGAGCAAATAATTGAACGGAAAACAGATATAAATGGGTCGTTTGCATATAGATTGACCTTTTGAAGTCTTTCAGTAGTAAGTTAAAAAATTGTTTTTAAAAATGAGTTCTTTTCGAGAGGCATATTATTTATAAATATAATCTGATAATCAGTAGTTTCTTACATATTTCTTAATGATTTCATATATTTTGAGAGCAAAGATGAATAGAAATGTCATTCTCCTGAGTGTCCCTATGTACAAATATTTCTAATAACTCTTGTATATCTTCTTTTGATGTCAATTCTATTTCATAAATTTCACATACAATATTTGAAATATATGGCACTTTTCCAATTCAAAAAGAGAAAGCATAGAAAATACTTTTATAATAACTTCTATAACATCAAACTCTGTCCTTAATATTTCTGTCATTCTTCTGGGTGATTTCTCGTCTCTTTCAAGATCACTTTGATTCATGTATAAATTCGTAAGAGTTTATCTTTATTCAGATGATACCTTCTATATCTGTGACATTGGCTGCACTGTTCAACTTGCTGTTGCGTCAGCCAGTTTCTGAGTAAGTGTATTGCGAAGTAGGTGTGTGATTCTTTGCTGCATTTCCATTCATTCTTCTGGTGAATAATTTTAGTTTGTTTTTTTACAATATATAAATTAATTAGCTTTCTTGAGAGAGACAAAACAGATATGTTTAAAATGAGTACACAATTTCTTGTAACAGATAAATACGGTGTAAGATTATAACGAAATGTTAATGAAATGTCATTCTCCTGTCATAATTATTGAGTCATTCTCTTGGCATTTTCATGCCGGGAGAATGACCAACTATCCAGGAGAATGACAAGTACTGCGTTATCAGGAGTCAGAGCACCCAGATGTTACTTATAAGGGATTTGAAGACTTCCTTGTCACTTGCAGATGGCGAGAAACAAGCAAAATAATGAAGAGCGTCTTCAGAAATAAAGGGAAGCTGAACATAGAAGATACGAGAGACGGAAGCAAAAAGTTGCGGAGTGTCCTTTCTTTGCTGCAGAATTCAAAAAAGTATCAAGAATGAAATACCAAAAAAGACGGAAAAAAGGACAAATTAAGCTCATCAAAGAAATTTCAGAAAGGGAAAAGCGAATGAAGAGAAAACAGTGGCGTCAAAACACAACAGGAATGAGTAAAAGTCGGAGAGTAGCAAGTAATACGATTATTTCTTGTAATATTATCCCACCAGACAGTGCTTCGGAACACAAAGATATTTCACATTCCCCAGAAATCGTAGCAGAAATTAGAAAGACAACAGAACGGAAGAAAAAGAAAGTGGGAAGAGGAAAAATCGCAAGTTGAGAGCAAAAGATAAAGTAACTAAACATCTGAAGAGAAAGTTGAATAAATATAAGAAACGGTTGCAAAGATTGAAAACGAAATCTTCTAGGGAAATTAGCTCAGACAAGAATCATTTTTAACTCTAAGAAAGAAAGTAGGAAAGCTCATAAATTCAAGAAATAGGAGTGAAATAAGAAAAGGACTTCTCTTTGGTGAAGTTATAAATCAACAGTTGACACAATCAGTTGAGACAATGAAGGGTGTGGGCTCGGAAAAATATGTTACCATAACCAGAAGAAAAATATTTGAAAAGTATAGGATGTTGTCCGCAGCTAGGTTTCTGAAAAGAGGATGCGTTTTTATGAGGATGTTCGAGGCAGAAATATCAGTGTGCAAGACAGCTACTCTAAATCTTCAACGAGATATCGTCTCGTTTTGCGAACGAGACAAGCTCAGTAGAATATTTCCAGCAAAAGTATTATGTCAGTTCTAACTGTGGAAACCATCAACAAAGGATATTGGAAGATGACTTAAATACCTTATATACAAAACATTTGAGAGATAACCCGAAAAGGAAATCTATCAGCTATAGCACGTTTACCCTGTACCGGCCAAAATGGGTGACTAAAATGACTTTCTGTGAAAGAGAGAAGTGCAAATGTGTGAAGCATTCAAATATGGAAATGTTAAAGCTCTCTACTCATATGTCTGCTAAGATGTGTCAAAACCACACTTGGAGTTAGAAATAATTTGCTGTGAGTCGCAAGAGGGATCATGATTATTAAGAGAATGTGAAAGATGCAGCAAGAAAACAATCATGATCATGAATCCGAATATTCAAAGTGAATCACAAAACTGAATATTATTCACATAGCAACGGATCGGTCAAATCTGTGAAAAAATTTTTAAAGAAAAATAAATACGACAGTTTCAAAAAAAGTAAATGAGGTAATAGGAACAGTAGATGATTTTTCGAAGCATGTGGCTCGAGTAAGGCACCAACAAAATAATGTGATATTATAAAAAAGACAATAACTCGAAGAGAAGCAATTATTCACATGGATTTTAGTGAGAATTATGCATGTAAATATTCAGAAGAAATACAGTAATTTAACTTTGGAGGATCAAGACAAAAAGTGGCAAAGCACATGGTGGTCGTTCATACCCACGACAAAAGTGAGTCTAACATTAATATACGAAGTTTTTGTACTCTGTCCAGTAACCTTCTACATGGAGTACCTGCGATTTGGGCTCATCTTCAACCAGAGGTGAAAAAACTGTCTCTGACTATAGATATAATCCATTCCTGGATTGACAGCCCTGTTACGCAATATAGGAATAACTTGATGTTTAGTGTTTTGTGCAGTGATTTTTTTTAAATGTACTCAAACATATCTAAAGCCACCTGGAACTATCATGAAGCTGGTCATAGTAAAGGCACACCAGATGGCATTGGAGGCACTTGCAAACGAGTGGTAGACAACGTAGTACGAGGGTAAAGATATTGCATACTCAGCAGCTTTAGTCAAGTGTTTAAAATAGAGCATGCAAAGTGTTATCATTGAAGAGATACCATCGAAAGATATTAAACAAATGCAACGCAAATTATCCACGAGAAAGATAAAAAAGAACTATGTCTGTACACCAGGTGGTCACTGAAAAGGTCACAAGTAACAGACGATTGCTCAGAATGAGAATGGTGTCTTGTTTTGATTGTACAGGCTATTGTTCTCACTATGAATTAGGCCAGTACTCTAATTCTCAAACTCCAACCAAAATTCAGAGTTGAATACATTTACAGTAAAGATGATGCATCTTGTGCAAACGTTCCTTCTTCGGGACACATTAAAGATGAAAAAATATTCGCGTTAATATAAAGGGTAGAAAAAGGTCATTTCAGTCCATTGCAATGTGTAGAAGTGATGTGCAGGATGGTGAAGTGAATATTGAGTTATCTTATTCAATGTGATAAAGACACGAGACTACGGAAGAGGAACCCCAATGATATTATCCAACAGTTGTAATGTTCGTAAAGTTACTGAAGTTCTTCCACAACCAGAAATTATTGTAAAAGAACAGCGTGAGTTCTATAAATTTTAAGTATAGAATGGTAAACAAGTACTCTGTCCAAGTTCTTTTGAATTTAATAATACATTTGCTTCTATAGTATTATGAAAACTAATGGTTGATCTCTTACATTTATTATTGAACACGGACAGAAGTCACATTCTTTTAGGTAAAATTGTTTTATAGAAGTTATGTGAAAAATATATCAATTGCATTAAATTTACACTTTCCAACAAACAAAGCTTGTATGATGAAACGGTATATTTATTTTCAGACTTACTCTCTAATAGCCGTCGTGTTTTGGGGTTAGAATTTGTGTCATATTTAAGATAGCATGTTGCTGTTCTCAGTTGCGCACATAGAATGTGAATTTAATTAGATTGAACGACTGTGACGTTACTGTTATATATCATTTTCTAAAACATACAATATATTATATACATTTGTATGCATCTTGTAATTAAAACTAAGTATTATGTCATACATGTCACTTTATTATTTATGTTCTTCCTATTCTTTCTATAATAATATAATTTTAAACTTTGTTACACACTCTGACTCCTTTACTTTTTAACTATAGTTAAAAATATTCTTGTACTAACGCTTAAGATAATGTGAGTCTCTCACTGCCAGTTACGAGCATAAAATTAAAACACTATGTTATTCTCCTGGCTTCGCTGTCATTCTCCTGATGCATGGATTTCTCCTTTTGCTATAAAAATGGTGAAAACCTTAATAAATGAATTGACCTCAACCATGAATGGTTTAAATTCTTAATGTGTATGATGAGTTCTAACTATGAGAACGAGTTTTCAATTATTTAAGTTTCGCCGTTTTTAGCCTCCAAAAAGCCAATTTATTTGGAAATGACCCAAATATATAACAACTAACAAACCGATTCCCTTGTGAAATTGCTCCGCAATCACAGTTAAATGTCGGAAGCCGAAAATTAGATTTCATCTCACAACTCATTAAATTTCAAAGAATTTTTGATTAAATTTTGAGGTTATGTTTAGTTTTAAAAATAAACACTTCGAAATATTTTACTAAATCTAACATTAATTATTACATGCAATTTAAATCTAATAACAGTCGCTTCCATTCCCATGTGGGTGAGCAATTATCAAAGTTAATCAAAAATATACAAATAAAAAAAGGGTTTTAAATTTAGAATTAGTAAATATTAATCACTCACTCACAATGCTCCCGGTTCCATACAAAAACCACTAATACACTTTTCTTTTTAACTTTTCATCTTCACGACACAATTTCGAAACAATATCACTATCAAAAAATATTACATGTTAACTGGGTAAATTACCTTGTATAACTGCAACGTTCGATAGGTCAATTTTTCAAACGTATGTTCGTAGGTGGCAGCACTATAAACTATAGCAGCAATGTTCATCAATGTTTCAGACTCTAATCGGAATCACAATCTCTTTTTACAACTTTTTTTCATTATGCTTCAAACGGTGACCCATATGAACAATCTTTTGCCACAACATTGTCTAGTATATGAAGATGTATCGAACGAGCTATCACGTTACCAATATTTTCATTTAAAATTTTTAAGTTGAGCCTCGGCCAACATGAAAGGCGGCCCTGATGACATCGCGACAACATTATTCGATTTGCCCCATGGTTTTCCTATTTGAGGTTTTGTTAGTTCATTTATGTTCAACTGTTTTCATATTAGTGCTACTGGACGTTTATCTGATACAGGTAACACATTTTGGCAGCCATTTTGAATATGGTGACCGATATGAAAAATCTTTTCCCACATCACTTTCTAGTTTTTAAATATCTTTCGAGTGAAGTGTCACTCGCCAAATGTTTCTATTTAAAATTTTAAAGTTGGCCCCAGTGCCCCTCGAAGAGCGGCCTGGGGGCACCAAGACATCTCCTTTCGATTTTTCAAAGGATATTTCCGATTTGAGTTTTTGTTCAATTTATTTATGCTCAATAGTTCTCGAGATATTTCCGTGGAAAAATTAAAATGGGCCACCCTGTATATATAATATGTGTATGTCTACCTCGTGTTTTACAGCACGCTTCGCCACTGGTTTATCCTCCCGTTCAGCAGCGAGGCTTTGTGAAAAAAGGGAAGTGCGTCACATTAATTGATGCTAGAATCTTCCTACAAACTACATTCATCGGCCATTTCAAAAGCATCGTAGTCTACATTATTTATTATTTCCGTAATTTCTCCGGGCAAAAATACGGCTTTATCATAAGAACCACGACTTGTCGCGGTGCTATTCATAGCCAAATCTCAACTGAAAGAGCAAGTGAATCCTAAGCAAACTACAAGAAGAATGTTGAAACAAGCATACACACTTTCACTGGCTAATAGAGAAAGAGAAAAGAAAAATGTTTTTGCCTTTTGAGTTGCACAATTAACTTCTCGGGGATTGCATTTGTAAAATGTTATTTTTTTTTACCAATGTAACTTTCCTCAGAGTCACCTCTGTTACTGACATTGGTTGTTATTCCGTACAAGTCTTTGCAAAAATTCTGAGTGTAGTAACGTAAAGCACAAATGCAGTCATTATAATTGTTATGTTTATTATCACTACCTACATCCCAAATTTTTGCGTTATGTTAACAAACGATCCTCGGGCCCTTTTGTTCCGGAGACTTTTGATGAGGGACGTTTTGAATCGGGCCCCTTTGACGCGGGGCCATCTGAATCGGACGCTTTCGTAGCGGGCCTCTTTTTGACCCAGACCCGTTTGACACAGGGCCTTTTGACTTGGGTCATTTTCTCGTGGGACCCTTTGACCTGGGTTCTTTTTATGAGGGGTGTTTTTATTGAGCCCCTTTTAACCCGAGCCCTTTTGATACAGGGCCATTTGACTCGGGACATTTTGTAGCGGGCCACATTTTGACCCAGGCGCTTTTGTCGCAGGGCCGTTTGACTCGGGCATTTTGCAGCGGCCTCTTTTTCACACGGCCCGTTTGACGAAAGACCTTTCTACATATTGTCGTGGGACCCTTCTGATCCAGCCTTTTTTATGAGGGGCGTTCTTATTCGGCACCTTTTGACCCTGCCCCTCTAGATGAGGGTCGTTTTGATTCGGTCCTTTTGACTCGGACCCTTTTGTAAGGGGCAAATTTTTCACCCGGGCCCGTTTGGCTCAGGATCTTTTGACTTCAGTCATTTTGTTTTGGGACCCTTTTTGTTTTGGGATGTTTTTGATGGTTGTTTTGATTCGGGAACTTTTAACCCGAGCCTTTTTGTCGTGGGGCCGTTTTGACTCGGTCCCTTTTGTAGCGGGACCCCTTTGACTCCTGCCCTTTTTCTGAGGGGAGTTTCGATTCGGGCAATTTTGACTCGTGCCCTTTTGTCGCGGAGATCTTTTGACCCTGGCCCTTTTGACGTGACGCCGTTTTTACTCGGGCTCTTTTGTAGCGGAGCCCCTTTCAGTCAAGGTCCGTTTGACGCAGGGCCCTTTAGACCGGGTTCATTTTGACTCTGGCCTTTCTGTCTTTGCCCTTTTGTCTCGCTCTTGTGACATGGAACTCTATATATAATGCAACAGCTGAAATACCTGGGGCAGGGGGCTTGAGGAGGTATAAGTAAATCGATGATCGATCGATCCAGGGCGCAGTAAAATTAGTTACACCACTGTACATATCTCTTTCATTCTATACTCTCAACATAATTCATATTTTACATGATAACGCAACTTTAAAAAGCTTTCTTCCCTGAAAAGGTCAGCTAATTGTGACAATCCTGTTGTGACAATGACATGGTAATAGAGGGGTTTGGTTTGATTATGTAGGAGTTGAAGTAAAATGAAAATTAATATTTTCGTAATTACTAATACCTTATAACTTCCGAGAAATGATGCTCCCTAACTTGCTTACATGGAAATATTAATTGTTTCACTCAAGAGATTTCACTTGCTAATATTCTATGCATGATATATATATAATCAAGAAAGTTTTATCGCTTCCTGTGAAGGTCTGTGTACAATTGGCCATGACACCGTAAAGTTGCGTAAGAACAGAATGAACATGGGAGCTCCACAGAGCTCCAAAAAGGCCTGTATGCTGTACGAGTTCAAACATCAAACGGAAATGACCTTTGTTGAGGGTGTCGTGGCTACACAAACCTTGCAGCAGTGGCTTAAAAAAATTAAGGACGGTGATGAAACAATCGAAGACTCGTCACGTGCCGGAAGACCAAGATATGTACAAAATAAAGATCTTGAAGCAGCAATTGAGGCGAACAGTGGCCAGGCATGTCAGGAATTCTTACTATAATTCAGTGCGAGTGGATAAATCATTTATCAGCATTTCCATCAACTTGGGAAACACTATAAGTTGGGTAGATGAGTCCCACATGATTTGACTCCGAGGCAGAAATCAAGATTTATTTCTTTACTGAGAATGTTGACATGTGATGAGAAGTGGGCCCTCCACGAAACTCCATTTCATCATCATCGGCACTATCCTATGAACCGGTTTCAAAACAGCCGAAACCATCACTACATCAGAAGAAACTCCTTCTGTGTGTTTCGTGGACAGCTCGCGGCATCATGCATCGGGAACTGCTACTAGCTGATCAGAGCAACAATGCAACTCTAAACCGCACGTGGTTAGGATGACTCGGGAGACCATTCTACGCCTTGGGTGTTAAACACTATTGCATGCGCCGTACTCCCCGGACGTTGCACAATCATATTACTACCTGTCCCATTCATTGGACAATCGCCTTATAGAACGCCAGTTTACATCCCCAATAAAGGTGCAAAATGCTCTTGATACTTTCTTCGCCTCGCGGCAAACCAAGTTCTACCGCGGTGGAATCCATGGCCTTCCAGAACGTTGGCAGAAGGTCGTCGATGCTGATGGGGAATATTTTTATCTTCCGTCTTAGGTGTCATATCGACGTTCAAAGTGTTGAGTTAAAAAGCGACAGAACTTATTGGTTAACTTTATATAAATGTTCATGAAATGTATATGTATGTGTAAAAAAAATGTAGTCTTTATTTTATATATCAACAAACACATATACAGGTGAGCATTACATTGTTATAAATATATGAGAGGCGGGGGTGAAAAAAAATAGCGCCACTTGCGATGATTTGGTTTCTAGCTGCAATTTGTTGAGATCAAACTACAGAAATGTACGTAGGTAGTTTAATTTAGCAAATATGCATGCAGATGGCAGGAGAAGCTTGTTTTCTATGTTATTACATGCACTGTGAGGGAATAGCTATCCTTTTTATTTCGATTTCGATTTCGAAAGTTAGAAAATGCAACATATATGACTCTTGTGCACCAGAGACGTTCATGTATATAATTATACGAAAATATAGAACTAACTACATTGATCTACATGAATGTAGTTAGTACCAAAGTTGCAGATTTAGTTATATTATTACTATATATATGGCTTTACTTGTCCACAACATAGCCTAAGACTGTTACTATAAAATGTTGGAAAGTGTTAGCTGGGATATATATTCGGAACGCTACGAATCATAATTTCGCTGGTTCATAATTTCGCTTTTCAATATTTAATTTCAGAGCAGCTTCTCCACCGTCACTTGGAATAACCTGCGCAGAGGCATGGCTAGTAATGTGTATTATGTTCCTTTTCTTCGCTCTCCTGGAGTACATTTACATACTTATTCTATCAAGGAGGTTAACTCTAAGGAGGATCATGTATAAGCCCAAGCACGTTACGTTGTTAGCCAGGAGGAACATTTTTCCTTTGCAGACACAACCGATGGTAAATTTTATTTTTATTTCCTCTGCATGCGAGAGAACTAAAGATCACACAATAACCCCATGTTGTAAACGTCGTCAACACCTAATGGCCCACTTGCCAGTAAATGTCGATCGTAGCTATAGCGACGCGTCGAAGAACTGCCGGTAGTGTCAACTGGCGGCAGGGTTTCGTCGACTCGAAAAGGATATCTAGAATCGGAATATTGAAATTATCACCGTGTAGCAGCGAGGACTTCATTTTGGTCTGCGCTTCTTCGATTCGTCGCGGAGAATCGCGAAGGGACCAACACGAACTATCGCCAGTCATGTGCATGCGGTTATTATTACATACTATCTGACGAATTGCTCCTAAAGTGAGCTACAGGGGTCAAGAGTAACCAATGCCTCTACATCATGAAGTGAAAAATCTTCAGATGAGTGCGTATAATTGTATGAATTTAGATGACAATTGTAGCCGATGATTCGAAGTGAATATGGGAGAACTATGAAATAAAGTAAATAGACGAGCGTCATTTTGTTATACAATTAGATGGCGAACGGATTTCATCTAATCTCAAACGGTCATCGTCGAATATATACGGTTACAGGAGAACTCTGATTAGCTAAATTAAAAATGCCTCTACAAGCGGCCTTTTCTCCGTCGCCTCTGTAGCCAAGTCGGAAGAGCACGCGCTTAGTAATCCAAAGGTTGGTGGTTCGCGCACACCCGGGATACGTGTTGTTCACTTTTTAAAAGTGTTTTTTACGCATATAGGCCATTTAACATATTTTGGGGGAGTAATTTTGTTATTCATTGGCGTTTTTTTCGCGTCTCTGCCACTGATGGGCCGCTAGTGGTATAATTTTCAAAACGGAAGTTGGGCCACCGCGGATCGTAACTACGGGGCCGCCAATTTTTACCGAGATATCTCTAGTTGGCCATCGGTGGTGTACCGACGCTTACGGCATGGGGAATTTGGTTCTTTAAAACCATATTTATTTTTCCTAAGTGTATAGCTTTTTGTGCAAACAGGACGAACATGTATCTTTAATATAATAATAATAATAATAATAATAATAATAATAATAATAATAATAATAATAATAATAATAATAATAATAATATGGCCTCGCTCCTAACTAACACTCTCTCCTTCAATGGGAGGGATCTCGGTTGCAAATCATGGCCGAAAACTAGTAACAGTTTCTTCGTTCAGGCCAGCCTTCTGAGTGAGTTTTTCGTTGGTTTTCTTTATTCTTGCCAGAATAATGTCTGGATGATATCCAACATTAATTTTCAGGTCGCTTCCTCTTATCCTCGCTCCTTTTTTTCTTCCCCATTACCCACACAATGTGCTCACCGTGGAACGCTATTCCTCATATTTGAGGGTTTGAGGTTTTTGGTCCGGTGATGCCCAAAATCAAATAAATAAACTTCTTATTATTGTTCCTAAATCACAATTAAATGCAGAGATCGACTGTTCTGAAGGATATACTTTGATAGTGTTCCCTCAATCCAATCTGATGAAGATGTAACAAATTAAGTATACGTAATGTTCCACTTTTCCCTATCGTTCTTAATTCATATGTAATCTTGCACCATGATAAAAGTTGCTTGATTTTAAGATAGGGAGCAACGGTTAATATTTGCTAGAAATAATTGTGTTATGCCACACATAAAACAGTCGAATACGTGTCAACAGGCGAGGCACAGGTCTTGTTCATTATAAATCCGGCACTTAGTTGATTTATTATAAGAAGTGTCAAAAAACGCTTACTTCATAAAAATCCTCGAGTTCTGAAATTTGGCGTTATTATGGGTTGATTATTCAATAATTAGTGGTGGTAACAATACAAGGTTAGACAACAGGTCATTTTCCTTCATTCCGTCTCGTAAATTGAAATGAAATGAAATCTTTAAGTTTAACGCCCCACGATTATCCCGGTTAGGCTAATGGAGACGGTGGTAATAAGAAATGAATGAAATGGTGGAATGAAGAAAGTGGGAGGAAACAGAATAGCCCCCATAATACCCACGATTACGGTGTTTGTCCACCACAAAGTTCACACGGCGCGAGCTGGGATCGAACCAGAGCCCCAAGCACCGGAGGTGAATGCTCTATCACTAAGCCACCGCGCCCAGTCTCAGAAATTGTGGTATTTCGTATCGACTCCCTAAAATCTTTCGTGGTGAAGGTTCAAAACGTTTTTCTCGTCTCATTTTATGAATAGATCCTATAATTTGTCCTTAATTTAAACTATTATACTTCATTGGTGTACTTCCAGATCACGAGAGCTCAACGTGATCTATATAGGCACGAAACGTCATGTATAAAACTGTATTTCTTGAAAGGAAGTCCTTGGACTACCGTTGTCTCACAGTGTGTTTCGGATGAGTGATGTGGAACATTTTTACTGAGTTTGCTTTATTCTGAAAGCTAAATAGATTAATTAGAATGCACTTAATTGAAACTGAAAATAAATATGAGTAGTTAATATTGGTTCATGGGCTTTTACGCCGAGCTTTGGTTGAAACAAGCAAATGGTTTTGAACTATTACTATTCCATTTTATTATAGAATAAACCATAAGAAAAATAGAAAAAAAACAGAGTTATATGACACGAAATCATAGGTTATACGGAGACATCAATGTGATAGGAAAAGGTATGATAACAATTGAAAGACCTGCCGATGGTATATTTAACACACTTTGGGAAATTATTTTAAAAGTAAATGCAATAAAAGATACATAGAAATTCGTCGAGGTCAATACTGGACACGTAAAGATATCAACTAACAATTTCGACAAATTGGACATTTTTAATTATGAGAGATATACATTAATATACCAGAATCTAAGAAATTAAACGCTAACAGAATAAAGTATTGCTTTAAATTATTTTTCACTCGAAACTGTTTTGCCTTCCTGAGTTCTGTCAAAGAATTGACAACTTGAGATATATAAAACAGTAATTATGTCTATGATCCAGTACGATTGCGATACGTAGTTGCCTAAATTGAGGGTAGAACACAGACTGAAAGTATTTGAAAATAAAATACTGAGGGAAAAATTGGATCCAACAGAGGCGGATATGAAGAATGGGGGAAACTTTATAACTAACAACTTTATAATTTATTCAATTTCCCTAAAATTGTTGAAGTCAAAAGTTAGAAGTTCAGGTGGGGAGGATTTCAAAATGAAAAAAAAAAAAGGTCTCTTTCAAGGTTTCAACTGTACATCTAATATAATAAAGACCTTAACCTTTGTAGAGATTTTAGAATAATAGTTAGAAGGATCTAGCACAAATACAAATCAGAAACTGGGTCGACTTTACTAGGGACAGATTTCAATGGAGAGCTTTTATGAATAAGGCAATTAATCTTCGAATTTCATAAGCTACAGAGTAAAATAGTTAATTCTTACCTGAACACGAATATATTATTAGCAAAGTTGATCGCGGAAGAAGTTTTCTATGTGTACTTCAAGTGACAAATCAATTGGAGAGAAAATACTATGAGGTGATGATGTAATCAGTCTTAATTTATTATCAAGAAAATGGCATAGTTAAATTTAACATTATATAAATAAACTATTTTATTTAAGCGTAGAATTAAATTTATGTAGAATCTGATTGCCAAAAATTAAGGTTGAATTTTCTTTTGAAATTAATTCAATTGCATAAAGAAAGTTCACATATGTAAGTAAAGCTTGATTTTTGATAAGGATAAACGTCACATATTGTGTTTCTAATTTATTATCGAACATAAATGTAAAGAATAGTTGTATATATTTCAGTTTCGCATGTATTTCAGTTCGAGTGTATTTCAGTTTCATTTCTTTATAAAAGTTTGGGCGTAGAGATACGGAAGCAACTACAGAGTATGTAGAAATGTAGCAGAGAAGATAATTAATTCTTACTTAAATGTTCAATAAGACTTTTCCTAACAACTGTTTTACTTTCACAAATCAGAAAGCGTGAAATTTCCTGTGTTCCCAATAGAACTCATTTGTAAAATATTTAAAGTCAACTAAAAATTACATGATTATTTCAAAGAACTACAATTGTACACGTATGACTTTCATCAAACGTACTACGTTTCTTCCTATGCGATTAAAATGGTGCTGTATCTTATATTGGAAATCGGCTAAGATGTTAATTTCACTTCAATAAAAACGATTTACTTTTTAAATTTATTATAACATTATTAATAGCTTGTAATATTTGCCATTGAAACAAATAAACACATGTTCCCAAATATCATATTTTGGATCTTCATTTGCTACTTCCCCCCCCAAAAATCTAAATCAATCACATGAAATAAATATCATACACAAACGACTACACTTATCCAGCTTTTACAAAATATAACGTGATGTAAAGTATTAATATGAAAAAAATGTCATATGCAACGCGAGTCTTTCCTTGCTATGGGAACCACAATTGGTGTTTATCTTGTGTCAAATTTTGATTTTCTCAGAAACCAAAAAGTAAACGAAACCCTTTATTAAACGGACACCTGAGGTATATGAAAGTAGTTTATGAGATCTTTTGTAGATGAAGCGTGTGTACTTATAGTAAAATGTTAGCAAAAATTTCCTTGGAGGATTTTATGAAAAGATCAATTAGATCATTTCCGCAATAGGAACATTAATAGTTTCATAATTCTCAACATTACCGACTCTTAGTATCGTTTCTGTAAAGTATGCACAGTGAGACATTTACTGTTATTAGAAGTTAGTTTTCAATAAATATAATGTTTACTTGTTATTTGTATAGGGTCAGTATAAGAAGGCTAATACTTTTTATATATTTTATCATATATGTTCTTTCAGGCAATGAGGAAAAAGAGTCTAAGTGTATTTCTGAAAAGAATTGCACATCTGATCAAATACTGTCTCACAGTGCACGAGAAGAATTTTTGGGGAGTTCAAGATAGGATGTCCATAGTATTCTTCCCCCTCATGTTCCTAATTTGTACGTGTATATATGTTACCCGTATCTTGAATGAGTACAACATACAGCGAGATTCAACATTCAAGCCTTTCCATGAATGTTGGGAAGAACAAGGTCTTCAGAAAGGGATGTAGATATGATTGCATTGACGAATGCTACCGAGATAATTAATCGTGTGATAAAACAATAGGTAGTCCTAATATATAGATCAGAAATTCAAAAATAGAATATCGAACTCCAATTTGCCTTCGTACTTTTACACTAGCATTTAGAACTGGTGAAGTGAGTTTTACATATTTGTCGCTAATTTAGTGGCATGATTAATAAGTGCCGTCCTTTCAGCTGGAACAGGCGTTTATATGTTACACACGATCATGTCCAAATGCATGTTAACATCAGTCCAATTAAATTGGCTATACTATTAACATGATAGAATGCTTCATGTTTAATTTTTTGTAGTTCTATCAATTATGTCTCATTTTTATCTATTACGTTCTGCCATACAGCAGTATTGCTGTAGAAGAAATTTACCTATTTTAAGAAACATTAGACTACAGAACCGAATTATATTGTCCTTAAGATTATGCAGTGTGTGTGTGTGTGTGGGTTTGAACAATATTTAGGTATTTACCATATTTAAAGAAATGAATAATTTTGTTATTTAAAACCGATTTAAGCGTTCTTAAGCTGTTATCATTGGTTTTCGGTTCTGTCTTAGTTTAATAAACCTGTTGTTAATTATGCAGTTTCCACTCTAGTGACTTTCTTACAGCGTTTGTGCTTAGCCTGGTAAAATAAGGCAGTGCGTTCAGGGTGTGCTATATTTCTTGAGACATATTATCTATATTTTTAAGTAGATTAATACAATGTAATTATAAAATTGTTTGTATAAAAATAGCATTACCTGCTCTCGAGTTCGTATATTAAACCTCATGTTTAAATATTACATATATATTATTGTCATAAACACTTTTGAGGCTATCTTCAAATAATCATGTTTGAATTTATATGTAATATGGTACATAAAGAGGAGCAGCATCATACCAAAATTTAACCATTAGGGCAGTTGTGATAAGTCTCAATATTCTATCCATTAGAATTTTTGTATTCGATAAGTGTTTTTTCTGTTTCTCAGTGATAATTAAATAGATTAATTAGTTCAGAAGAAAAACTGAATTTATTTAGTTAGCAAACCAATCTAATGTCTTCATGATATCACTGGCTTTGCAAGATCTACGGAGGTAAGATTTACTTGCTTGGTTTCCTGTTCTACTAGTTTACTTTGAATGTAGTCATTTACCCTAAATTCGTATAACTGCTCACAACAATTTAGTATCTTCAGAACTCAGGTTTTGCGTCTCGGTTATATTGATGTTTCAACCCACGATTTCTTTCCGCATCCCAGATTACCCAACACTCTGCTAACAACAGTTTGATGTTGCAATGTGCTGTAATGCGTGATCTGTGTTACCACCTTATACATCTCACATGTTGCAAACTACGTATGTGTCCATTCCTTTTTCAACGATCTGTATATGATCGCAATCATCGTCGTAATCACCATTGTTCATGCATTGTTCGATGAAAGTTTCTCTACAATAAGTTCCAAATTACATTCTTGGGATGTTTCTTTAAATCTGTTCTGATAATGTTCTTGATTTCGCCACACAAATACGTATGTAAACATACTGTACATTGTTTCATATTTTTTATTAAGTCTAGGAATAATAATACAAGTGATAATCATATTCATATCTAATGTCAAGCATAGTATCACCTCAATGGTCTTATTTTAACACGAAAATCAGCCATTCTTTTCCCTCACCCAAATATCCTTTTTTTTTAAAATTGTTTTCCAGTTAAGTTCTATCTTATATTTCTCAATACCTTTTGTCTCAAATTCATATGTCAGAAAGGGGGGCGCCTTGGCTCAGTGGTAGAGCGTTCACATTCAGTGCTTGGAGTCCCGGGGTTGATCCCAGCTCGCGCCGTGTGGACTTTGTGGTGGACAAACACCGTGCTCTTGTGTTTTCTCGGGGTTCTCCCGTTTCCTCCTACTTTCTTCATTCCACTATTTCATTCATTCTTCATCATCACCGACTCCTTTAGCCTAATCGGTATAACCGTGAGACGTAAAACTAAAGATTTCATTTCATTTTTTTCATATGTCAGACAGATAAAACACGGAAATTACAAGTTTTACGCTTGACATAAAATGCAATTATTGTATATTCAATATAGAACTGCTTATTTAGAGGATACTACATTTTACTTTAATATGAGTATTCATATTCATGTTATTTTTAATGTTCCGTACTAAGCTCTTTTAATTTCGTAGTTTTATTTTACATACATGATTTTCCTGTGAAGTGGTAGAATATTACTTTCGTTTTATGTATATTATTTTTGTATTTACTTTCTCTAAATTGAAGTCATCTATCATATGTTAAAGTTACATGATGTTGTTTACTAATTATACTGAAATCATCAGCTCAACTAAGGTGAGTTAGACGTCTCTCGTATATGATCCGCATGTATTCCAAGTGGGCTAACTCCAATATATAAAAAAAATTCATGCATGAAATTTGAAGTTCAATACTAAATGAAGATTTCATGTTTGTGTTATTTGGCAAATAAAACAAAATCGTTTATTTTATGGTCTTATAATTTACTGTTTACAACAAGTCTCTTAAGAAATTTACACATCTTTAAAAGTAAACGAATGTTACATTCCACATTCATTTTCTTGATTCTTGAATGAAATCATTTTGTTTCCAAGCAGCCCATATACTTGTTGCTTCGTAGTATCAGTGAGATATCCTAACATTCTGAATGCATTTGTGACAAACTTCGTATAAATAATCTAACAGTATCGTACTCCTTTCCCACCTCTTAGTCTTCGTGCAGTCAAAATTCATATATTTGTATTTAGTTGTTTAAATATTTTACCATTACTTCATTGAACTATATTATAAACTGGCGCGGCATTTGATTTAAGATTGTTAAAAAACCTACATTTTCACCAAATTTAACTCTTTTTTCATGGTCACTGATACCAGCACCTACTCGTTTGAGCTTTCTACAATTCATTCATTTCCTCAACACAGTATGTTTTTGGTAACCGCTTTTACTTCTACTTGATCCTCTTGGTTGGTGTAGAGGTGTATACATACATAATGTTAGGAAATTTGGAAATTCAGTAGTTTGGTGAACACACGTAAATTAATGTGGATATTTGTAGTACTGTAGGTATATAACTTTAAATGTCTAATTCTGTAGGAACTTTTACTGTCACTTTTTTTTCGTGAGACACAGCCATGACAGTTCTTCACTTCTTAAAGACACTGCGCTTTTGTAGATAACACGTGTATATCTAAGTTAGGATCCCGTTATCAGCTTCCATTATTATTTCAAATTGTTAAGCTACTTACACCTGATGATAACTCTTAATCCACGATTTTATTGGATGTGTAGTATAATCTTGGAGCATCTATAAGGCTTATATTCCCTACTACTTTATGCTTTGTTTTACTGGCCGTTCATTTCCTGAAAACAGCTTTCTGAGAACTCTTGAATATTCTTGATTTTTATTAGATGTTTCTTAATTTTATTTCAGTTTCTATGCTCAATTTTGTTTATTTCTTGGGATCTGCATTTCATTTATAAAATTTATTCTTCGATTATTAGTCTCCAATTCGTCTTTGTTTTAATTTTATATTTTTTTCATTTTGTCACTTCTAGCTTTTACGTTATCGCCAGTTGTTTTAAATATATTCTCATTATTTTTAATTTTTCTTCATTTTTTATTAATTCCCATATTATCTTAATTATTTTTAATACTTTTACACAGAATGACAATGTTGAATTTACATTGTTATTTATCCCTTATAACATTTTCTACAGCTTTTCAAAACAGTGTACAATCACTTGAGTTTTATTTTGAAGTGTTACAAGCTACTTACACTTGTTAAAATAGTTCCACATATGAATACAATACTCTATTTATGACTGAATTGAAAATATTGCAACAATAACTTCAGTCAAGCTATTACTCTCAGTATATATATGAAAATCATTCACTGATAATTATTTCTCGATATTTTATTGTTATTTGGAGATAATTCAATTTTATATAATGATTACAAATTGCAAATTACAAATTGCATTAGATACACATAGGTGACAGAGGAATTATATATTATGCAAAAGTATACAAGATACAAAAACTTATTCACTAAGACAATACTTTAGTACAACAGTTCAAAAAGTTGTGCATGTATTAAGTGTATAGCAAAAGTTATGCGTATAGAAGCACGCATATATATAAACTTATTTTCGTCACGCAAGGTAGGAATTATGATAAAAATATGAAGTCATAATATAATTATTTTATTAAATCTGTTATTTTATTATAAGCGTATTCTACGACCATAATTGCAAAAAATATTATTTCATTACATTTCATTATTACATTACTACATAACTGGTTAGTATTCGACACAGTGATTTATATGTCTTTTACAGTTTTTACTTAACATGGGATAAATGTGTTCAAACCCAAAATCTGAAAATTCTATGTTATAGATTTCTTAGTGATTGAATCGTAAAACATAAATTAATATTTCCTTCTATGGCTAATATCAACTTCTCACGAACACTGAAAGGTGTACCTAAATTATCCAACTTGGACAATGTTCTAAAAGTGAAGGAATCTTAGTTTGATAAATTACAACTGTTATATTTTCCTTTTTCCTTTTAAAACATAAACCGGTCAGTTCACAATTTACGTATTATATATGTTCCTTCCTTATTCTAGCCCTATTCATTAGGAATATCATAAAAGTTTCAATTTAGATCTTATAGCGTTGTTAATCGTGTAACCGAAAATGATAACACAACGCTGTATTTCTAGAAATCGCCACTTAATGCGACATACAACTTATAGTCTTGTTCACTTTACTTTGTTATACTTGTAGGTTACGTATTTTTGAAAGTGCTTGATGGAAAGGTAACACTGAATAATATTTAACATTCTTCTAAGAAAAGACTAGCCCCGTAACATAAAAAAGCCTAAATATTCTTTTAAAAGAGCAACAATTTGTATTTGAAACACATTGTATTAATCCAAAGGCGATTTTGTAATTATTATGGGTAGTAATCTACCTGATATTGCTGATGTATTCAAACCGTTTCAAAACACATACATACCTTACAACATTTTAAATATATGCCTGCATTTAGCAACTTTAAATTTTATATTAATTTGTCATATCAAACAAAATGGACAGTGCAGCTTTGTAGAATCCAGTGACAAAAAATGGAAGTTACTTCTTCAGTAATTTATACAAATTAGACCTCTAAAATGTTACTATAATTGTATTTTAACAGTTGTTTCCTAAACTTTGCTTTCCGTGAAACATTTCACTCAATATGCAGATTAAGATAATATGTGGTTCAATCTTATTGCACAATAGTGTCCAAAAGTCTCTGGAGAGATGGGAAAGAAATCTGTTTACTGGTACTTCAAGGTGGTTTCTTTCAAAGCAATGCCATATAATTTAAAATGGCTTTCTTCTTTCAAATTTAGGGATACTTTAAAAGTTACTTTTTTCGTTTTAGTCATTCATTTGTATGACAAATGCTTTAAAGAATCGCTTAGCAGGATCACTGGAAATGTCCCATACTCATGTCATATCAATATAACATGATACAATTCATCTTTTTGCCTAAGATACTAGGTTAATGGATACTCATATCTACGTTGATATCTTACAATATGTCTGTAAGTTTTAGGTGAAGCCAAGAAAAGAAATGAATAGCAGTAACAGAAAATATTTTCCTTACATTGAATGAAGTTTAATAAGCATGTGGAGTAGCATTAAGAATGCAGAATGAACGTAGTAAAACGTACCCTCTTTCAGGTTCACGAATGCGTTATCCTTAGTTTGGTATAGACTTTCGGCTACTGAAACTATTATAAAGGGAAACTGAGCGAAAAATATAGCATGTGGATGATTCTTAAAAGCTAACTTCGTTTGTTTTCATATGCATTAAACTGACTGTATGTTAGCTTATGCATTCTTTTAAATTTAGTGCCATTGTCTGCAGCGAGACTGTAAAGGAGATGACTCACAATGTAAAGTGGCCTCTGCAGTAGTGTATTACGTTTGGTACTTTTTCATTCACTCGAATCTGGGAACTTACGCACTAAAGGCATGCGGGCTAGCTACTAGAATAAGTTATTACTCAATATGTTCTAGGTTACTGTAATATAATAATTCAATTAATTGACTTCTTCTCTTTTATTCTTGCTTAACATTCCTATTGGGTACATTCTTAAGGTTAAACACCTTAATCGTTAACCAATTAACAAAGAAATTATAGCAAGTGCTCCACGATTTCGAGTTGAGAAACTCTTCGACAATGTATGCTAAACAGCGAGTTAGTAAATTCCATAAATTCCAATCACTTGTGTCCAATATTCACTTCACGCATAAGTTTCATCATATTACAATAGTTGATTTCTCTATCACTAATATTCCTCTCACTACTTTTTTTTTTAAATAGGAAATTTCAATCACATTTGGTTTTGGTAGTCATGTTATGTTGCCTTCAGAAGCTGAATAGTTTGCTAACTACAGCTTCTTGTTACATGTTACCGTTTTAGTTCCATCGCGATAAATGTAAAAAATATCTAATTTTAACCAGTTCCTATTTGAATACAACGCTAGCGGAGAACACAAGACCTGTTCTTGGACCACAGATTGCAAAGAAACACATCCTAATAGATTTTTTTGTTTTTGCTCTGCACTAATGAATATTGAAATCTTAAATCTAAGTAAAGTTGAGCAACTTTCGGTTTTGATAGAGTGTTGTGAATACTTATGATATGTTCTCTTGAGCAGTTGAATCGTTAGCAAAGGCCACGTTTTGATATCTGTTACGTTTTTCGTGTATTTTGGCGATAAACGTTCAAATTGCAGATGGCTAATTTTAACCACTTCCGATTGGAAAGAATGTTAATGGATCAAATGCAAGCTATTCTTGCAAATCTGAATATACGCATTAAATGAGCTGGATGATTGTTGAATAATTGGTATAGTGATAAACTTAGAGCAAACTGAAGTAAGAAAATTAACTTTGTTATCTGTGAATCGAACCAGTGGCCATTTCTAACAGATGTAAGAGTTGTTTTGATTACTTACTGTGTCCTGTTTTCGTTCTTTGAGTCACATGCCACTAAATAACGAATGGAACTTCTGAATAACGTACATCGATTAAACATGGTTATTTATCCGTACATGACAAGCATTCGTCATAGAAAGGTTATAATAACTTAACTAATTAATAGCTCTTCACGTGGTAATTGTATGAGGTATAAGTATATTAGTTATAATTCTAATCCTTATAAATATAGTCCTTATAAATATGAGGCAATATCAAAATACAGTAATACATTGTTCAAGTTAGTTGGGGAATTAGGGTTCAAAGGTACTCCTAGGGACATATATGTGTGGATAGGTATTGCAAACTTCTTGTAGGATTATGTTCTTCATAAGTTAACGTAATACTTCTATAAAAGTGTCTGAATTTGTTTACTAATTTCGTTGAAATAAAAGTAGAAGTAAACGTAGAAGTCGTGGAGAAACTTGATGAGCATGTGTTTCCCGGATTTACCTTGTTTTCTCACACTTTTCTTATTACACCATTACCATCCATCCCATTAACATCTTTCCCCTTTTCTCGGTAAATAAACATTTGACCTTAAGTTCTAAATCATAAGATATTGACCGCGGTCGCTCAGCGATAGAGGTTCACCTGTGGTACATGTGATCCCGGGTTCAATGCCTGCTCCCGCTAAGTGAACATTGTGGTGGACAATCATTGTGTGCGTGGGCTTTCTCGCGGTTCCCCCGTTTCTTCCTACTTTATTCACTCTACCATTTTATTCATTTCTCATCATCACGTCTCCTTTAACCGGCATAATCGTGGAACGTAAAACTCAAAGATTTAATTTCATTTTATTTTCTAAAAGATAAGAACGGTAAACTAAATATTGTACATGCGTTCGTATACATATTTTTTCAAAAGAACTTACTTTTTACAGAAATAAGCCTTACCTGGAAAATGATTCAATTAGTATTTACAGTTAGACGCCATACATGATCCTCTGAAATTTACGTACTAGTTTATCTATCATATTAATAATTTTAACTGTGTCAGTATCCTCCAGTTCTATTTACTATAAAATTCAAACTATTAATATTAATCAATTACTCTTATCTTTTTACTGAATATAAACTTCTATGGAACGAATGAGATAAAACTGCAGTTTCTACACTGTTAAACTTTGGCGACTTCAGGTTTCACTGTGCTGTTGCCAACATAAATCAAATTGTTCACAATGAATATGTTGAGACATGTAGTAACACTGTAGAACATATACGACATATGTAACCACAGAAATAACAAATGTGATGGGGAACAAAACGACCGAGATTCTGTCCTGTATTCCCCACATTTCTGATGGAGCAGGAGTTATACAAGCCTTTGCACAGTTTTTTACTTTCTGGCCAAATCGTTTCTCATTCTTTTCCATCTGGAAGAAAAAAACAAACATGAATTCATTTGCAAGGAACAAATACAAATTTCTGTAGTAAGCGCAGAACATTTGAATGATAAATAATTTATAATTAGATTAGTATATACAGCACTAAAATATCCGCGCAACTTCAAACAAACGTTCTTTTCCTCTAGGAAAGCTCCTGTGGTTTAACTTACACAACTTAATATTAAGCCGAGTTTTTTTAAAAAATAGAAATGGTTTCAAAGTCTTCACCGGAAGACTAATTGGAAAACGACCATTAGGAAGACCTAGGCGCAGATGGGAGGACAATATTAAGATGGATCTCTCACAGATAGTAATACAAAGTAGAAACTGGATCCAATTGGTTAAGGATAGAAGTCAGTGGAGAGCTTTTTCTTGTGAACGCGGCATTGAACTTCCGGGTTCCATAGAACGTAGAGCTAGTTAGTTAAATTAGTTAGTTTCTTTTAAATGTTGAGGTAAAAAATGTAGAAAGGGTAATTTAATATCTCAAATGTACTGTTATCAGAAGTAGTGAAACGCTAAATACTGTTGACAAATTTTAATGAAATCTTAGAATATTTTATTGTTATTATTATTTTGCAAATGTGCATTTCCTAAAATTCAATAAAACATCTTACATGGAGTTGCTCATGAAGTACACATCTATCCTTCAATATATTGGCATTTCCCAAGAACCTTGTTGCAGAGCACAAAATTAGGAAGAATCTAAAGCTGTTTATGTGCAGTGATCGGTGATGAGTGATCTGGATTAGTGATCGTATTTTTATTTGGTATATTTCATGATTTTACAGGACTATACGTTAAGTTATCCGCATTGCAATGTTGGCGTAAAGTACAGAAATTACATTTAACTACCTTAAGATGTACTTACTAAGTTCTATCCAAATTTACCTTGGTAGTTCGTATTGTTAATATTGTGAGAGACCTTCCATTAGTCGACACTGGTAGCATTAACTGAGTTAGAGTAGAGACTTACATACTCTAATAAAGAATAAGAACTCTCTCCCTCTACTACTTTTATGGAAATACGTTACAAAATATTTTCTTTCTCTAACCTTATTCCAACGTGACACACCGCAGTTTAGACATTTGATGTTATTCCCCTACGTATTGGATTGTTGGTTACATTTACTTATATTTAAATGAAATACTGTGTTTCACGTGTTATCAGTGCTCCAAAATTAGTAACACATGTGAAATACGCAAAGCTACAATTCGGGAAAAAAACAAAACAAGGAATAACAGTTTGAGCTATATTCCAAACTAATGCAGGATTCTGTTTGGTGTTCGTAAATAGCAACGGTCAGCTAACGGAGGTGTTTTTTGATGAGAATGGTTACAAATAAACGAAACAAATGTTTTATGATTGGTATTTACAGTCCTGATATCGATAATATATCCAAATGGAAATATAGTATCCACTACTATTTCTACTGATAATGCCACCTTTTTTGTCACTCCCTAGAAAACATCCTGTCAGTTTTCCCGTTTATCTAGCGTTGAATAATCTCTATCTCTCTCAATGGTCTGGTGTTCCTTTTCAGCCTACTTGGGGGCCGCGGTGGCTCAGTAGTAAAGCGTTCAACTCTAGTGCATGGGGTCCCGGGTGCAAACTCTGCTTCTGCCAAGTGAACTTCGTGGTGGACAAACACCGTATGCGTGGCTTTCCTGGGGGTTCTCCCGTTACCACCCACTTTCCTCATTTCACCATTTCCTTCAATTCTCATCATCACCGTCTCCTTTACCCTAGCCGGCATAACCACTTAACGTAAAACTTAAATATTTCATTTGATTTTCTTCAGCCTAACTGTGGAATTGTGTACAGAAAGAGAGCTTAAATCTCACTCGAACAACAAATCTTACACATCGATACTTGTTTTCCAGTTAAAAGAATGTCTTCTGCATAATGAATATATGTGTAAGTGTTTGAGCGTCCTTGTTTGTTAAGTTGTTATGTGATCGATCAGCAGCTCTAGTAAATGGTGGACATTTGTTTTCAAAATATTAATATTTTATAAATTATGTTAAGTACACTAAAGGAATATGTTTTTTAGGCCAGATTTCTATCATATTATATTATTCCCCTGGTATTAAGAGTGTTCTTTATATACTAAATGGACTATGTGAAGGTGTAATACACAACTGAAATTTAATTCAATAATGAAGGCTTTCTGAGGAATTTTAGATTGGATTTCTAGAAAACGGAATGCAAACTAGCATTACTCGTTTGCATTTAATCTGTATCAACTTTGTATTAAGTAAGAATAATTTATCATTTCGATACAGTCGTATAGAATTGTAAGATTGTTATTCACGAAATTTATTGTCAATATTACATTTTATAAAGTGTTTCCCTTTGTTAATATACAGTGTGAAATAGCTAGACAAAATAACGTGTTTGGAATTATTAGGATAATTTAGGATTACTTCTGTAATACTGAAAAGGATAACCAGATAAAAGGACACCTTACTGGTGACAAGCGGGCTACTACTTTTCTGATACAACGTATCAGTATAGCAGTTCAGCGAGGAAATGTGGCTTCCATTTTAGGTACATTACCTCCTGGAAAATTATTAGAAGAAGTTTTTCTTTTATAATTACCTGTTCAGAATATGCTGTTTATCAGTCTGTAAAAAAAAATGTCAAATATGTTCCAATTTATAGATAAAAAAGTATTTTGTCCTATTTTTGTTGTTGTATCAGGTAACTAACATTCTTTATTAAATACAATTTTCCAATTAGAAAAAAAAAACAGAAAAAATATATTAGATAGGTATGTAACTGTAAGAGTTTAACTATATTCAACAGTTAAACCTGAATCAGAAATGTTCATGTGTATTAGTGAAGTATGTAGAATATATCTCTAGCATAGCAATGAAGAATAAGACTGCGAAATCGCTATAGCAGGGTGAATTCAACAAATTAATGTTTTATTTTTAATCTTTTGCACAATATTTTGTCGACATGACATTTGAGAAGCTCCGAAGTAGAAAAAATGGTGATAGTTTTGTGGTATAGAAGACGTTTGATGAATATAAAAGCACTGAATATAACCACCCGCCATTTTGCACCACACACTGAATAAATGCTCAAATTTATTAAGTTGCTTTGGCACTTGTATATAGTACTGGAGGGTGAAAGTTGTTAATATTTCAACATCCTAATATTTTAATTAAATTATCTCTAGCTCTCTATTTAATTCAATCATAGTTACTTATGAAGCATTAAAAATGCTATTCAATAGCTTTCCCCTTTGTATAAAAAATACAGGACCATTAGGATGACAGAAAGAATCAAACTTGCGGGCATGAATCATTGAAATTAATACTGTAATATGTTGTTAGTACCGAGCGTTGATAATAAGAAAAGAAATGATTATTTTAATTCAGTCTCCCACGGATATGATATTTAGGCAGGGGGACTAATGACAGCGAATTAATGTGAAATTACTTTCGCGTGTTCTCTACTGGAAATTGAACCCGTTATAACGTATACCATTGCCACACGCGCTACCCATTCAATCACCAGGGAGACCTATGACGAGAACTGGATTAATATGTTCATAATAGTTTGCAAATTCTCACCATTATTTAAGCTAGGAATAGCAGGTGAAACTTTGTAAAGTTGTAAAGTTTCCTTTGTATAGTTGTAAAAGTGTGCAATTTTCTGAATTGATCCTTTACCACTGAATAATTAAGGCTCAATAGAATACTCTAGTTAATAATTATAAGTTAACACAATTTTACACATGAAAGTTATATTGTTATTATTGTGAAAACTGAGTAAAATTTTCTTTTCGCTAATCATGTTCAAATATAAGAAGACATTTTTTCTAAACTTTTCATATATTGGCACTAAATGAACAATCTTCTGTAAGGTGATGATATTATACTAATCAAGAGTTTAAAACCAATTGAAAATGAACTTGCCATTCTTAAATTTTTATTGATTCATAATATATGTGTTACTATGTATTAATACCTTCACGTTAGTAATGTCTCCTAGAAATTAGTTACAAATTGCAAAAATTTCAATGTCAGACCTAGTTGTTTACGAATTTCAAGTTTCCATTGCCTTTTGATAAGTTCTTTACCCAGTAATTCCCTAAATGTGAATGTTATTATATAAAGCCTAATATTTTTAAAGCTCTCTCTGTATTATTGTACCTACAATATTTTCTAGTAGCATTTAAAACAAAAATAAATCGAGTATTTATTTGTTAAGAATTAACGTGTAAAGCAGAATTCAAAAATTAAAAGGTAGTGTTATTAAATGTGTTGTATAGGTGTATAAACGTGCATAATAAAACGTTGAAACCTCATTTCTTAATTTAAAATAGTGTACAAGCATAGAATTCTTCAGAAAGATTGAACTGGGAATAGAATCCGTTTTTTAAAATGAGATATTGCATCTCCTTGTTCATCATAGTAATCTATTTGGCACGTTAATCAACTACACCTGCCTATCTTATGAAACTTCGGAATGTCTCTGGACGTAATGATAATTTTTTACCAAGTTAATACAAACAAAGAATCGTGGACCTATTTTTTAACATTATTGTCCCTGTCCATAAAATGGTAATAAAATGGAAAAAAATATGAACAGAGAATATTTTCTTGAGTGTCAATCATCTCTTTTCTTACCCTAATACATAAGTCTGCAAATCTATTATAACACATTATTTGTAAAATAGACACTTATTAAGCCTATTACATGTTTACTGTCAATTGAGTTTCAAAGGCGTTATGCTAATTATAAAATGGGATAGTCTTCTTCCATTTTAAGGATATTCTGGAAAAATAGCACACAGATGCATTACCTTTTGAAATGGCGAAATACGTGTGGTTCGGTATAAAATCTTATTTTGGTTTTGGGGTGCATTCATGGTTGATTTTCTCATTAGTGCCAACACATAAATGTATTCCACCAGTGCCATAAAGAGATTCATGACACAAATCACTAACCAGGCTTCTGCACAAGTCACTCCTAACGAAGGAGGAGAAGAAGCCCTGTAAGAAAAAAGTCCTTAAGTTGTTAACAATCTTGAAGAAATTGAAATTGAATGAGGTACGAGAAAACAACTTCCAGTTGCTAATTATTTTAGAAACAATACGAATCACAGAAGTGTCGTGTAGATATTACACAGTTTAAAAGAAATTATTATGTCAACTAGAATCAAATCTGAAGTTCGTTACATAATACGACAAATTATTGATAAGTTATTAGATATTTTTAAGTTGAATTTATAATTTTTATCTGCTTTTGTTCTCGTTCATGGCGGTAGGTCTAGGTTCAGTAGAGTGGGAGCTCATTTGAATTGAATCATAATTTGCAAGTTACAAGTTTATAGAAACTCAGTACTGAAACATACACTAAAGTAAAATACAATCAAGCTATCTACATGCATATGTACTCGCAAGGAGATACATATATATACTCACAAGGATATATATCAAATTTTAGTTTTTCAGTTTCGATAGAATTAGCTAATTTTCTAATTGGTGCATAACTTGTATATTACGACTAATTTTTGGTTACGTATAGTTTTTCCAAAAGATAACACATTAAGAAAGCTTACTTTCAGATGATTAGCGATTATCGAAATTTGTCATTTTCGTTCTGGCTTTAGAAAATATCACCCTCTTCCGGCTTAAAGATCAGATCAATTCTTTTTCTTTGGCACACACAACCAAGTAAGTTAGCATAACACTTTCTAACTGGTAATTTTACACCTTAGAATTAATAGCTTATTCTGATATCAAAAATGATATTTTACTTGTTGGAAATATATTTGTTCTTGAATCCCTACTGGATTTACCCTAATTTTAGCTTAGGATAAAAGAACAAAATGACATTTTACAAGATGTTAATTTTAATATTACACACCTCTTTTAAATGATTTTGTTTTCGGTCCAGTATAAAACATAATTCATATTATATTCTCAGTTGCCAGAAATAAAAGTTTAAAGATTTAATTAGGCTACTATATAATTAGTTAATTCCGACACTCGGAATAGTAACCAAATATTAGTTTGAAGTAGAGTACATGTGAAAGAATATGGCCTAATGGCTAGCGCGTATGGCAACAAGTCCGCACATCGTCCCGGGTTCATTTGGCGAATTCATTCAAAGCGAGAGAGCACGTAAATTTAATTTTAGAATATTAATTTAA